>NC_081847.1:18392271-18692271 GCF_963259705.1 Myotis daubentonii | reverse complement strand
CTTGGACTAGTAAATGATTCATTCCTACAACCTTAGAAAATTTATAAAAGTAATAAATTAATATAAATCTAGATTCAAAATATCAAAAAATGACAGACAATTAAAGCTCTCCTTCCCACTCCCAATATCAGCTGCCCCAGGCAATCAATGGGATCTTGACTATCCTTTCAAAAATATTGTATATCAATACAAGCATAAATGTACGTGTTCTTATTTCACTTACTCTTTTTATACAAAGGTGGTATATCATACCCTGTTCCACACCTTTCTTTTTTTCATTTAACAATATATCTTGTATATTGTTCTATACTGGTACATAAAGAGTGACCTCAGTCTTTGTTATGGCTGTGTTGTATTCTCTCTTTATAGAGATGAACCACAATTTAACCAATCCCCTACAGATGGACATATGAATGTTTTCTTTTTCTTTCTTTTGCCATTACAAACACTGTAATGAATAACCTTGAAAACTCTTCTTTTTATACGTATATTTGTAAAATATGTAGAACTAGCACTGTTGAGTCAAAAGGTATGTGCATTTGTAATTTTGGTTAATATTGCCAAACTTCGCCCCATAGAAGCTGAAACAACTTGCACTGCTACCAGCAATTCATGAAAGTGCCTGCTTACCCACACACCCATATCGTGTGCTATCAATTATTTTATTTTTACTAACCTGTTAGGTAAAATTTAAAAAGTATCTTGTTGTTTTAATTCACATTTCTTACATTTTGAGTAAGATTCATTCGTTCCTTCAACAAATACTTACCAAGTACCTATTATGTAGCAGACACTGTTCTAGACACTTGAGGATACCCCAGTCACCAAAGTCCCTGCTCTCATGGAGCTTCCATTTTAGGAAGGACACACAGACAGTAAACAAACAAAAATGATATACAATCTGTTCAATGGTAATTAGGTGCAACGGAGTAATAAAGTAGGGGATAAGGTCTGCTCAGCAAGCAGGTGAAGGGGTAGGTAGAAGCATATTCTCACATGAGACACTTATATTTCCTTTCCTATAGAAGGTCCTTTCACATCCTTGTTCATTTTTTATTGGGTTATTATTATTCTTTTTGTTACTGAATTATAGGACCTTTTATTTTTGAGACATTTTTAACGTTAGAGAATTTGGATACCCTATTATTCATATCGTCATTTGTCAATAAACACTCAATTTCTATGAGTCATGGGCACATATATTAAAATTTGTATTTTGCTTTGAAAATTTAAAAAATAATATTAGCTTTTAAGATAAAGGGAGACAGTATAATGTAATATATTCTTAGTTGGAACTCTTGGTCTAGGGTCATAACATAAAAACAGAAATAATTTTTATGCATAACACTTAATAAAGTACATTGGAATCTCAGTCTGTTTTAAACAAGTATTTGTTCATATGCTTTATCTATAAAACTTTCCCTCGTCCTTATAGTATACATATGCATATGTAAATATGTATATGTGTATATATGTGTATATATACATATACTCACTTTTGGCATTAGTAGGAACTATTTTTTTGTTATAATAGCTAAGATTTATTTTTGTAATAATAATTACAAAATATTTTTTGTAATAATAGCTGATTTTATTTTTGTAATAACAGCTAAGATTTATTTTGGCATTATTACATGCCAGACCCTGCATACCTCACATCAACTCATTTAATCCTCACCATGGCTCTAAATAGATATTTATTATCACTATCTTACAATGAGGAAACTGAGACTCAGAAAGGCTAATTAATATACCAAAAATTACTAGAGGTTGTCACAGCCAGGATTCAAGCTCCAACACGAGTGGAGAGCCTGTGTCAGTATATCAAATTTATTATCCCAGCAAAATAATGAGCATCCTGGGAACATTTGGGGTAGCACTGGGACATCTTACCTTGGCCAAAGTGAGTCAAGGCATTGCTGCAATTAAGTACCTATACAAATGAAAGGGTTGTCAAAGCTAACCGTTTCCATCTAAATATACACCACTCTATAAACCATCAAGTATAAGTGTTGCAAATTTTGGAAGTTTTATAAACTTCTCAAGGTCCTGGTTATTGAAAACATACAAAGAAGAAAATCAACAACCAGATGAACATAAAGAGTATGACCATGTTATTTTAAAGCATTTCAAGTAAGTTTTATTTTTACCTGATTTCATTTCCACAAGTGTATTGTTATCAATTTCATGGTTGGCTTTTCCAGGCTGAGGCACTCGCAGTGGTATGATCTGAGGAACACACACTGAACCAGCAGTCATTTTCCCTGCTTACATTTTTAAAAAAGTAGATGAAAATAAATTCCAATAGCCACATATATTTGAACACACATACTGAAGAGAAGTACCTCATTAAAAATACAGTAAAGCTGTAAAAACTAAAGGGAATACTATTACTATATCATCTAAAAATATTATTCAACTTTTATTTGAAATAATTATTGCTTCAGCTGTATTTTTGCTATTGAGGTCTTCTGTGGAGTTTTGATTATCAGGTAAGTAAATTATTGCCTTACTCCTGGGAAAAGAGCATGAATGAATGAGATGTTCGAAAGGAATTACTTTTTTAAATATATTTTTTAATTGATTTCAGAGAGGGAGAGAGATAGAGACCTCAGTGATGAGAGAGAATCATTGATTGGCACACTCCACACTGAGGATCGAGCCTGCAACCTGGGCATGTGCCCTGACCAGGAATCGAACCGGGACCTCCTGGTTCATAAGTCGATGTGCAACCACTGAGCCACACCAGCTGGGCAAAGGGAATTATTTTAAACTAGAGGCCCGGTGATCGATTCGTGCACTGGTGGGGTCACTCAGCCTGGCCTGCGGGGATCAGGTCGAAACTGGCAGTTTGACATCCCCCGAGGGGGTCCCAGAGTGCAAGAGGGCACTTTGCAAAGTTGCTGTTGCTCGGCAGCTCCTGTGTTGAGCGTCTGCCCCCTGGTGGTCAGTGCGCATCATAGCTACCAGCAGGT
The DNA here is from genome assembly GCF_963259705.1 of Myotis daubentonii. Classification (NCBI taxonomy): domain Eukaryota; kingdom Metazoa; phylum Chordata; class Mammalia; order Chiroptera; family Vespertilionidae; genus Myotis; species Myotis daubentonii. Next base: position 18,689,296 of record NC_081847.1, on the reverse strand, counting down.
GGGCGGTCAGCCAGTGGGCCAGTCGCTTAGGCTTTTATATATATAGATGAGCGAATTAAATGAACACATCAGAACAGAGACCATGACTAATAATCTGGTCTAAGCTTCCTCTGAATCATTATCAGCCTTTCCTGCCTTTTATTCCTGTGCTACCTCTCCTGGCTTCAGGGCAAGTCATCATGCTAGAGAAACAGAAGTAACTTTGTATGCAGCATGAAATGTTAATTTAGAGCCAGCTCTTTTGGGAAAGCTCCAGGTTCCAGGCCCCGCAGTTGTCACCAAGTAATTCTTGCATTTGAAAGCTGCAAAGAAACTTTAGAAGGATGACAGAGTATCAAACCTCAGCTGAAAGAAAGATGGCACCAATATAAAAAGTAAGCAACAAATACAAAAGTCTCCCACTCCATCTACTATATTTATAAATAAGTATGAGTGTGGAGGCCTTACTGACCTTTTCCCTGGGCAGTGTCATAATTTTTAATATGCAAAGGATTCAGGAGAAAAAAACAACCGACACCTTAATATAGCAACCATTTCCCATCACTTTTCACCCTATTCAAATTCCAATGATTATGGATAGATTTCACTCAACATATTAATTCCATTTTATTGTTTACTTATTGCACCATCACTCTATTATTTACAATTTTCCACATACTTATATAATCTTATTTATCAATTTGTGGGTGGGTTTTAAGGATATTACTAGTTTTGGTGGTTGCAATTCTAAGTAATGCTGCTCTGAATATCTTGAGGTTTTAGTTTTGTCACAGACAGTATTCCCAAAAATGAGATAAACAAAGGGAAGAGTGAACTTAATGCCTGGTTACCATAGTTCCAGGGTAGAGGTCAAGAATTTGAACTGTAAATACTGACAGATCACTAGCCCCTAGGAAAGAATGGCTGGAATTGGGACACTTGCTCAAACTCACATTTCCATTTATGTGAGAGGCAGTTAAAATAAAAATAGTTGAGCCCTGCTGGTGTGGCTCAGTGGTTGAGCGTCACCTGATGGATTCCTGGTTAGGGCACATGCCCTGGTTGCGCGCTCTATCCCCAGTAGGGGGCGTGCAGGAGGCAGATGATCGATGTTTCTCTGTCGTCATCCATTTCTTCCTATCTCTCTCCCTCTCTCTAAAAATCAATAAAAACATATAAAGAAATAATATAAAATAAAAATACTTGAAAAATTACTTCAAAATAAAAATAGTTGTGGAGGGAATAATTCGCGCGCAGTAACTAGGAGCTGCCTTTGGAAGGCCGGGGCGGCGAGTGGGCCCCAAGAAAGGGATCGAGAAGTAGACCAAATCCAACAGGCCCAAATGGCATTGTGGGGAAAACAGCATCCTAAACCCCCAACTCCATCCACCCACTCTCCGCCGCTCAGATCAGGAACCCCGACTGGTCCCGGCCCCCGCCCATCGGGGGCCGTCAGAGACTCTCTCTTCCTTACCGCAGGATTGAGGGAGGTCCTCCTCCTCCTCTCCGCAGGATTGAGGGAGGTCCTCCTCTTCTCCGCAGGATTGAGGGAGGTCCTCCCCCACCTCTTTTTCCTCCTCCTCCTCCACCTCTTCCTCTATCAGCGGCCACCAAGACAGAATTAGGCCCTCCGAGGTACCTCCGCCGTCCCCGGCCGGGTGCTCCACCTCTCACTGCGGGGGTACCTCCGTCGTCCACAGCGAGCTAGCCCACCTCTCACTGCCTCCTGCCTTCTCCTTGGTCAAGGTCTCGGTTACCACTGACGCTGCGAGCCTCGCCCCGCCTACTGAGAACCGAGCAGGCGATTGGCGGAAAAATGGCTTCCTAGCAACCAGCTCCACCCGTGACGTTTGACTGGGAAAGTGGTACCCGCAGGAACCGTAGGCGTCCAAGAACACGCCTTCTCAGAGGTTGGAAAATGCTAAAAAGTGGCGTCTCAACGCAGAATGAGGACAGGAAGCTCTTTCGCCCGACAGGCATTGACATTCTGGAAGCAAGAATAAGAGGATATAGGGGGGGAAAGGTTAAAAAAAAAAGAAAAGGATGTAGCGGCGCCCGTGAGTGAGGCGGAGCAGGCGCGGCGTGGTCACCTCAAGCCGACACACAAGGAAGGACCGGCTGCGACACGAGGAAGAAGGTCCATCGCCCGGGCACCGCTGGTTGCCAGGCCGCTACGCGCTTCTCACCCCGCTGGTGTAGGAACCGCGTCCTCATGGCTGAGGTGAAGGTGAAGCTGCAGCCGCCCGACGCGGATCCAGTAGAAATAGAAAACAGGTAAGTCAGTGGGTGAGGCTTGGTTCCCGGAGGGTCATTTGGGCAGCCGGACCCTTTCTCCGCGGACCGTCGGGAAATACCGGACAAGTTCAGTGAGCACGCAGGCAGGGGGTTGCCGTGTTTGGATCCCCTTCCCACCCCCGAAGAACAAAACTCTTACGAAATTCCAAAGGAGTTTGATAGTTTGCAACTTTGTGTAGCTGTCCCGATGCTGTTGGGGAAGTTTTGATGATGCACTACCTCCCTGTGCGAAGGTGATCGACGCTCAGAAAGGAGATGGCGTTTTTACCTGCAGTGGTTCTCAACCTCTGGCCCTTTAAATACAGTTCCTCAGGTTGTGACCCAACCATAAAATTATTTTCGTTGCTACTTCATAAGTGTAATGTTGCTGCTGTTATGAATCGTAATGTAAATATCTGATATGCAGGATGGTCTTAGGCGACCCCTGTGAAAGGGTCATTCGACCGCCAAAGGGGTCGCGACCCACAGGTTGAGAACCGCTGAAAGGGCTTTAGGGTGCATGTTCTGATCCAAAGTGGCTCTTGTCGCTGTGGGAACTCCCACGACTGGACGTTTGGGCGAAATTAGGGAGCAGTTTGTGATTACAACGCTACATTAAACCACAAATGGTTTCCGTGCGGCATTTAAGTCAAGATTATTGTGGGCACCTAAAGCCTCTCAATTTTGTAATTCCCTAGCAGCGCAATACTATTGTTAGATTACCACATGGTTTTTAAAGAACCCAATTTTCTCAAGCTATTATGAATAACATACGAGGATCCCATGACAGTGTGGATATTTGGGCTTATTTCTGTTTGGTAGGGATAATTCCCAAAACAGGCCCCAGTTGTGGTGAATTGTCATAAATGTTGGCTTCCCACCAGAAATACCTGATTTGCCTCCTGCTTGCAGACTTATGGCTGCCCACTACACTGTATCCTAACTTTGTGTACTTGCATCTGAGAAAATTGAAGCTACAGCGTTAATATTTTTTCTGTGTTTTCATTTGACTTTTGTTCTAGTTTAGAATTCATATTAGTGAGGAAAAAAGTTTTTCTTAAGTAATAATGTAAACATGTATTTTGAGAGCTTTGATTCAGAATCATCATAGAAACCCAGACTGTCTGCTAAATGTGAAGACACTATTTCAAATTTTTCTGCTAGTTTCCCCACACATACTAGAAATAAAAATGATGTCATTAATGCCTTTGTTCCTAGGATTATAGAATTATGTCACCAGTTCCCTCATGGAATCACAGACCAAGTAATTCAAAATGAAATGCCTCATATAGAAGCTCAGCAGCGGGCAGTGGCAATCAATAGACTGTTGTCTATGGTAAGGTGAATCCAGCTAGTTAATGTAATTACATTTTAAGTTACCATTGTCATTGCTTACTATTATTACTCATAAAAACATTGGAAGAGCCTGGCCAGTATGGCTCAGTAGTTGAGCATCAACCTATGAACCAGGAGGTCACGGTTCGATTCCCAGTCGGGGCACATGTCCGGGTTGTGGGCTCAATCTCCAGTGTGGTGCATGCAGGAGGCAGCCAATGGATGAGTCTCCCCCATCATTGATGTTTCTATCTCTCTCTCTCTTCCTCTCTGAAATCAATAAATTTAAAAAATAAAACAAAAAATAAAAGCACTGTTATTTAAAAAACAAACAAACACATTGGAAGGTGTGTTAGGTTGTGACTGATAAGATTCTAAACCAGGAAACAGCTCAGACTGCTTTCTTTGTTAACCTAATTGCCAGTAAGATACATAAAGGCACATAGGCATAGTTTCTTCTGACCTTCTGTTTGCTTCCTACTCCTGGTGTTGGCCATTCCCTATGAAACACATCCCCCTGATTTTTCTGTGAATCATCACAGAGCCAACTCATTAAGGTATCACTCTCCACAATCTCACCCTGAGCATTCCAAGAGGCAGGAATGAGTCCAGTTAAATGTCACCAGTGCTGGGCCCCTGGGAGGAAGTGCAGGCTCAGCTCCCAGTGATAGCAGTGGGTTTTTTTCAGTGAAGCCCTACCTATTCTTACCTTTTCTGTTTTCCTGGAGCCCTAATGTCATTCTCTAGTGTCCTAGTGGTACCCCATGTTCTAAATCTACCTGTTTCTCCTTCCTTTCCCTTATCATCAAAATTCCCATGTCCTGAGAGCATTTCAGTTGGTCTTAATAGCAATTAGGTAAAATATTTCTATACTAAGTAATCATCTGAAGGCTGGTTTCCTTTTTTTAAATTATTATTACTGATTTTTTTTTTTTTTTTTTTTTTAGAGGGAGGAAGGGAGAAAGAGAGAGAGAGAAACATCAGTTTGTTGTTCCACTTACTGATGCATTCATTGGTTGTTTCTTGTATGTGGTTTATCAGGATGACACTCTAACTAACTGAGCTACCTGGCCAGGGCTAAGGCTGATATGCTTTTTTAAATCTACCAGCTTTGTTGGATTTCTAAGGGCTCTGGATATGGAGGTTTGAGTACAAGTAAACTTTCTGTTAAAATGTTCCCTTCAACCTACTAGTTCAGGGTTTGGCAAACTTTTTGTATAAAGGACCAGATAGTATATGTTTTAGGCTTTGCAGACCATTTGGTTTCTGTTATAATAGATAACTCTTCAAGAAAGTAGCTATGAAAAAAAATAAAATTTAAAAAAAAAGAAAGTAGCTATGGTCCACACATAAAGAAATGGGCGTGGCTGTGTCCCAATAAAACTTTATTTATAAAAACAAGCAGTGAGCCAGATTGCTGACCCTTGTTTTAGCACCAGGAAAAAAAGGACTCTTGATGATTTCTAGTCATTTCATTATGATGAAGGTCTTCAGCTCCAGGAAAGATAGAGGAAGGGATGCTGGGAGGTTGTGGCAATAGAAAATGTTTTTGTCCTTTGACCACTCTTTCAACCCTTTCCTTTCTGTCTGAAAATCATCCTCAGTACCTCCCTCTCTTACACTATCTCTGTGACTGACCCCACCTACTGCCAGTCCTGTTGGCTATAGGCTGTAGGCAGTGGTGCAGCTATTGAAGAATTTTAAGCAGGAGTAATTATCAATAAATCACAAGTTATTACTGATTTTGCCTCTTAAATAAATATCAAATTTGTCCCCCTATTTCCATTCCTACTACCCCTGCATGTGTTCTGGCTCTTGGCTTTTACCTGGTCTATTACAGTGCATCCTAACTGGCTCCCCTGGCTCCATCTGCCTCAGAGCAAAGTCTGATGTGTCTTAAATATAGCTCTGGCCAAGTCACTTCCCCACCAGAAATACTTCTTCCAATGCGAGAGATTCAAATCAAAACTCATGAGTTGACCACAGCGAGCCTCTACCTTCCTTACCTATCTCCTCTTTTGCCATCATGTGTCTCAAAAGTTAGGTTTCAGAGGGACCGCATCAAGCTGTTGCATGTCTCAGGTCCTTTGCTCATTCTGTCTTCCCTGCTTAGAAGGCCCTTCTTCCCTTTCTTCACAGACGAACCCCTCATTATCCTCTAAGACTCAGCTCTGCTGTTGTGTCCAGGAAGCCTCCCTGAATCCCACATTGGGCCATAGCTTCTCTGGGAGCCCATCCCACCCATTACTTACCTCTGTCTTAACGCCAGCCAGATGGTAGTGAAGTTAGGTGTATGATTCGCTTTTAGAATTCATGTTCGTACCCACAAACAACAATCATAGTACTGGCTCATTAAATGTTCATAGATTGAGTTAAATGACTGAATTGAGCTTTGTGGTTCAGTTTTGCTACTTAGTGGGGTCTGGGGAGGGAGGGTATTACTGTTCAGCCATATGTAAACCCATTTCCAAATCATGGGTCTGCCCAGTCTTAACATGGAAATGGGGCCTCTCTTAGCCACGTCTTCCCCGCACTGCCAGAAGCCCAGTGGTGCAGCCATCGGGGTGCTCCTAAGTTCAGACCCAAGGAAATTTAGAAGTATGTTAAGACATGCTTTATTTTACTTTTGACGTGTTACAGAAAAACAAAACTGCGGGTCTTTTATTCATTAGTTAACTCTTCTGCCTAATTTTCATGTAACAAATGGAAATCACACATATCAGTAAATGTCACTATTAACTTTGTAAAGTTTAATCATCATGTTAAAAAATGTTTTTACATGTTAGTTTCTATTTGAACTTTATATTACGTAAATTATATTTTATTTGTATTATACTTATTTATATTTATTGAATTTGTTTTAGTTTGAATCACAATTTATTGAGGACAAGTGGACTTTCTGTTAAAATGTTCTAAAGATGCTTGTTTATAATTCTTTACACATTGATTATATAACCAAGCCAGGATCTAGCATATAAGTAATAGTTAGATATTAATATTTTAGAAAATGATGAGATAAAGAGCTAAATTTTTAAAAATGCACTGTATGTGATAGGGGAAAACTGAAATCTCAAGTTAAGAACTGACAAATGGGAGGTAGGACATTTAGTCTGTGTAAAATATTAAAGAATGCGTTAGCATTTGTCATTAGATTTGATGTATCTCCAAAGTAATTCAGTGCTATTTCCTATCTTTAAAAATTTTAGGGTCAGTTGGATCTCTTAAGGAGCAATACAGGCCTTCTGTATAGAATAAAGGATTCTCAGAATGCTGGGTAAGCACATAATCATATCATTTTAAGAAAACTTTGATTATTACCAAAGTAATACCTGTTTTTGGAAGAAAGCCGGTAGAGAATTGCATAATGTAAACCTCTTGCATATCATCCCTGCCTCCTATCGTGAGTTCCATTTCCCGGAAATAACTGCTTATAATAATTTGGTATATATTTTTTCTTCTAGATATATAAATACATATAGATGATTATATATTTATATATAATCTCTCTCTTTTTCTTTTTTTTTAACAAAAATGGGATCATTCTATTCATACTGTCTTGCAACTTGTTTTTTTCACTTACTCTGTCTTGGACATCTTTTCATTATGGTACATACAGCCCTGTCTCATTCTTTTTAAGGTAAGTCTTTATTTTGGTAAATAAGTCAATGTGATGACCTTGTCTGCTAATTCATTGAAGTAGTCATGTAGATTATTAGATTATCCTGTACCTCTTTGCCTTTTTAATTCTACTTTATCCCCCTGCAGCAAAATGAAGGGATCAGATAACCAAGAAAAACTAGTATATCAGATCATAGAGGATGCAGGAAATAAAGGTAAGCATGTGAAGGAAGCAGCAGAAAAAACATTGACTTTGGACCAGATATAGGGACTGAGATTCTGTCTTCCCGGGGAATGGGTCAGTGTCTGTGCTGCTACTTATGTAAAAAGGAGAGAAAAATAATATACTTCTATACGGGGGAGTTAGGGCGGGCGGGGGGGGGGGGGGGGAGTCGGTTTACAATTGTGAGTATGAGAAACGGTGTATTCTTGTATTGTTTATTAATTATTGTATTATTTTCCATATGAACAACTGTAAACCTACTTTTGCCCCACGCTGTACTATACATATGCTTGAAGGACACGTGGAGTGATGTCATTGTTGCCTCAAAGGAGGCAGGGATTAGATAACTGTGAGCAGGAATGGAAGGAAACTTCCTAATATTGAACCATGTGAATGTATTATCCAAAATAAATTAAAACTTAAGGTCCCTTTTTTAATCCTCTTTATATTTTGGAAGCCTTAGTTTCTTCTTCTTATCTGTAAATTGTGGCTAATAAAATCTCTGGTTTTTCAAAAAACAAATGGAGAGATGTGTAGTGCAATGTGGCAGTGTCTGACTAGGTCCCTCAATGCTATTTAGTTTCTCTGACTTGATTGAAGAACTATATCTAAATTGCTGCTTATAAAGAAAAATAAGTAAATTGCTGTTTATTACAATTTAGGATCTATTTGACCCCTTAGCTTTAACATTTATGATGTAATCTGAAGCCATTCTGTGTTGAAAAAAGTTCTTATCTCATTATGCCTCTGTATTGGGAAGAAAATATGGCAAAATATTTTTACATAATATTCCCTTTTCACATATAACATTCTTTCTTTGAAAGAAAAATTATACCTTCCTTTGAGGTCTGTTTAGTGGCTGTAAGAACTATAATCTTCCTGTTTTCCATCTCCTGAATGTAGTGTTGTATAAATAATGGAAATAGGTGCTCATATAAAGGGTTTTTTTGCTCTCCCTTGAAGATTGCAGCTGACTGTAGCCCAAACTTAAGTTTGTGTTTTACATATATAATCTGATGTGAAATTTATAGAAAACAGAGGTTGGGGTGCAGGAGGGAATGGGAGAGATAGTCAAGCACCACTTAACAAGGATAAGTTCTGAAGAGTGCATAGTTAAGTGATTTTATTGTCCTTGTGCAAATATCGTAGAGTTTACTTACACAAACATAGATGATATAAACCTATTACATACCTAAGCTATATGGTATGGCTTATTGCTCCTAAGCTACAAACCTATACAGCATGTTACTGTATAAAACAACACAAGATTAAATCAAGCAAAAGAGAAAGGATACAATTAAGAGCCACAGTAAACCTGAGATGTATGAGACTAGGGATAGGGGAGGCTATTGCAGCATAGTTTTACAGCAAACTTTTTTTTTTATAAGTAGAAGAGCACACTCTAAATTCATGATTAAAAGTATAGTATAGTAAATACGTAAACCAGTAAAATAGTCACTTATCAAGTATTATGTACTGTACATACTTGTATTTTTTTACGACTAGTAGGTTTGTTTATACCAGCACTACCACAAACACTTGAGTAATTAGTTGGGCTACAACATTAGGACACCCGATGGTAGAAATTTTCAGCTCTATTATAATCTTTTGGACTGAGATGTCAGTATGTAGCACATGACTGCATAAATTCAATAGCATTCAAGATTCTTCTTCCATTACAAAAGTACCCTTTTCATTTGTTTTTAAAAAGGTTCACACTAGGATTCTAAGCAATTTCTATAGAAACTAGAACATATAACATATTGTTTTAATATTTTTGCTACTTTATGTGAGATTCTTGCCTCTATGACACTTAATTTTTCCTATAGTTGTGCCCTAGCAATATATAGATACCTATTTTGCTGGTTTTGGTATGAGATATAAGCAATGGGATTATAAACATAAATCCTATAGTTTTCAACTTACTTTATTTTACTTTCTTATAGGAATATGGAGCAGAGACATCCGGTATAAAAGTAATTTGCCATTAACAGAAATTAACAAAATTTTAAAGAATTTGGAAAGTAAAAAGCTTATCAAAGCTGTTAAGTCTGTAGCAGTGAGTAATTTTCTCTTTTCTTCCAAATGTTTATTATATATATTGCTCCAACTATATTTCAGGTTTTTATTGTTCTTTAAGCTGTGTTGTGATTTAAAACAACTGATCAAAACAAGATTTTGTAAAATTTAGCTCATAATTGATTTGGAGATGCTACTTAGATATGTAACTTCTTACCCACTCAAAAATCTATAGCTAATTGACTCTATTCAGGAAAGAATTTTTAGAATCATGAACATTTTTCCTGGATTTTGTGATGTGTAAGAGAATTTACTTCATCCTGGTACATTAGATTACTCATTGAACAAATATCTACGTGTGCTTGCTATGTGTCAGGCACTGTTCTGGGTACTTGCGATACATTAGTGAATAAATCAGAGAAAGATCCTTGCCTTGGTAGATCATCTCTTCTAACACACAGCGTTTCTCCTCCTGATCCCACCCCACCCATCACATCCTTCAGGGGCTCCATGCTCCAGAGCTGTGTCCACCAGGGACATCTGCTGCTGACCTCACTGATTTTAGTATCAGAGGAGCCAAAATTCCCCTATATTAAAGTTTGCTTGAACACAAATTTCAGCATATAAAAATTTACTATTCATGCAAATTGATGCAGGCACTATGGAAAACACTATAGAGGTTCCTCTAAAAATTAAAAAATGGAACTGCCTTATGACCCAGCAATTCTACTTCTGGGTATATATCTGAAGAAACCAAAAACACTAATTCAAAAGAATATATGCACCCCTATGCTCATCACATTATTTGCAATAGCAAAGATATGGAAGCAACCTAGGTAGACGAGTGGATAAAAAAACAGTGGTAATAAAAATAAAAAACCACAAAAAACACACAGTGGTAATATATATAATGGAATATTAGCCATAAGAAAGAATAGAATCTTACCATTTGGGACAGGCCTAGAGAGTATTATGCTAAGTGAAAGAAGGCAGAGAAAGACAAATATATGATTGTATTATATGTGGAATCTAAAGAAAAAAATACATGAATAAATAAAACTGAAACGGACTCACAGATACGGAGAACAAATTGATGGTTGCTAGAGGGGCGGGAGTTTGGAGGACTGGGTGAAAAGGAAAAGGGATTAAGAAGTACAGATTGATAGTTACAAAATAATCACAGAAATGTAAAGTGTAGTATAGGGAATATAGTCAATAATGTAATAACTATGTATGGTGCCAGGTGCGTACTTGAAATATCAGGGGATCACTTGTCGGGTATATGATTATCTAACCACAAGGCTGTACACCTGAAACAAATATAAAATAATATTGAATGTCAACTGTAATTGAAAAATTAAATAAAATAAAAATCATCAGGTGAATAAAAAACATCAGGCCAAAGAAAAACGATTTGATATTCATTTGATTTTATTTATCAATGATATTTATATCATACCACTCCCTAAGTTAGAATATTATTTCTGTTTCACATTTTTAATAGGTAAGTTCCAATATATACAGAAGTAAAGAAAATAATATAATGAATCCCCACATACCCATCTCCTAGCTTCATTTCTACAATTCTCCTATATCTTTATTTTTAATAGCTTTATTGAGATATTTACATATTACAAAATTAATCTTCTTAAAGGGTATGATTCATTGGGTTTTAGTGTACTCACAGGATTGTGCAGCCATCACACTCTTCTAATTTTAAAACATTTTCCTCACCCTAATCAGATACCCTTGATCTGATGTGATAAGAAGGTTAGTTGATCCCTGTGATCTTTCTTCCAGTCTAATCATCAGAAAAAACATCAGACCAAATCCCAGTTAAGGGCATCCTTGAGAATACCTGACCAGTAATTCTCAGAACTGGCAAGTTCATCGATAATGACACTTAAAAACTGTCACAACTAAAATTTGCCTCAGAAGACATGACAACTAAATCTAATGTGGTATCTTGGGGAGAAAAATGGACCAGAAAAAACTAAGGAAATATGAACAAAGTGTAGATTTTAGTTCAGAATAATATATCAATATTGGTTCGTTGTAACAAATGTACCCTATTAATGTAAGATGCTAATAATAGGGAAAACATCACAAGGTAAATGGAATTCTGTACCATTTTCACAATAATTCTGTGAATCTAAAACTCTAAAATACAATGTTTTGAGCTTTTTTCACTTCTTAGTTTTGGGAGATTGTTAGCTTATAAGCACATCTTCTGTGCATGCTTTTTCCTAGGCCTCAAAGAAAAAGGTGTATATGCTCTATAACCTGCAGCCTGACCGGTCTGTGACTGGTGGAGCCTGGTACAGTGACCAGGATTTTGAATCTGAATTTGTAGAGGTGCTTAACCAACAGTGTTTTAAGTTCCTACAAACCAAGGTAAGGCATAATTGAGTAAACAATCATTTCTTTTTAAGTTTCTTCATAATGTTTAATTTTGTAGGTCTTGTTTTATAGGCATTAAATTGGTAATTTTTACTAAACAAAATATGTTCTGTTGATTTCACTTTGTATAAATTGTATTCAGAAAACAGTAGTGTTCTTGCTGAGATTTATGTGTCTATCCTTATAGGCAGAAACAGCCCGAGAAAGCAAACAGAATCCAATGATACAAAGAAATAGTTCATTTGCTTCATCACACGAAGTATGGAAATATATCTGTGAATTGGGGATCAGTAAGGTCAGAACTCAGTTTCTAATTTTAATCTTATTTTTAAAAACTTATTTATCATAGTGGTATAGTTTACAGTATATGCCAAACATATTTGACCCATACCCTTTTCTCAGGTGATAACCTGTGAATATTCTGCAGAACCCACTTTGAGAAAGTACTGTCCTGAGCCTGTTAGGCAAAGTTGGTCATTGCCATTGGCATTGTCGGAACTGTGTGTATTTGGGCTTGGGAGATAGTGCAGCAGAGCGGAGCCTGGTAGTACACTTCACTTTCAGAAGTTTGTTCTTACTTTCTCAGGCACATTTCAATATATGTGCCAAACAGTCATCACATCAGCTGTCATTTATTGGTATTTTCCTTCTTATGAGATATATGGTGGGATCGGCATATTTTTTGAAGACGTTTACATAAGGTCCTGTACATAAGGAAACTGTGCTGAATGCTTTTCATGATCAAAGAAGAAATTCAAGTGAACATTTGGACAAGTCATTTTTCATTTCCCAGATTTTTCACTTATAAAAAAACTAGTGATTTTGACTAAAGACTGTTCTATATCTAAAGTACTTTCTGCTCAAGCATTTTATAAATCTCCATCCAGTTCTTGCCAAACTTGACATTATAAGACGTCTAGGTTATACATTAAAGAGCAAAGATATCAAACTCAGTTTGAGGTACTCAGTTTTGTCCCTAGCATTTGAGTGGTTTGTGTTAACTTGAATCATTGTTCAGCCTCTTTGTGTTTTCGATGACTTGTTTTTAACTCCCTCCAAAAGAATGTGCCTTTGTCCTTTTTGTTTCCTTTTTAATATATCCCCTTTACAGGTAGAGTTGTCCATGGAGGACATTGAAACCATCTTGAATACACTCATATATGATGGGAAAGTGGAGATGACTATCATCGCTGCAAAGGAAGGCACAGTTGGCAGTGTAGACGGACACATGAAACTGTACAGAGCAGTCAATCCAATCATCCCCCCTACGGGCTTGGTCCGGACCCCCTGTGGACTCTGCCCGGTGAGTTCAAGAGGCTTCATGTTACACCTGACTACCTCCAAGTGCAAGTGCCACATAACGTACCAGCAAGCACACCCCAGTTCTCTGACGCTCAGGGTTGACCAAGAATTACTCAAACCTCCATGTAATCTTGATATTTAATGAACAAATCATTGCCTTACATAAGTGATCTGTGTTTTCTGCTCTTAGCTCTAAAATAGACAATTTTTGACAACTATTAATCATTTAACCTAAGTAGTGTGAGAAATGAGATTTGAGAACGTACCATAGTCAGACATGTTTTTGAAGATTTATGTGATTTCATTTAATCCTCCTTATGTCCCTTTGAGCTACTGGTGTTATTTTCCCTTAAGTAGGAGGGAACTTAGGCTAAGAAAGACCTAAGAGCATGTAGCTTAGAAGTAACAACCAGGATGCACACTCAGAGGTAATGTTCTGTCCCCTGCAATATGCCCAAGGTACTGTTCATTCATTCATTCCCATATAGTTTGTGAGTGCCACTTGTGTGCTATAGGGACTGCCCCAGCCCTCATCACATTTATATTCATGGGCTGCTAGTCTGTGTTTTATTTCATTACTAGAGACCCGATGCACGAAATTCATGCAAGAGTAGGCCTTCCTTCCCCTGGCTGCTGGCGTCGGCTTCCCTCTGGTACTCAGGACCAAGGCTTCCCTCCGGGCGCCGGCAGGCACCCGGGACCCAGGCTTTCCTTGCAGCTCCGGCATCGTTTGGAAGGACATCCGGTCTAATTAGCATATTATGCTTTTATTATTATAGATACTGGCCCTTTTCTATATACCTAAGCATTCTATGCCATGGTTTCAATTACTAGAAAAAAGGCTAGCATATTGGAAATTCTATTCGGCACCCTTAACAAAAACGAAAATAGCTAAACAGGAAACATTTGGTTAGTCAAAACTAAGTCATTCTGAAGTATAGATCTCCCTTATATTCCTGTGGTGCCCGCTGATAGCCTTTTCCCCAGTGGGCAGGTGAACATGGTCATCTTAATGCTGTAGTAAAAGGTTTCCCATTAAGTAACTGTATGATCACAGAGCAGGCCTAATTACAGTGTGTCCTTAAATACAGACCTAATCTCCTTCAATTTGAAAGTTTTGTTTTTAATAGTGCTTTAAGTAAATGGTTAAGTCTTGGATAGTTCATTAATAGAAATCTGAGTTATAGTTGACACTTAATTTTACTTTATTAGTATTTTTTTTAAAAAAAAAACTTCAGTTTGAATATAAACATTTTTCTGTTTTAAAGGTTTTTGACGACTGCCATGAAGGTGGTGAGATTTCACCATCTAACTGTATTTACATGACAGAATGGCTTGAATTTTAATAGAGAGCTCAGAACTTTATGACATCTTTCAAATGAAGTTCCTTTGGGAGCAAGTAATTTAACTCATGATGGAACATCAAATTCCCTTGAAAGCAAACTTCACAATAATGGATACAGACTTACTGCTATGAAAATATATTTTTTAAATCTATGGAGACTAAATTTATATTGGTAGAGTAGCCACCAGAATATGAAGCAGGTAAGTGGAATCCATTCTTTAATAAAATACTTTGAAGTTCTGGAGGACAACATCTGAAACTTTCAAGACTTGACTGTCCAAGAAAGAAGCCAACAAATGCGTATTTACCAATGGATAATGGCTGGAGCCTAAAAATGCTTGTTTTGAAGCTATTTATTAAGGTCTTCATTGGAAATTGTTTATATCTGGTTCAGTATCACCATTTCCGTTTTCACAATGGTTCCACTGAGAAGAAATTAAAACGGGAAAGGCAGGAATAGCAGAGCAGTCTGTGCAAACTTGGGGCGTGAATGGAGAGGATAGTTGGAACATCCTTTTCCACATTCTGTTCCTTTTTATGTCAAATATTCTTGCCCTAGCTGGTTTTGCTCAGTGGATAGAGCATTGGCCTATGGACTGATGGGTCCCAGGTTCGATTCTGGTCAAGGGCACATGCCTGGGTTGCAGGTTCAGTCCCCAGTAGGGGGCGTGCAGGAGGCAGCTGATTAATTTTTCTCTCTCATCATTGATATTTCTATCTCTCCCTCCCCGAAATCAATAAAAATATTTTTTTAAAAAAAGAAATATTCTTTTGGAGGATTGTGCCACTGCATTTACCTCAAACCTAAATGACTATTGTGAAGGATGTTTTCAGTCCATAAATATTAATTATTATCCTCATTCAAAAGGTTTTTTTTCTCTAGACCTTCTTTGTTAAAGTCTTACAAGTTCACTCTGTGGCTAAGTTGTATTATTTAATAGAATTTTTCCTATATTATTATTATTTAAGTAACATTAAAACTAAAAATAATCCATTGCCCTCCACTCACACTTTATTTTGGGAAGAGGTACCATTCTTCTGTTCTTGTCCTGTTTTAGACTTGTTTCTTTTCCTTATTCTGTTCTAAAACTCATGTCTAAACTGAGCAGAAAGCCACTGTCATTGTCCTTAGTTCTAATACCACTTTCAGTTCCATTCTTTAGACATATAGAAAATACTAGCTTACTAGTATTCGATGGGTTGCACAGATGTTAGCTGGAGGGCTTTTTAGGTTCTCAGCTGTTGTATTTTCCCTTTTTAACTCCATTTAAAAGTTTCTGTGTTGCCCTGGGCAGTGTAACTAAGTTGGTTGAACATCACCCTATACACAAAGAGGTCACCAGTTCAATTTCCAGTAAGGGCATACACCCAGGTTGCAGGCTTGATCTCCGGGGGGCAGGGGAATCTGATTGATGGCTCTCATCTATGTTTCTCCCTCTCCCTCTCTAAAAGCAATAAAAACATAAAATAAACGTGCCTGGCCTGTGTGACTCAGTGTTTCAGTGTCAACCTAGAGGTCACGGTTTGATTCCTGGTCAGGGCACATGCCCAGGTTGCAGGTTCAGTCCCCAGGCAGGGGGCATGCTGGAGACAGCCAATCAATGATTCTCATCATTGATGTTTCCATCTCTCTCCCTTTCTGAAATCAATAAAAATATATTTTATAAAAAAGTTTCTGTGTCTAGGCCAAAAGTGTGATACCAAAGGAAAGGAATTCAAGCTCAGCTACTCCCGAGGCCTGAGTTCAAACACCAGTTTGGAGATAGTCTTAAGTCAGGCGTGGGGAACATCCAGCAAGAGGGCTGTATAAGGTCCACAAAACCATTTGGTGTGGTCCTACCAAGGCAATTATGGGAGGGACTCGAAATTCAATAAATGTAGGAGTGTAAATTTATCAACATAAATGTATATTAAGTGAATGATGTTATAAATATCCATATGACCCTTAGCAAAAAAAAAGGTTCCCCACTCCTGCTAAGTGGACAACCAGAGAGTTATTTTGAAATAAATGGGATTAGTAAAATCAGTTCAATAACCAATTTTTTTATATATATATATACGAGGGGCCCGGTGCACGAAATTCATGCACTGGGTGTGTGTGTGTGTGTGTGTGGGGAGGAGTGTCCCTCAGCCCAGCCTGCCCCTCTCACATACTGGGAGCCCTCAGGCGTTGACCCCCATCACCCTCCAATCGCAGGATCGGCCCTTTGCCCAGGCCTGACGCCTCTGACAGGCATCAGGCCTGGGCAGGGGACCCTCATTTCCCCCCATCACTGGTTCTGCCCCCAGCCCCCTCCGATTGCTGGCTCTGCCCCTTGCCCAGGCCTGATGCCTTGGCCAGAGGCGTAGACCCCCATCATCCTCCGATCACCTGATCGGCCCCTTGCCCAGGCCTGACGCCTCTGCCAGAGGTGTCAGGCTTGGACAGGGGACCCCCATCTCCCCCCGATCACTGGCTCTGGCCCCTGCCCAGACCTGAGGCCTCTGGCCCAGGAATCATGCCTGGGCAGGGGACCCCCATCTGCCTCTGATCGCTTGCTTCACCCCCCACCCAAGCCTGACGCCTCTGACCCAGGCTTCAGGCCTGGGCAAGGGGACCATCATATCCCCCCAATCCCCGGCTCAGCCCCCCGCCCAGGCCTGATGCCTCAGCCAGAGGAGTTGACCCTCATCACCCTCTGATCACCAATCACCGGATCGGCCCCTTGACCAGGCCTGAGGCCTCCGGCAGAGGTGTCAGGCCTGGGAAGGGGACCCCCAGCTCCCCGCAGTTGCAGGCTCCGCCCCTGCCCAGGCCTAACGCCTCTGGCTGAGGCGTCCAGCTCGGGCAGCGGGGACCCGCAGCTGCAGCGGCCCTGCGATCGTGGGCTCCGCTTTAGGCCCAGGCAAGGGACCCCTAGCTCCCGGGACTGCCAGCTTTGACCGTGCCCAGCTCCCATCGCTGGCTCCACCCCTACTTCCTGCTATCACTGGCCAGGGCGGAAAAGGCGCCTGATTCTCCGATCATGGCTGGGGGGCAGGGCAAAGGCGGCCCCAGGGCCGCCTTTGCCCTTCCCCCCAGCTCTTAGCTCCCCCCTGGGTTTCTGATCACTGTCAGTGGCAGGGGGCTTCTTCCTGCTTTCCCTTTCGCCTCCCTGCATTGTGCCTACATATGCAAATTAACCACCATCTTGTTGGCAGTTAACTGCCAATCTTAGTTGGCAGTTAATTTGCATATAGCCCTGATTAGCCAATGAAAAGGGTAGCTCGTACGCCAATTACCATTTTTCTCTTTTATTAGTGTTGATATTTTATTGATTTTTTACAGAGAAGAAGGGAGAGGGATAGAGAGCTAGAAACATCGATGAGAGAGAAACATCGATCAGCTGCCTCCTGCACGCCCCGCACCGGGATGTGCCCGCAACCAAGGCACATGCCCCTGACCGGAATCGAACCTGGGACCCTTGAGTCCGCAGGCCGACGCTCTATCCACTGAGCCAAACCGGCTCGGCAATAACCAATTCTTAAGAATCAAACTCTGTGGCCAGCTATACAGAATTGGCATTTGATGACACTAGCTTTTTAAAATAAGTATCACTTTAAGTATTGGATATATATAAGATAGAATCTGGGAACCTATAAACTACAGGTTTCTCTTCTATCCCCAGTGAGAGTTGGAATGGTAATATCTGTCCTTCCTGGGACCTGGCCTGTGGGGAGCCGGCACGGCCATGGCATACTCAGCCCCAGGGCGCCTTATGTGCCATGCCAGCTCAGCCTGGTTCAGTGACCCTGAGTGGGGGTGGTGAAAGGATTGAGGAAAGACAGACAAGAGAATGACAGTTGGGTCTCGGTGGGACGCTGCCTCCCTGATGAGGAGACAGCGCCAGCGCCCACAAGCCGTGTCTTTATTTTATAGCAGATGCCACGAGGCAAAGTAGGGGCGTGATCACGTTGTTTACAGCATTCTCATGAGTTCCAACCCTAATCAACTACATGCACCTGAACTCTAGCACAAGGCACGTGGGGCCACGTGTTTGGACCATAGGTTCAAGCTTACAACCACAGCCGTTGGCTATGATTGTGCTGGGAGGGCCCTGCCCTTCCAGCTGAGACTTGCACATGGCAATGAGAGGACCCTGTCCTTTCATTAGTCCGAGGCTTGAACCTACCCAAGACACTATAGCTGTGCCCCTTACTGGCCTATCACAGAGGCATAGTCTTATTTAATAAGCAAACTGAACTTGGAGGAGAATTAGCACTGGAGAGCAGGAACCAGTTTTAAATACAGACTTTGCATTATGTCTTGATTTTTTCCCCCAAAGATTTATTTTTAAAGCTTACAATCAATGGCTAAAACATAAAAGTATCCTTTGCCTCACTAGAATAAAGATTCTCTTTAAACATTTTTTCATAGCATGTTTTAAATTCTGAAAATTAACTGAAGGAGAAAAGAGACAATTTAAAAATACAGCACCTTCGATGACAAATGTATATTTATGTACAGGAGTAAACTTTGACCAAAACAAATAGTGAGGCTCTAGACTCGTGACAACACCAAAACAAGTTGTGAGTGAAGTCCTAATCCTTACAGTTGATTTTCATTTAATATAAGGTATTTTGCTCACCTGAGAATAGATATTCCCTGGAGTCTGGCAAGGCCTTGCTATGGTTAATAATGAGCTACTAGTATATATAGTCAAACATGAGAATCTGATTTGATGGCTTATTGATGGTTCTCATCAATGTTTCTCCCTCTCCCTCTCTAAAATCAATAAAAACATAAAATAAAGTTTCTGTCCAGCATGCCTGACTCAGCGTTTGAGTGTCGACCTGTGAACCAGGGGGTCACGGTTTGATTCCCAGTCAGGGCACATGCCCGGGTTGCGGACTTAACACAAGTAGTTTATGTGGGATTCTTCCATGAAGCTTCTCTGATCTTAGTTTGGTGATGAGTAAGTTTTATGGACCCATGATTTTTACGATAACCAACTAAGCAAACTAGTTAAGTAATTTCAAGTTGAGTCATATTAGATGGTGGGTCAGGGAAGAATATAAAATACAATGCCCTAGACTCCAGTGCTGTCCAGTTGAACTTCCTATAATAATGCGCTGATGGTTGTTTGAGGCAATATTTAGGGATCGTAATAGGCAAAAATTGTTGAGAAATGAAAAGGTTTTTTTAAATATATATCATGATCAGAAGAAAAATGGGAAATGAAAGAGATCTAAAGAACCATGGGAGTTAAAAAGAACTCTACAGAATAAAAATTTGAGGAACAGAAGGATTATTTTAAAAAATAATTAAGACTGTAACAAAATCCAAATTGTTTCCATGATTTTATCTTTTGACATTATGTTCATTTCTCAGGCTTTATAGGGAATCTTTTAAGGCACCTGGCTAAGTTAATAATTATGGCAGAGGCCACAAATGAATGGCTTGGACTTTTGTGTGTGTTGCAGTGTTTGTAAATTTTTTATTTACACTGTACTTGCCAACTAATCCGTATGTACACGTAATTCATGTACATATGGAATATATATATATATATATATATATATATATATATGCACATATATATTCCCTAAATATAAAAACCATTGTATAAAGTTTTTTCCTAAAAAAATCCGAAATTTGGCCACACCTTGCCACATTCCCACATGACATGAGTTCTCCACATAGCCCTTATCCTCCCAACTGTGGTCTTAGACAAATAAAGTTGACTTCTCATACTCCCTGCCTAACCCTTGCAGATCCCTGCCTCTTAGCATCCTTATATTTCATTGTCTCTCAACCTGTTTGAAGGACCGGGGGTTGGGGGTCAAGGTGTCAAAGGTGAAGGCCCTAGTCTGGGTTTAATATCTTGGGCCAGCTCAAAACAGCAGCTAGTGTTTTAGGCTCTAAGCCAGAACTCTAGACCTTTAGTCATGTTTTCTTTCTCCAACAAAACAAATTTTACTTTAAAGAGGAGGGGTACAACTCTTATACATCAAATTTATTTAGTTTTAATCTGGGCTGGAAATCAGGAAACCTGGGTTCCATTTGTGTCTGCCTCACTTTGGATGGTTAACATGTCCTTACGGTCCCTTATCATAAGGAAAATACTGCTTTAATTCATAGCAATTTGGAAAGATATAGATTCTATGGAAAATGGAAATGCTACTTGTAACTTAGTTTGAACATTGACACTTGTGTTTGTTTTTTAGGCATTTTTGATGATTTATAAATGATGATTATAATCTGATCATTGCTCTACTATATTGGTATGCAGAATAGCAGAAATCATTCTTTTTGTGCTGATACTTTCAGCATAGACTTTACCACATCAATCAGTTCGGGAAACTCCGTCTTCTGAAAGTGGCCACGGTCAGTGAATTTGTAAAATTTGGCTTCCAAACTATCTGCCACTTCTTGTTGTTCCTTCCAGGGTAGGAAAGGATCATCAGTGGAGCCAAACTGCACAATGTGAGGGCAGTTGGCTTTGATCTTCTCCCACTGCCAGGGGCGGTTGAAGTAGCCTAAGGAGAAAAATATATATAACCTATCATATATATAACCTATCAGTGCCAATGGATAATTTCTATTCTAGCCATTCTGAAATATCTAGTGAAGACCGTAGCAGACACACAAAGAATCAGAGCCTAAGTGGTTTTCAGATCTGTAGGGCTTGATATCATAGGTACGTGTGAAAGGGAAGGATGGCTCATAGACAGTCAGCCTCAAGGGTTCAATTCTAGACCATGGATTAGAAATGGTTACAACCTCTCCAAGTGCCAAACTTATAGCTAAAGATGGGTGGTAAATATTTTTCATGTGCCGTTAGATTTTTTTAAGCCTAACCAAAAGACAACGCTGTTTTATAACCTGAACAAGCAGCCCTGTGACTAGAGGAAGGGCTCTTCTGGGGTTTCTGCCTTCAAACTTACCACTTGCACGCTCGTTTTCATCCCCTAAGTCTGATGTGTATGCAGACACTAATACAATCGCATACACTCGATGTGTTTCTGCATACCTGAAGAGAGAGAAATGATGTCAGCTAATATTTAATGTTAAATCTGATCACCAAAAAGTCAGTTAACCACTTGCCTCATTTGGTTTAGCTTACAAGAAGCATGTGCTATATGCTATTGGAGTTAATATGAGAAATAGTAAGGAAACTGCAGAACTACAAGCCCAATGGTTACTTGATGAGTTTCTACTCATTTTTCAAGGTAGTCCAAACCTCTTCTGCAATCCTTTCCCAATACACATAAAAGCGTAATCATTTTCTTCAGTGTGTGTAATCTACCATTAGTATGCATCAGCATTACTTGATTAACACATAGATTTCCAGGCTCAGTCCTAAAGTATGATTCAAAAGGTTGGGAAGCTCGGCAGGTGTGGCTCAGTGGTTGAGGGTCGGCCTAAGAATCAGGAGGTCACAGTTCGAATCACAGGGCACATGCCCAGATTGCAGGCTTGATCCCCAGTGGGGGATGTGCAAGAGGTAGCCAATCAATGATTCTCTTTCATCATTGATGTTTCTCTCCCTTTCTCTCTGAAATCAATAAAAATACATTTTAAAAAATTTTTAAAGGTTGGGAACAGGGCCCAGGAATCTGCATTTAAAGGCATGCCACCTCTCCTAACACTATTTTAAGAAATATTGTAAAAAAAAAAAAAAGAAGAAGAAATATTGTAAATAGCAGAAATGTATCTCTTTTACCACACACTCCACATTGCATTGTATTACTTACTAGTATTCAGTGTTATATCTATCTCCCCAGTGTAAACCATCAGCTCCTTAAGGGCACATCTGAACCTTGATCTTTGTGACCCTGGTGCCTAGTATAGTGCCTGGGAAACAGTTAACTATTTGCAGACAGTTTCCTCAAAAACTAGGCTAAGGTAAGACAGAGAATGATAACAGTTTCAAAGAGCCATAGTGCCAGGAAAGATTTATGGTTGGTATTTTGTGCATGGACCTAAACTTCTTTCTTCAACGTTTTGTTTTGAAAAATGTTCAAACCTACAGAAAAGTTAGAATTACAAGCACCTAGATTCATTAATTTTGCCACATTTCACCCTAAATCTTCAGCATGTATCCCTAAGACTAAGGCTATCCTCTTATACAACCACAGTACCGCTATTACACTGAATAATTTAACATTGAAACATATTAACTCTCTTTTCCCCCCAATTGTACCAAAAATGCTCTTTAAAACTGCTTTTTCAATTCTAGATCCAGTCAAAGATCATACAGTGCATTTGGTTTGCATGACAGTCACTTTAAAAATTTTTTAATATATTTTTATTGATTTCAGAGAGGGAGGGAGAGAGAGAAACATCAATGATGAGAGAGAATCATTGATTAGCTGCCTCCTGCAAGCCCCACATGGGATCGAGCCCGCAACTGTGGGCATGTGCCATTGACCAGAATCGAACCTGGGACCCTTCAGTCTGCAGGCCAATGCTCTAGCCACTGAGCCAAACCAGCTAACGCTAAATGTTTTGTTTTCAATAACATCAACAGTTTTTAAAAATTTAGGGCAGTTGTCTTATACATTATCCCCTAACCTGAATTTACCTGTTTCCTCACTGAGGTTAGACATTTTTGGCAAGAATACTACATAGGTGATATTGTGAATCTCCCAGTTCATCCATCAGAGGCAACTGAAGCCTATTGGTGCCATTATTGCTGAGATTAACTTTGGTTACTTGCTCTGAAGGCAGCAATTTTCAACCTTTTTTATCATGGCACACATAAACTAATTACTAAGATACTGTTGCACACAAAAAATACATACTTTTTGCCAATCTGACCAAAAAAAGCATGATTTTGATTCATTGTCACCTGATGGCTATTATGTTGGCTGTTTTGTGTTTTGTTTTTATCTGACAATCTCAGGAAAAAGAGATCGGTGCTCTTAACTAGTCAGGTATTGCATGTTTCAAAAATTCTTGTGGCACACCAGTGTGCCTGCTGTGGCACGCAAGTTGGTAATTGCTTAAGGGTGATATCCATCAAATCCTTCCATTGTAAAGACATTATTTCCCCTTTGTGATTAACAAGTAATGTGTGGGGTGGTCCTCTGTGTCACTGTCCATCCTCTACAATCCCCCATGGTTTTGTATCTATTTTTCTCTGCCTACCTTAACTTTAGAAGTTAGTTCTTGGAAGGTTGCTCACAATCCTGCAATCGGTTACAGGGATCTTTAAAAGAAGGCACACCTTTATTAGCCAATGGCCTGAGAAAAATTCAGTTGGCCTTGAGTTGGTACAGATTTCGGCATAAAGGGATTTCTTCATTTTCCAGACAAGCCCTGGCAGCTTATAAACACTGACTATACCATAATTCTGTAGCTCCATATTGCAAAGCATTATTATTCTTGTAGCTTTGATTAGTGTGGCTGAAAGGTTATGGAATTGGCAAAATTCTTTGACATGCAATTCATGTGACATCCTGAAGGACTGCTTGGGATGACACCAGATGAATAAAAACCACAATCCTTTGTCATTCAGCCTGGCAAATATGGAAGAAACCCAACCCGAACAGGCTTATTCCACCAGCTAAGTCCCCAACCCCTAGGCCAGCGGTTCTCAACCTGTGGGTCGCGACCCCTTTGGGGGTCGAACGACCCTTTCACAGGGGTCGCCTAAGACCATTGGAAAACACATATATAATTACATATTGTTTTTGTGATTAATCACTATGCTTTAATTATGTTCAATTTGTAACAATGAAATTGGGGGTCACCACAACATGAGGAACTGTATTAAAGGGTCGCGGCATTAGGAAGGTTGAGAACCACTGCCCTAGGCGTTACAACCCTAAAGGGAGAGATGTAATGTTCTTTGGTGATCATCAGGAACATGCCCATGAATCCTAAGGATGGGGGGTTTAAGGAGAGAAGGAGTAACAGCCTCTAACCACTAACAAATATTTACTGAACACCGACCATATGCCAGACACTCTTCTAGACAGTGGGGTTTTAGAGGGAGAGTGAACAAAGTCCACCCTCATTGATCTTACATCCTATTGGCAGGAGACAGACAAGAAATAAACAGGATATCAGATGGTGAAAAATTGTATAGATAATAAGGGGGATAATCTATAATAATAAAAGCGTAATATGCTAATTAGACCAGACATCCTTCCAGATGAAGCCTTAGCAGCAGGGGCTGAGACAGAGGCGCCACCATGGTGGGTGGGGGCCAAGCAAGAGGCAGTAGCAGTGATGGCGGAAGGGGACGAGCCCCTTGCACGAATTTCGTGCATCGGGCCTTTAGTAAGATTTACAGGGAATAGGAGCCAGTGAAGTGAGGTGGTTGTTTCAAATGGAGTGATTAGAAGAGGCCTCACTGAAAGGGAATATTCGAGCAGAGCCTGAAGAGGAGGAGAAAACCATGCAGGTATCTAAGGACAGAGTTCCAGGTAGAACAAGAGCAAGTACGGGCCTAAGGTAGGCGCACACTAAGCATGTTAAGGAACTACAATAAGGTCTGTAAACCAGGCTGGGGGCAGTGAAGGTAGAGATGACATCGGAGCTACTCAGAGCCTTAAAGGCCTAGGAGTTTTTCTGAAGGGATGGGCAGCAGCTGGGGATGGAGCCACTAATGTTTTTAAAAGATCACTGGGTCCCAGTAAAAAAAAAAAAAAAAAAAGGTTTTAATCCACTAACCAAACCAGGAAGGATTTCAATAAATTATGGTTCCCCTTTTGAGGTCAGCATTAGGAATTTCCTCTACAGTGGAAACCAGATATACACAAGGTATTTCCCAAGAAGACGGTTGGAGCCCACACTGGGTGATAATTCAACAAGGATCGCACCTCATGGCCGCGATGGCCCCGGAACTGTGGCCTATGATGATGGTCCTGTCATCACAATGCAGCTCTGTCTCCATGAAGGGCAGCCAGATGCTCTCTCGAGCTGTAACTAAGGTTCAGGGTAAAGAAAGAGTCTGTCATTTGATAGGGACAGCTTTCATCGAATGCTGCCCGCCTTTCTAATAGATGACTACTCAGCAGTTCACAACTTTAAAACTTCAGGATCACAGTGGCAATGGAGCCATTTTAATAGAGACAGTTGCATGTTGCTGTTGGAAAGAAATCTGTAGTTTTGTTTTTATTTTTTACCATTTTCTTGTAAGAGGAGATAATAAATTATAGAACTCTGAAGTTTTAAATTTTCCAACTTAAAATAAAGGACAATGTTCTCTCTCAAATTTGTACATTATTTCTTTTCAAAACGGAAATTCCTAAGACAAGTCATAGCTAAACTCAGAACAAAAGTGTCATTGTTATACTTTTTAAATATTAGGATCTCATAGATGCTGTAAAATTTTATCCTATCTCTGCCTCAAGTGGAACACCCATAAATTTTGCCTGGAAATAACTGTTGATTTATAGAAGGGAAAGTCAAGTTGCTTGCAAAGTTAAAAATTAAATTTTACCAAGTCCGAGTACTTTTATTTTTTTCCTTTTTTTTTAATCCTCACCCAAGGATATGTTTTTATTGGTTTTAGAGAGAGAAGAAGGGGGGTGGGAGAAACATCGATCAGTAGCCTCCCATACATGCCCTGACCAGGGATTGAAGGTATATGCCCTGACTGGGAATCCAACCTCCAACCTGTAACCTTTTTTTGGTGTACAGGATGATGCTCCAACCAATTGAGCCACCTGGACAGGGCCCAAGTGCTTTTCTTGGTCCTTACTAGAATTGTCTATTAATTTTTTTTTATATACCCTCCTCCCCAGACTACTTGTGATCATTCATTCTTAGATATGTATTCTCTTAGGCTGCTCTACTTGTTCTCTACCAGGAAAATGCAAGATCAAAACCCAACAAGATGAAGCTATTACTCACTTGGGTCAGGCATGTTTTTAGCCAAACACTGGAAACCAGGTATCTATGACATGAAGGGGAGAAAAAAAGCTATAATAAACAGCTTCATTACAACTAATACTTTGCTAATAAGAAATGAGACACCTGATATGATCTTTATTCAATAAGTGTTTGCTTATGTTATGAAATGAAGTGGGTTAAGCACTACAGGATTACATATGAATATACAATCCTCATAAACATCATGTGTCTGTTATTCTATATCTAGCCAGCTCTGTAGGTGTCTATATAGAAATGCTTATATCTGTAGAGAGGGTATGATTGAATGTGTTCTAGACAGAATGACCTGGAGCCAAACAGACTGTGTGCCAGGGAGCAGATAAAATGTGGAACAGAAGGTTGGAGATCCCATCCTCTTCGGCAGCTCCAGCCATGGTTTTCAGCCACAGACCAGGTATTTTATTCTAGAAACTTACTTCAGAGCTCTAGAGGTCAGCAACCCAGGAAGTAATCTTATTGTCTGGTTATGGAAGAGAGTTGAAAAAAACAACAACAAGATGTACAAGACAACCTACAGTAGAATGCCATTTCTTTAAAGCTCACAAAGAGGCCAAATTAAACAATATGTGTTTAAAAGATACATATAGAGGTTGCAAAAGTACTTTAAAAAGAGGAGCAAATGAAAATAAAATCAGGATGGCAGGGAAATGGGATGGGAGCACACAGATGGCTTCTATTGGTAATGTTCTAGATTTTAGTTTGATGATGGATTCTCAGGAGGAAAAAACCATGCAGGTATCCAGAGACAGAGCGTTCCCGGTAGAACAAGAGGAAGCATGGGCATAGACATTAGGATTCATAATTCACATACCTGTCACATATATCCTTTGTATACATTCATTAATATTACATGTTGAATTTTAAAGAATCTGAGCCAGGGAGCAAAGGGAACAGCTG
The DNA here is from genome assembly GCF_963259705.1 of Myotis daubentonii. Taxonomy (NCBI): domain Eukaryota; kingdom Metazoa; phylum Chordata; class Mammalia; order Chiroptera; family Vespertilionidae; genus Myotis; species Myotis daubentonii. The sequence continues at coordinate 18,662,038 of NC_081847.1, read as the reverse complement.
TAAAACTTTATGGGAACTTCCAAATCTGAAGCAGCAGCAGATACAGGGAGGGGGAAGGGACTCGGTCTCTGCAGTTCCAGGAGGTGGTGCCTTGTACTCTTAACGGCTAAGCCCTCAGAGAAATCCTCCAGGGAGTTTTATCAAAGTGAAGAAGTGTAGCAAAGGGGAGAAATGAAAATACACAGGGTTTGGGGTTGAGGAGGAATGGGGAGACACGTTCGAATTTCAGTCCTCCATCCCTTCCGTCCCCTCCAGCTCCAGGCTGATTTCCCAGCGCAGCGAGGCGTCTCTTACCTGATGCAGCCTCTTCTTCACCCAGCAGTACCATCCGTGGGCCGCAATATCCACGCCTCCGTTCCCGGGAACAATTACCGCCTTGCAAGGAGAAGCCATGAACGCAGGTGAGCCAGAGTACCCCGGCTGCCGATCCTGCAGTGCCTAGAGCCCTTAAGTGAGCCTGCACTGCGGCATTCTGGGGATTGTAGTTCTAGGGTGCCAATAGGGTAGTTCATTCACTCTAGCCTTCCTTACCCCACAGGGCACCCAATGGATATCACCTTTTACTTGCCTCTTACTGGAGCTCGCATTCCCTCCTCCCTCCCTTAATTAAGACAGGTTGTGACATACCCAGAATGTGTTATCTCTTTACTAGAATTATTGGTATTTCCACAGGAAAGTGTGCTTTTAGTTCCAAACATACAGAACACAGCCTATTAGTTGAGGATTCGTGGAATCCTTATCATTTTTCCTTCTGATTTCAAAATAATTCTTAGTAGAATAGTCAATTTCAGCCCTGGTTTTTATTTTTTATTACTTTAAACCCGTCCTTTAAAAAGTTCCACAGGTTTTTTAGAGAATATGGATAACAATAACTTAAACCGATTTAGAGACTAGGGAAACTGAGATACCAATGAAATGGTTTACCTATTATAATATGGCAATCCTGAAATTTTAGGAACTGGTCCTATCTTATATATTCAAAGCTTATTGAATTGAAGTGGACAGAGTGTGTATTATATTTTCTTATTTTTTATATTTTACTGATTTTTTACAGAGAGGAAGGGAGAGAGATAGAGAGCCAGAAACATCGATGAGAGAGAAACATCGATCAGCTCCCTCCTGCACATCTCCCACTGGGGATATGCCCGCAACCCAGGTACATGCCCCTGACCGGAATCGAACCCGGGACCCCTCAGTCCGCAGGCCGACGCTCTATCCACTGAGCCAAACCGGCCTCGGCCAGAGTGTGTATTATAAATGGGAATGAAGAGGAAAGTACTTATTCATTGCTCTTCCCAAGGACTTACTGTGTTCATCACATGTGTGTTAGCATCTGACATTGAGAAATACTCCAGCAGTTTATATTTTGAGCAGGTGCAAATAGATGATCAATGATACACTGCCGCAGTATGTCTAGAAAAGCAAGACATACTTTTCTCTCTTGGATCTTAGACTCCAGATTTTTTTTAAAAAAGTCAGTGTTATTTAACTTTAAATGTGAACTTATTCACTGAAGAAGAAATGAACTACTGATCCACACAACAACATGGATGAGTCTCAAAAGGATTATGTTGAGTGAAAGATGCCAAACAAAAAAGAGTATGTACCATATGATTCCACTTATTCAAAACTCAGAGTCCTTCCTTATATCTATCATTTCTCAAATTCCTCCAGGTTAAAAATTCAATATGCCTAGGTGCCATATTTTGGGGTAGTGTGTCCTGAACCCTATCAAAGGAGGGGCCAAGGATAACTCTAGCTTCAGGCTGAGTAACTGGGAGAATAGTGTCTCTAAGCGAAGTAGAAAATACAAGAGGCAAGTTAGTCTAGGGGGGAAATATGAATTTAGTTTAGGACATAACAAGATTGAGATACCCGAGAATATCAAGATATCCAGCATGTTGTTGAAAATATGAATCTGATGTTACAGAAGTATAAGCCTAATATATAGAATGTAGATTATACACAATGTATCATACCTCAGGAGAATTGTGGAAGATTTTGAAATAGTCAAAAGAGAAGTTTCTATGTAATACTGGGCATTTTTAAAAGGACCCTATGGAGTGATGTGATCGTTAGGAGATTGCTGGGGTCCAACCCCAGCAGGTCCAGGGGTTCCCAAAGGCGTAGACGGAGTCGGCGAAGAAGGAATGACACGGAGACAGCGTTCAGTTGATCAGCAGCCTAGCCAGGATCTCCAGCCAAGTTCTGGTCTGGATCTCCAGAGAGGTTCTGCTTAGGCTCTCCAGAGAGGTTCTGTCCAGGTACTCCAGTCAGGTTCAGTCACCAGGTTCTAGTCAGGCTCTCCTGTCAATCTCCACAGTCAGGTTCAGTCCAGGATCTTTTGCCATGTTCTCCCGCTAGGCTCTGTCTCTAGGCTCCGAGGCCAGTCCCTGTCCAGGATCCTCCGGCATGCTCTCGCCAGCGAAGTTCTTCTGTCTCTAGAGAACGTTCTGTGTAGGTTCTGTGCCTAGGCTCTGTCTCTCTTGGTCCTGTCTTCCAAGCCCTGTCTGAGTTCTGTCTCTTGCTGTCTTGTTCTGAGTTCTGTGTGTTTCTGTCTTGTTACAACTGTATTTATACCAGTTGATTCAATCCTATCAATCTCTATTACAAAGGTTAGGGCGTTTCTTATCTCCATTCCAGGGAGAAAAGATTATGTAGTTTAAGCATGATTGTTCGTAGTTAAAGGGATTAATTACCCGCCTGGCACTTACTTGAGGGGTTTTATTCCCTCCCTAACTTCAGGGGAAAATCCCTACCTGGGGATTCAACCTTTCTCGGAGAGGTGACCTTGGTTAAAACACAGCGCCAAGAAGGTGAGCAAACATATTAAGAACCATATGCCATATATGCCAGGTCCCTTGAAACAGCAAGGATGGACCGGCTCCCGGCAAATTCCCCCTTTTTTATTTTTTAAAAGCAAGCATTAAAAAGAAAAACCTCAAATGCTCTCTTATATCCATTTTAAGAGTAGGATTGGCACTTTCCACTATTACCTGAGTCCTGATCTATCATCCCAGGGAGAGCTTGCCAATCCTGCACTTTCCCAGGGTAGAAAGGCTGCAGTGGGGTTAAGGATGAGGCTCCTTGGGCCTACCTTCTCCCATGCCATTACATTTACCTTTCCTTCCTCAGAAAAGCATGGACATACTTCTTGTATAAAATGTTCTGTCTGACTGGGAGTAACCTTAATTCCTCTGCTAGCAAGCATATGTGTTAAAAGATCAATACAGAGTCTTATTTCTTTAGACTCAGTATGGCACATCTTCTTAATGTAAAGATCAATACAGAGTCTTCTTTCTTTGGACTCAGTATGGCACATCTTCTCAATCTAAGTTCTGTACTATCCACCTTCTTACCCTACTTATCCTCTGTAGGGGGGTTTGCAGCACCCTGGTGGAGTCCTATCCGTCCCGAATGTGGGGGTTCTCAATGGGGGGGCTTACCTAGGGGAATCCTGTTCCAGGGGTTCCCAAAGGTGTGGACGGAGTCGGCGAAGACTATCCACCCTCTTCCTACGGTGGAGTCCTATCCGTCCCGAGTGCGGGGGGCTTACCTAGGGGAACCCTGTTCGGGCGCCATAAGCCGGGGTCCTGCCCCAGCGGGTCCAGGGGTTCCCCAAAGGTGTGGACCGAGTCGGTGAAGAAGGAATGGTCTCGATCTCCAGAGAGGTTCTGCTTCGGATCTCCAGCCAGGTTCTGTGGCCAGGTCCTGGTCAGGTTCTCTTGCCAATCTCCGCAGTCAGGTTCAGTCCAGGATCCCTGCCATGCTCTCTCGCCAGGCTCCGCCTCCAGGCTCCGAGGCCAGTCCCTGTCCAGGATCCTCCGGCATGCTCTCGCCAGCGAAGTTCTTCTGTCTCTAGAGAACGTTCTGTGTAGGTTCTGTGCCTAGGCTCTGTCTCTCTTGGTCCTGTCTTCCAAGCCCTGTCTGAGTTCTGTCTCTTGCTGTCTTGTTCTGAGTTCTGTGTGTTTCTGTCTTGTTACAACTGTATTTATACCAGTTGATTCAATCCTATCAATCTCTATTACAAAGGTTAAGGCGTTTCTTATCTCCATTCCAGGGAGAAAAGATTATGTAGTTTAAGCATGATTGTTCGTAGTTAAAGGGATTAATTACCCGCCTGGCACTTACTTGAGGGGTTTTATTCCCTCCCTAACTTCAGGGGTGCCGGGAGCCGGTCCATCCTTGCTGTTTCAAAGGACCTGGCATATATGGCATACTGTTCTTAATATGTTTGCTCACCTTCTTGGCACTATGTGTTTTAACCAAGGTCACCTCTCCGAGAAAGGTTGTTTCCCCAGGTAGCGATTTTCCCCTGAAGTTAGGGAGGGAATAAAACCCCTCAACTAAGTGCCAGGCGGGTAATTAATCCCTTTAACTACGAACAATCATGCTTAAACTACATAATCTTTTCTCCCTGGAATGGAGATAAGAAACGCCCTAACCTTTGTAATAGAGATTGATGGGATTGAGTCAACTGGTATAAATACAGATGTAACAAGACAGAAAGAGACAGAACTCAGAACACAACTTAGGAGACAGGGCTTGGAAGACAGGACCAAGAGAGACAGAGCCTAGGCACAGAACCTACACAGAACGTTCTCTAGAGACAGAAGGACTTCGCTGGAGAGAACATGGCAAAAGATCCTGGACTGAACCTGACTACAGAAATATGGCAAGAGAACCTGACTAGAACCTGGTGACCGAACCTGGCTAGAGATCTCACACAGAACCTGGCTGGAGATCTGAAGCAGAACCTCTCTGGAGATCGAGACCAGAACGTGGCTAGAGATCCTGGCAAGGATGCTGATCAACTGAACGCTGTCTCCATGTCATTCCTTCTTCGCCAACTCCGTCCACACCTTTGGGGACCCCTGGACCTGCTGGGGTTCGACCCCGGCACAGGGGAAAATCCCTACCTGGGGATTCAACCTTTCTCGGAGAGGTGACCTTGGTTAAAACACAGCGCCAAGAAGGTGAGCAAACATATTAAGAACCATATGCCATATATGCCAGGTCCCTTGAAACAGCAAGGATGGACTGGCTCCCGGCAGGAGATGCGTGTCTTTCTCTTTGACTAAACTGTTTTACAACTTTTGAGAAATAGAAATCAACTTTACAGGAATTGGATAATACAGTTGTTTTCTTTGCATAATAATGCAAATGTTTCCTGTTCACAACAATGAAAATGAATTTTGCATGGTAGACAGTATGTCTCTATAAATCAAAATTTTCTTTGAACCAATTTGAACATCCTTACTGGTCCACTTTTAAATGAATGAGTTATGTAGAAGCATTTTTTTTTAAAATTGATTTTACAGAGAGAAAGGGAGAGGGATAGAGAGTTAGAAACATCAATGAGAGAGAAACATTGATCAGCTGCCTCTTGCACACTCCCTACTGAGGATGTGTCCCCAACTAAGGTACATGCCCCTGACCAGAATTGAACCCGGGACCCTTGAGTCCACAGGTTGACGCTCTATCCACTCAGCCAAACCGGTTAGGGCTGTAGAAGCTTTGACATGTTCTCATCTTATGTTTGTATGAAGGCCATGTTTCCTTTTTGAAACTTTTAACAATTTTGGAGGTTTCACCAACATCCCAATGGATTCACCTGATAAAACCAGGGAAATCATGTTGCTGAAGAACATGAAATCAGATTAGTACATCTCTTAAAGGGGCTCTGTCTGATTGGCTTATGAAGATAAATACACTTATATAAATTACCTGTTCCTTAAATTCCCAGAAAATAAGGAAGTTAAACTTCTAATACTTTAAATGTGCTAGATTTTTTTTTTTAAAAGAAGCCTTCTTACAGAAATTTCTAGTACAGAATCTAGGTGCAAGAATTAAAGCAAATCTTGGCCAAGTTATACTTAATGTTTGACTAACAAAACACACCTATGTCTTTCCTCAATGTAAAGTATAATACATGTCTTTTATTTGAGCTCATTCCCTTACTGAGAGAATAATTAATTTGAATCTCCTAAATTTATAGAAGTGTAATGATCAAATGAACTAACATTACCCTTACATAATGTTTTAGGAACATGGAAATGTAAACTTGCTCAACAAAACTGAATAATTATTCTGACAAATTTTTTATATTAACAGTAATTGTTTCATAGTACATCGACTTAAATGAATTTTAAACCTCGTAATATCAAATCGGGCTAATTAATCGTAATTCTTGGATGCCTAGATATGTTCTAAGCATAATTTTAAGTTTATATAGTTTTGCTTAGTTTTACAGGCTACAGAGAGGCTACATATCTCTGGGTCAGATCTGCCGGAAGCCGGTCCACCCTTGCTGCTTGACACAGTTGCTGCAGGGAAGAAACATGTGCACAGCTTATGTTTCAAGGGACCTGGCGTATATGGCATATGTTTGCTCCCCCTCTTAGCGCTATGTGTTTTAAACAGGACCACCTCCACGAGAAAGGTTGTTTCCCCAGGTGAGGATTTTTCCCTGGAGTTAGGGATTAACAGGACTAAGGAAGAGAATAAATCAGTAAAACCCCCTAGTGTTACAGAAATACCATGTACTACTTATGAAGAACTTGGACTAAGGCTGTTGGCAATAAATTTGGGACTTGTTGGGCCCACATCCCCAGGGGTCTGCCCACCAGGGAAAGCACCAAAGCCTATATCCCTGGAGACCCACCGACACAGGACAGTCCCAGGGAAGGCAAGCAGCGAGGCTGGGAGGACATAACCTTTACTGGGTAGGATAATCTCCTTCAGTCACTTCCTTGTAGCTTATCAGTAGAGCAGTGACCTTGGAATAGCCCTTATAATGGAACACAGAGATTAACCTAGACAAGATTAAAATCAACAGAACTAAATAGAGACAGGATTTTTGGCAAAGGTCAGATAAGAAACTATGGAAATAAAACAAGGAACTGTAGAAGGTTACCCAAAACATACCATGTGTGATTATAGAGGCATGCTTATAGGATCAACTGGTATAAATACAGATGTAACAGGACAATAAAGGGAGAACCTGGCTATGCTGATCAACTGAACACTGCTGTCTCCCTGTCATTCCTTCTCCGTCCACACCTTCGGGATCACCTGGACCTGCTGGGGCTGGACCCCAACACAGATCAATAAGCTTAACCTCCTTGTTGCCTCATATAAAAAGGTGTAAAACCGTTTTTGGTGCCTGTGGAAGTTGCGCTCTGCGTAGTTAGGAGGTTTACTTCGTCCCCTAAAGTGCTTGACTATGACAATCCCCAACTATTCACCGCCTCTAGGGCGACAGGGATAGAAATGCCAAGAGGAGCTGTACTTCTAGCGCAGCCATCAGGGCGAGCAAGGAGGAAACCTTTTCACGTGATGAAGCAGAACCAAACCTGTGGAATTTATGATGAATCTTTTCTTTTTAATATTTTAAGTTTTTTTTTTTTTTACACGTAAAAAGAAATAGCATTCTGTCTTCAGGTAGATGTCTTGAATGACCCATTCATGCAAGTTCACTGAGTCCACCTTAATGAAACCTAAGTCCTTCGTGTACTGATGTTAACACTGGCGGCACAGGTTGAGGCCATATTTCCGGATCAGACCCTCCGGTTTGAGCAGACGCGTCAGGAACGAGAACCCTGCCCTAACCAGTTTGGCTCAGTGGCTAGAGCGTGGGCCTCCGTACTCAAGGGCCCCGGGTTCGATTCCGGTCAAGGGCATGTACCTTGGTTGCGGGCACATACCCAGTAGGGAGTGTGCAGGAGGCAGCTGATGGATGTTTCTCTCATCGATGTTTCTAACTCCTATCCCTCTCTTCCTCTCTGTAAAAAATCAATAAAATATGTTTGGGGGGAAAAAAGAACGAGAACCCTGGCCGAATTTCCCCGGATGGCTCCAGTAGAGTGGCCGGTGACCCATCTTGCTCCCTCTGCAGCAACGAGGCAAAAGGCACGATGAATCTTAACTAGACCCAGAGACCTGCCTCCACACATGGGTGCGCGCGCAGGGGTCCCCACACTCACCGCCCCCACACTCCTTCCGTCCCGGCCCACCCTTTCCCGCGCGCTGACGCCTCTTTCCGGCCGGCTTCAGTTTCCTCTGCGCAGGGCCACCCCTTCTTCCGGGGCCATACGTCATCGTTCTCGCTTCCCTGTAACTAAGGTGATGAGAGGAACTTCCCACTGAAGCGGGCGGACGTCATGTTGGATCAGAGAGTGCACCTGAGGCGTCCTGGCTGCGCCTAGAAAACAGTCCGGCTGGCGCCGGGGTTTTCTAAAGCGGAAACGTTTAGCGGTGAACGTGGAGAAAAGTATGTTCTGAGGAACTACGATTTTGTAGAGCGAGGCACGAGTGTCTTGCCCTTTTCCAAGATGGCGGAGCGGCTTCTCTGAATGTCTTGCTTCCGCTTGCCTGCCGGAGGAGGCGCTTTTTGATTGGCCCGTGGACGGCGCCGGGAGTGACGCACAGAGACGCTGACCAATCGACTTAGAGCTGAGCTGGACTTGGCGGTGGGAGCTGCTGCCGGTCTCTTGTAGGTGCTGACGGCTGCCAGGTGGACGGCTACGGCCAGGTGAGTGGGGGACGCCGGAGGGGTCCGAGGTCTGAGGGCACAGGAGTGGGAGTGTAGGGGACGAAGGGTTTGCTTCCGGGGTAAATCCTTTTCCCGGTGGGCAGAGGAACGGGGGCAATTGGTGATCCAGGGGTCTTCTGAGAGTGACGCTTTCCCCGCCAGGCCGGCTTCTGACTAGGGATGTCTCTGAAAGGAGGGGTGCGAAAGGACCCAGACTGCTTTTTCAGTTTTTGAACTCGCGCTTCGCGTGAAATGACTTCTGTTTCTTGATAGAGCTGAAACTAGAACACAGGACTTCTGACTGCCTTGGATTTAACCTTTGGTTAAACTTGATTTCTGTGTCTTGAAAATATGCTTGGTGGATGGAGTAAGAGTGGTTCCCATTTTTTTTTTTTTGTACGACACTTCTATCGGATCTTTCCAGCCCTTTCATATATTCATTCATTCATTCATTCAGCTGTTAATCTCTTCAGATCCCCTTCCCCTTAGAGAATTTGGTGTAAGCCATAGAACCATTTCCCTAGATGGTTCTAGATGCACAGCCATTGATGCACAGAATTTCGCATAAGTTTCAGAGGTTGTTTGAGCCTCAAGTTCTGGGTGGGTTTTGTGCCCATGGTTAAGAATCCATGCTGTACTGACACACTCAAAGGGCAGACTTCCTGAGCACCAAAGCCCACTGAAGCAAGTCCTGCTTTGAAGGGTCAGTTTCTGCACAGCAGCACCTCTGCTGTAGTTACAGCAGGTCCTCGCAGTTGATCTGGCCGGGGGTCAGTTCCTCCCAGTGATGCCAGCAGCAACCAAGGCTCAATTACAACAGGACAGTGCCCACATGGACGTACCTGGAGCACCCAGCTCAGGTGAACTGGGAGGCTGTGCCACTGAACCCTACAGGACACCTACTATACACAGCCACTCTACCAAGTCCAAGGCACGTAGCAGCTCTACCTAGTACATAGACAGAAGCATAGGGAAGCAGCCAAAGTTTGGAGACAAAGAAACCCCAAATGAAAGGACAGGAAACGTTTCCAGGAAAAAAATAAAAAACCTAAATGAAATGGAGGCAAGTAAGCTACCAGATACAGAGTTCAAACAATGGTTATAGGGATGCTGAAGACACTTAGAACTTAAACAGCATGAAAATGGACATGGAACCCTGCTGGTATGGCTAAGTGGTTGAGCGTCGACCCGTAAACCAAGAGGTCACCAGATGGATTCTAGGTAAGGGCACATGCCCATGGGTTGTGGGCTCGCTGCCCAGTAGAGGGCTTAAAGGAGGCAGCTGATAGATGTTTCTCTGTTTCTATCTCTCTATCCCTTTCCCTTCCTCTCTCTAAAATCAATAAAAACATAAGCAAAACAAAAACAGTCATGGAAACCATTCAAATGAGCCAGTCAGTGTGAAGGATACTTTTAGGGTCCCTGGAGAAGGAATGCACGAGGCCAAAAGGGCTAAAGAATTATGAGTTAACTAGAGGCCCGGTGCATGAAATTTGTGCATTAGGGGGAAGGGATCCCTCCCCTGGGTACTGACCTTTAGACCTCTTCACAGTCGACATTCCCTTTTGCTTATACTACATTCCACTTGCTAAGACCATTATCCTTCGCCTCTGGACCTGCCCAGAGAATTCTCCACCCACAAAAAGCCCACCCAGAGTCCTTTGAAGTCTCTGATTCCTCTTGTCTCTGGATGCTGGCACCATTTTGGTTTTCCAGATGACCTAATCTATATAATAAAAGCTTAAGCGACTGTTACAGCGGAACAACCGGAACAGGTTGCTATAATGCACACTGACCACCAGGGGCAGACGCTCAATGCAGGAGCTGCCCCCTAGTGGTCAGTGTGCTCCCACAGGTGGAGTGCTGCTCAGCCAGAAGCCAGGCTCACGGCGAGCGCAGAGGCAGTGGTGGGAACCTCCCCTGCCTCCACGGCAGCGCTAAGGAGCAGCAAGCCAGGCTGTAAGCAGCAGCAAGCCAAGCTGTAAGGAGCAAGCAGGCAGGTGGTAAGGAGCAAGGGATCCTGGATTGTGAGAGGGATGTCCACCTGCCGGCTTGGGGAATTGGGCCTAAGCCGGCAGGCAGACATTCCCAAAGGGTCCCAGGCTGAGAGAGGGTGCAGGCTGGGCTGAGGGGCGCCCCCCCCCCCCGTGCACGAATTTTGTGCACCAGGGAACTGATGTTTAGAATTCAATTATTTGATCAGACCTAACAGATACACTAACTAAAATGAAGAATAATTTATAGGTAATCAACAGTAGAGTAGATGAAGCCAAGAATCAGATCAGTGATTTGCAATATAAGGAAGCAAAAAACACCCAGTCAGAATAGCAATAAGAAAAATAATCCAAAAAAATGAAGATGGTGTAAGAAGCTTCTGGGATAACTTCTAGCATTCCACCATTCATATCATGAGTGTGCAAGGAGAAGAAGAGAGCAAGAAGTTGAGAACCCATTTGAAAAAATGACAGAAAACTTCCCTAACCTGGTGAAGGAAATAGACATACAAGTCCAGGAAGCCCAGAGAGTCCCAAAGAAGATGAGCCCAAAGAGGCCCATACTGAGACACATCATAATTACAATGCAAAAGGATAAAACACAGATTCTTAAAAGCAGCAAGAGAAAATAAGTTAGTTACCTACAGGGGAGCTCACATAAAACTATCAGCTGATTTCTCAACAGAAACTTTGCAGGCCAGAAGGGGGTGGCAAGAAATATTTATTTATTTATTTTTTAAAATATATTTTGTTGATCTTTTACAGAGAGAAAGGGAGAGAGATAGAGAGTTAGAAACATCGATGAGAGAGAAACATCGATCAGCTGCCTCCTGCACATCTCCTACTGGGGATGTGCCTGCAACCCAGGTACATGCCCTTGACCGGAATCGAACCTGGGACCTCTCAGTCCACAGGCCGACGCTCTGTCCACTGAGCCAAACCGGTTTTGGCTGGCAAGAAATATTTAAAGTGACGGGCAGCAAGGACCTACAACCAAGATTACCCAGGAAAGTTGTCATTTAGAATTGAAGGACCTATAAAGAACTTTCTAGACAACAAAAAGCTAATGGAGTTCATTACCACTGAATCATTATTACATGAAATGTTAAAGGTTCTTTAAAAAGAAGAAGAAAAAACAAATGATAAAAAATGTGAACAATAAAATGACAGTAAATATCTATCAAACAATTGAATCTAAAAAACAATAAACAAGCATGCAAAACAGAAACAGACTAATAGATACAGAGAACATTTTGATCATTGCCAGATAGGAGGGAGTTAGGGGAATGGGTGAAAAAGGTGAAGGGGTTAAGTACAAATTGGTTGTTACAGAGTAGTCATGGGGATGTAAAGTACAGCATAGGGAATGTAGTCAATAATATTGTAATAGCTACATATCGTGTCAGATGGGTGTTAGATTTATCAGGGCAATCACTTCGCAAGTTACCTAAATGTCTAATCACAAGGTTATACACCTGAAACTAAAATAACATTGTATGTCAACCGTAACTGAAAAATAAAAAATGTCTTTTTGGTTTTTGTTAAATAATCCATGCTGTAGAAGAAGGCATGAGGGTGTTGTAAATGCTTCCCTCCACGTCCCATGTGGTCCAGGGTTCAGGATCTGGAAGAGGAGCCGCACACAAATGAAAGAGAAGAGACAAGAGATAATTTGGAAATATTGGGGTGCCGGGGTCCAGGCCCAGCAGTCCAGGGGTTCCCAAAGGTGTGGACGGAGTTGGCGAAGAATGTTTTACACGGAGACAGTGTTCAGAACTCTCTAGCTCTCTTTAGTTTCTGTGGATCTTCCTGTGCCTGGCTGAGGCCACAGAGAGAGATCCACGAGGCAAGCTGAGCCTTTATTTTATAGTCAGAGGTAAACAAGGTAGTGGTTACCATACTTACACAGTTCTTGTGAGTTTCACTTGTTTTGGCCACTTCCTGCACTTCCCTCAGCCCATTAGCTTCCCAGATAAGATCTGGGGAGTGTTATAAGGTCAAGCCTAATTATGCTAAGAGGACTGTGCCCTCTAAGCTGTGACTTGTTTGTGACTTTGCCAACTGGTCAGTCCGAGGCTTAATCCTATATCGGCTCCCCACATGAGACAGTCGGAAACTGAGAGAGCAGGTTTTAATATGTAGTTGCTTGAGGACATTGGATGGAGCCAGTATCTTTTAATAATGAACTGTTTTGAGAAGGGAAGTAGCCAGTGAAGCCTGTTGAGGTACTTGCTGAGAACTGTGATCTTAGAATTACATCCATTTGCCATCCAGGAAGCTGCAGAAGTGCCTCCCGTGTACAGTGCTTCAGTTTCCCACTTTTGCCAGAAATAACAAATATATGCCATAAGTTGCATATGGAACAAATATTTGGAATTTTTGTGGGTAGGTTATGTATAGTAGACTAATTCATTCGTTTTTCTAACTGCTGGGAGCCGGTCCATCCTTGCTGTTTCAAGGGACCTGGCATATATGGCATACTGTTCTTAATATGTTTGCTCACCTTCTTGGCACTATGTGTTTTAACCAAGGTCACCTCTCTGAGAAAGGTTGTTTCCCCAGGTAGGGATTTTCCCCTGAAGTTAGGGAGGGAATAAAACCCCTTAACTAAGTGCCAGGTGGGTAATTAATCACTTTAACTACGAAAAATCATGCTTAAGCTACATAATCTTTACTCCCTGGAATGGAGATAAGAAACGCCCTAACCTTTGGAATAGAGATGGATAGGATTGGAATCAACTGGTATAAATACAGATGTAACAAGACAACAGGACACAGAACCTACACACAGAACCTAGAGACAGAAGAACTTCGCTGGACAGAACATGGCAAAAGATCCTAGTGAGAGAACCAAACCAGAACTTGGCTAGAGAACCCAACCATGCTGATCAACTGAACGCTGTCTCCGTGTCATTCCTTCTTCACCGACTCCGTCCACACCTTTGGGGACCTCTGGACCTGCTGGGGTTGGACCCCAGCATCTAACCATATATTACTATTATTTTCGTTCAAATCATTACAGTAAGGCGCTTCACATAATAACATGGAGACAGTTATTATTCAGCACTGTATGAAATGAGCACTAGAGGCCAGTAGTATTGTAGATTCTTTAATTTGCTTCCCCTTGAGGTGCTTGTTCTCTTAAACCTTAATAGCTGAGACGTGTGTTAGCCTAGATTTTAGGATGTAAACAGGATGTATAAGATATTTGATGGAGTTGGTGTTATTGGGGCTTGAAAAAGTTAGTCTGAATGACTATTTTATTACTGGAATCTTTCAAGGCATGGGCATGAGCAACCATGGTGAGTAGAGAGGTCTTGGTGAGGAAGTCACTCAGCATAATAGCAAACTTTCCTTTGTAATTTTGATGATTCCAAGTAAGAATTCACTCAGAACTGGTGGCTGTTCCCATTATGAATTAGATTCCCACATCAATATCCAGTTATTTCCTCCACAGGTAACAAAGGGAGGAGAGAAAAGGGCACAAAAACGAGATCACTTGGCATGTAAAATTGAGTGGTGTTTATTTTAGTAGAGCAAGGAAGGAAAGGGATTAGGGAGGAAGGTAGCTGGATGCTGAAACAGAGTTTGAGGCTAACCCTTGGGCAAGGAGCTGAAATGATTGGCTGAGATGATGAGATGACATGAGGAGGTTTAAATGCAGCTTAGAGATGATCAAATGATTGTAAGCCTCCTGCTCCTTTTATTTTTTTTTAAGTTTTAGAGAGGAGGGTTGAGGAAGGAACAGTAGTCAAAGATAACTGTGAAGTTAATCAGCTTTTGGGGGTCATCGGGAAGCAAGTGTTCTCATCCTACAGTGACAGTTTCTTCCAGACTTAGTGTTAAACATTGGGCTAGGGGGCTCTTTTTTTTTTTTTATCTTTGAAGTTTAGTTGACAATTTCACATACAATTAAAATTTTATCTTCAGTTTCTTTTTAGACTATGGCAACGTATCTGGAGTTCATTCAGCAGAATGAAGAACGAGATGGTGTGCGTTTCAGTTGGAATGTGTGGCCTTCTAGCCGTCTCGAGGCTACAAGAATGGTTGTACCTCTGGCTTGTCTCCTTACACCTTTGAAAGAACGTCTAGACCTGCCCCCTGTACAGTATGAACCTGTGCTGTGCAGCAGGCCAACTTGCAAAGCCATTCTCAACCCACTTTGGTATGAATTCATTTAAAAACTAGTAAATGATCAATACAGTAAATTATGACATTTCTGTGATTCTCATTTAAGTGATTGAATTTGGGCAAGGCATCAAATTTGAGATTAGTAGATGATGAGATTCTTTTTTTGTTTTAAACATGCTTTTTATTGATTCCAGAGAGGAATGGAGAAGGTAGAGAGAGACAGAACATCAGTGATGAGAAACAATCATTGATTGGTTGCCTCCTGCACACCCCCTACTGAGGATTGAGCTCGCAACCTGGGCATGGGACCTGATCGTGACCTCCTGTTTCATAGGTGGACCCCCAAACACTGAGCAACACTGGCTGGGCGATGGTGAGATTCTTAGTTGATGAATGCTTTTAGAAATCTCCCTGATACCCAGGCCAGGAAGCTCAGTTGGTTAGATCATTGTCCCGATCTGCCGAGGTTGCAAGTTTATCTCTGGTCAGGGCACATACAAGAATCAATCAATGAATGCAGAAGTAAGTAGAATAACATATGTTTCTCTCTCTCTCTCTCTCTCTCTCTCTCTCTCTCTCTCTCTCTCTCTCTCTCCTATTCCTCCCTTCCTCCCTCCCTCCCTCCCCCCCCCCTCTCCTTCTCCCTCTCTCTGACTCTCTCAAGATCAAATGAAAATTTAAAAATAAAGTGATCTCCCTGGCATAATACTTTAGATAAAATTAGAATTTATGAGGGAATGAGGTGGAAGTAGAGGGAAAGGATTTGAAATTCACTTTTTGGGGGCTGATTTTCAGTTTGTATTTAGGTCAATTTTAGATTTTTTTAAAATATATTTTATTGATTTCTTACAGAGAGGAAGGGAGAGAGATAGAGAGTCAGAAACATCAATCAACTGCCTCCTGCACACCTTCTACTGAGGATGTGTCCGGAATCGAACCTGGGACCTTTTAGTCCACAGGCCGACGCTCTATCCACTGAGCCAAACCAGTCAGGGCCAATTTTAAATTTTATTGGTGCCCTTTAAAGCATTAAAAAAAAAAAAAATCAAAAAGCTTAGACAGGCCAAGACCGGTTTGGCTCAGTGGATAGAGCGTCGGCCTGCGGACTGAAGGGTCCCAGGTTCGATTCCGGTCGGGGGCATGTACCTGGGTTGCGAGCACGTCCCCAGTCGGGGATGTGCAGGAGGCAGCTGATCGATGTTTCTCTCTCATCGATGTTTCTAGCTCTCTATCTCTCTCCCTTCCTCTCTGTAAAAAATCAATAAAAATATATTTAAAAAAAAAAAAAAAAAAAAAAAAAAAAAAAGCTTAGACAGTTTTCTCATACCTATTTAGTATAATGATGATATAATAGAAGAAATTTTAACTCTTGTTTGTTTATAAATTTTTATTTATTGATTGATTTTTAGAGAGAGAAAGACACACACACACACACAGACATGGATTTGTTGCTCCACCCACCCATGCATTCATTGGTTGCCTCTTTTATGTGACCTGACCAGAGATGGAACCCGCAACCTTGGTGTATTAGAATGACACTCTAATTAACTGAGCTACAGATGAAATTTTAACTCTTAATGATTTTATTGTTAAGTATAAATTTTTGTGTCCCTGTGATATTTCTCTTAAATGTGGGTGCTATTTGAAAGAATTTTTAAATAGGTGAAGAGTGTCATTAATATTCTTTAACAGATAAAATTCTTTTTTTTTTGATTTATTTATTTATTTATTTTTTTTATTGCTTAAAGTATTACAAAGGGTATTACATATGTGTCCTTTTTTTCCCCCCACCCACAGATAAAATTCTTATATGAGGGAATGTTTTTTACTTCATTCCCTTGCTTTATGTAATGTGTCCACATATAGGATGTTGCTGCCTTCTTTTAAAATGATAGTCACTTATTGTTAATTTTCTAAATGTAGAAAGTGGAGCGGGGAGGCAACTAAAGTATCTTGAACCAATTCTAGGAATTTTATCAACTCAGAAGCATGCCTGCTCAACTTTGCTTCAAGTGAGCTAAGTGAAAGTCTGGGATGTTTTTCCTTCTGTGAAATAAACTTTTTAGTATCAAAATTTAGTAGTTTCACATATCTGAACAATAAAGATGTTAGAAAAATTACTAAGACTATGTTCCAAGATAACATGGCAAAAGGATATAAGCTATAATTCATATAAAGTATAACATTTTAAATATTATCTAGGAAATTGGAAAAGAAGAAAAAAGGACTTACTAATGTCTCATTACTGCTATTTGAAGGAAACCTTTGTTGTATTTAACAGCCAGAACTCTAACTGCAGTGAATGTGTTACATACCTTTATCCATACACCCATACAGAATCACTTCTGTGCAATTTACTAAACTTGAAGTTTACATTTGAATGCTTTCTACCTTAAAAATGAACATATTACCTAGTTGTGATTTTTTTTTTTTCACAGTCAAGTTGATTATCGGGCAAAACTTTGGGCCTGTAATTTCTGTTTCCAAAGAAATCAGGTATGTGAATATTTTTTAAAGTATTTTTCTTTGTTTGAATTGTACTACTCTGGAAAAAATTAAGTGATGTTGTTAAAAAAAAAAAAAGAAAGAAAAAATTAAGTGATGTTGAATTGTGCCTTGGCAGGCAGCAATTTCTGCTAAACTCAAGGTGATAGCTCTAATAAGTTCTCTGTAGGCAGTGAATATGTTACCATAACTGAACAGATATGTTGTTTATATTTCATTTGACTTCAGTTTATTCTAATTGGATAGTGGACATTACTGAATTTCCGTTTTCTGATCTTTCTAACTTTTAGGGTCCAAGTATCAGTGTTGAGCTTCTTTTGGCTTAAAAAATTTTAGATTACTAAACTAGAAGATGTTAGTTAATCACAAGAAAGACTCTTTAAAATGAATGTGCCTATCATGGAAATGTTCTAAAACTGGATTGTGGTCATCATTGCACAATGCTGTACATTTATTAAAAGTCATTAAATTGTACATTTAAAATGGATGGTTTTTCTTGATATATAAACTGTACCACAATAAAGCTGTCAGAAAAAATTTGTGCCCAACATAATGTACAGTGCTGTAGTAGACCTTAAGGTATAAAAACATGCATTTATTTATTCATATATTTTATTATAATTACAATTAGCAGTCTCTTTCTCAGGTATAGCAACAATAAGCCCGGGGATGAAAAGAATAATGTACAGTTGATGAGTAACTATAGGCTTGGAAACTATAAGTAGATACCATTCCCAAATTATCTCCATGAGAGATTCAGAAGTATATACATTTTAAAAAATATATATTTTGTTGATTTTAGAGAGGAAGGGAGAGGGAGAAAGAGATAGAAACATCAGTGATGCGAGAGAACCATTGATTGGCTGCCTTCTGCACGCCCTTACTGGGGATCAAGCCTGCAACCCAGGCATGTGCCCTTGACTGGAATCGATCCCGGAACCCTTCAGTCTGTAGGCTGACGTTCTATCCATTGAGCCAAACCAGCTAGGACTCCTAGTACATTCTGAATTGATAATCTGTGTTTAATATAATTTATTGTGAAAATTCTAAGGTATCAAATGACAATGTCAACAGAGTGAAAAGGAGACCCATAGAATGGCTGAAAATATTTGCAAATCATATATCTAATAAGAGATTAATATCCAGAACTCCTAATACTCAAGAACAAAAAACTGTCAATCAACCCAATTCAAAAATGGGTAAAGAACTTGAATAGAGCCCTAACCGGTTTGGCTCAGTGGACAGAGCTTCGGTCTGCGGACTGAAGGGTCCCAGGTTTGATTCTGGTCAAGGGCATGTACCTTGGTGGTGGGCACATCCCTAGTAGGAGGTGTGCAGAAGGCAGCTGATCGATGTTTCTCTCTCATCGATGTTTCTAACTCTATCCCTCTCCCTCCCTCTCTGTGAAAAATCAATAATATATATATATTTTTTTTAAAAGAACTTGAATAGATATTTCTCCAAAGAAGATATACAAGTGACCAATAAGCACCTGAAAAGATGCTTAATTTTTAGAGATGCTTACCAAATGATGCAGTATTTCCACTTCTGGATATATACCCAAAATAATTGAAAGCAAGGTCTTGAAGAGATACTTGTACATCCATGTTCATAACAGCGTTTTCACAATAGCTAAAGAATAGAAGCAACCCAAGTAAATGGAAAAACACAATGTGGTATAATGCATACAATGCAATATTTATCCTTAAAATGGAAATTCTGATATGTGCCACAACTTGGAAAAACCTTAAGGACATTATGCTAAATGAAATAAGTTAGTTACAAAAGACAAATACTGTATGAAACCATTTTGATGAGGTACTTGGAGTAGTCAAGTTTATAGTCACAAAGTAGAACTGTGGTTTCCAGGGGTTGCGCGGGGGGGGGGGGGGGGGGGGGGGGACGGGGGGATGGAGAATTGTTGTTTAATAGATTCCAAGTCTCACTTTTTCAAGATGAAAAGTTCTGGAGATGGATGGTGAAGACAGTTGTACAACATTATAAATGTATTTAAGATCACTGAACTGTACACTGAAAAAAGATAAAGATGGTGAAATTTATATGTATTTTACTATAATAAAATTTTTTTGGCGAAAATTCAACCTATAAACTATGAATATAAAATGTTTGGACGGAGTTTTAAAAACAAGAAATTGCTTGTGACATGTTAAGCACAAAAAGCAGGTCACAAAATTGTATATGTAGGACAACCTCAGTTGTGCATAAGTAGGAAAAGTCTGGAAGTAAAAATGCCAAGATGGCCCTAGCCAGTGCTCAGTGGATAGAGCATCGGCCTGCGGACTACAGGGTCCCAGGTTCAATTCCGGCCAAGGGCACATGCCCGGGTTGCGGGCTCGATCCCCAGTTGGGGGCATGCAGGAGGCAGCCAATCAATGATTCTCTCTCATCATTGATGTTTGTGTCTCTCTCTCCCTTTTCCTTCCTCTCTGAAATCAATAAAGAAATAATAAAAAATAAAAAAATGCCAAGATGTTGACAGTGACTGCCTCACAGTGATAGGATTGTGAGGGTTTTTCTTTCTGTTTTCTTATATTTTCCTGTACTTTCCAATTTTTCTACAGCAAACATGTTTTACTTTATTGGTAACAGCTGAAATAATAAACCCAAATAAAAGCTTTGGTCTTCCGCATAGACCAGTGGTTCTCAACCTTGGCTGCACATTAGAATCACCTGGGAATCTTTTTAAAATTCTGTTTCTTTGTTCCTAATGTTGTGGCCCCACCCCATAACAAAGAAACAGAATTTCTGGAGGATGAGGCCCAGAAATCAGGATTTTAAAAAGGTTCCCAGGTGATTCTAATGTACAGCCAAGGTTGAGAACCACTGCATAGACTATTGATGAGACAGCTAAAGTCTCCGCCTTTAGTTTGCAGGACAATGGTTTTTGATGGTGTATTTTTTAATCATTTAGAAGTTATAATTAACCTACAGCTGCATTTAAAAATGTTATAATGAAATGTAAATATAAGGCATGGTTATGACTTTAAATTCTGATTTTTGTATTTTAGTAATATGCTTATTTTGTGTTTTCAGAATTAATATATTATCATTAACTATTATTATAAATGGGAAATAAAAGGTATAACATACAAATTTTTCAGCCCTAATAACACATGGCTTTGTTTTCATCTCTTCAGTTTCCTCCAGCTTACACAGGCATATCTGAGGTGAATCAGCCTGCTGAATTGATGCCCCAGTTTTCTACAATTGAGTACATGATACAGGTTTGTTGCACATTTAACGTTAAATACTGAGATTCTCTTGAAATGCTTTATCTTCCATGTGGAGTTAAAGTTGTGAGGGCAGCAAGATTCTAAACATTAAGTTATGGTTCATGTGCACTTTCTGACATTTTCAGGTCTTGGGAGAAGGCTATAAAAAAGAGGTAGCACTGAATAAATTCAAACCCTGTCCTTTACAGCCTTCTCCATTTCAGTTGATGGTACTTTATCTTCTAGTTGTTCAGCTTAAAAACCTTAAATTCACCCTTGACTTTCTCTCTCATCCCCTATCTAATCCATTAGGAAATCCCATTGGGTCTATATTCAAAATTTATCCAGAATCCATCCACTTTTCTCCCACTGCTGCTATCCTGGGTCAGCCACCACCTCTCACTTGAATTACTAGGGCATTCTCTAACTCTCCTTCCATGTGTTACCCTTGTCCAGAGTAACAGATAGTGTCACAACCCTTTGTGAGCCAATTCTGTGTTACCACTCCGACCTCAGTTTTTGCTAGTTTCCTCATTCAGCCAGATGGCCCTCCTTGTCTTGCCTCCTAGCATGCCAGGAACAAGCATGCCTGCAGTGCTCTGCCTGTGGGCCTTGCTCTCACTTGTGCTCAGGTGGACTCTTATCCTCCTCCCTCCCTGTCCTCCAGGTTTTTACTCAAATGTTACTTTTTTAATGAGACTGCCCTGACCTGCCATTTAATACTAGAACCAGCCCTTTACCTACACTCCTGGCATTTGCAATCCCCTTACCTTCTCCATTCCAGAAGGTTAGCTCCTTGAGGCTGGCAGGGATCTTTGCTGCTTTGGATCACTGAGTTATCCCAGGACCTGGAACAATGTCTGATACTTAGAAGGCTTTCAAAAACGTGGAATAATTTGTTAGGTACAAATAGTTTTTTCTTTTAGTTAGGTTTTTTTTTTTTTTTTTTTTTTTTCAGTTTAATAGGACCTGTTATTTTTTTTTTTTAAATATATTTTATTGATTTTTTTACAGGGAGAAAGGGAGAGAGATAGAGAGTTAGAAACATCGATGAGAGATAAGCCGCCTCCTGCACATCTCCTACTGGGGATGTGCCCACAACCCAGGTACATGCCCTTGACCGGAATCGAACCTGGGACCCTTCAGTCCACAGGCCGACGCTCTATCCACTGAGCCAAACCAGTTTTGGCAGGACCTGTTATTAAATGATGTTTGTTTAGCTGTTCTAATCTCCAGACAGTAAATGTAGTTGAAGACTTGTTATTTACATACCTGATTTGACTTAAAAGAGCTGAATCTGTCTATTTATATATTGATTACTATGCTGTTTTTCTCTGTATAAAGCGAGGTCCACAGTCTCCTCTAGTCTTCCTCTATGTGGTCGACACATGCCTAGAAGAAGAGGACCTTCAAGCACTCAAAGAATCTCTACAAATGTCTCTGAGTCTCCTTCCGCCAGACGCTCTGGTGGGTTTGATCACGTTTGGGAGGATGGTGCAGGTTCATGAACTCAGCTGTGAAGGAATCTCCAAAAGTTATGTCTTCCGAGGGACCAAGGATTTAACTGCAAAGCAGATACAGGTTTGTGCTTTAACTTGTACACAAGCAAGAGCAAAGTTTTTTTTTAAAACATTTGTTTTTATTGATTTTACAGAGAGAGGGAGAGATAGAAACATTAATGAGAAATTGATTGGCTGCCTCCTGCATGCCCCTTACTGGGGATCGAGCCCACAACCTGTGGGCATGTGCCCTGACTGGAATCGATCTGGTGATCTCTTGGTTCATGAGTCAATGCTCAACCACTGAGCCACTGGGTGCAATGGTATTTCTTAAAAATTAATTAGTCCTTTACTTTCAGTGTTAGAGGAAATGAGTCTTTTTGGTTCTTTTTTAGGATATGCTTGGCCTGACCAAGCCTGCCATGCCCATGCAACAGGCAAGACCTGCTCAACCACAGGAGCACCCTTTTGTTTCGAGCAGGTGAGGTACCGATGTAGAGTGTTGCACATACAGTAGTTGGCATGCAGGGCAAACCACTCAAGCGAAGAAAAATGTTAAAATTTTCAGTTTCTTACTTTTAGAGAGAAAAAATAAATTAAGTGTGACCAATATTTAATGTTTAATAATGTGTTTAACACAATAATATCTGTGTATCATATGTAACTGAATTATAAATGTTTTTACATACATGTGTGGCAAGGTTGTTAGGAATGCTTTTCCTGTTAGCCTTGTATCATTACAAAGGGTTTGAGACCATTGTGCCCCTCCTCTTATACACATGGCTGCTTCCTTTTTGATTCTTAAGAAAAACTGAAAAGGCTTCTGTTGGGTGTCCTCAAACTTGAAATCAGGCACTTACTTCACTCAGCTCCTTGAGTGTCTGGGGCTGCCCTGGCTGGGTTAATATTCAGCAAACATGATAAAATACATTGCCTGGCCTGCTGGGGCCATTCTCTTCTGCTGTTAAGAAACCAGTGTTACTCTCTATTACTCCCAAGGCTCAAAAGAAACACAAATTATGAATCTTCAGAATGATGAAGATTGTCCACATAATGAAACTTACGATTTGCACCTATTCAAATTGATTTTTTTTCATGTTACAAATATATAAATTGCTATATATTAGGCTTTAATGCATTTTTCTTTAAAATATATTTTATTGATTTTTCACAGAGAGGGAGGGAGAGGGATAGAGAGTTAGAAATATCGATGAGAGAGGAACATCGATCAGCTGCCTCCTGCACACCCCCTACTGCAGATGTGCCCGCAACCAAGGTACATGCCCTTGGCCGGAATCGAACCTGGGACCTTTCAGTCCGTAGGCCGACGCTCTATCCACTGAGCCAAACCGGTTAGGGCAAGATGTATTTTTTAATAAAATTGCTTTGAGTTGTTTTTGTAGTTAGAGATAACTTGGAAGCAAAAATTGTACGTTTTTTTATTCTGAATAATTATTTTGAAGAGCAGTAACTATGTATTACTTAGGGCTGAAGACCAGAGTACGTTTTAAAACCAGATGGATGTGTCTATTCAAAATCATGCAGGTTTCTGCAGCCTGTTCACAAGATTGACATGAACCTCACTGACCTTCTGGGGGAGCTGCAGAGGGACCCATGGCCCGTAAATCAGGGGAAGAGACCTTTGCGATCCACTGGTGTTGCCTTGTCTATTGCTGTTGGCTTGTTGGAGGTAACAGAATCGACTGGACCCTTCAAACCATGCATACTCGCTCTCAGAAGTCGCTTTCAAACTGTGCGTGAGAATCAGTTGCAACCTAAGTCAGATGACTGTTAATTCATCAGAAAGTGCTTCAGTTATTATTATCCACCTTGAAGAAGCCCTCGATGTTTTAAAATTTACCAAGTTTTCATGAGAAACACACAGCAATTAGGGCAATGGGAACTGCTCACAGTAAATTAATAAAAATGTACACAACCTTCAGGTTGGAAGAGATATGTATGGCTGCTTCTGTGCATTGTCATCTGTGTTATTCTGCAATATTAGTGTTAGTATAGCTGATGAGAACTCATGTTTGTAGTATATTTTCAGGGAAACAGAAACATACTGGGGGTGGAGTTGTCTGCTTCTAAAATGCTGCCGTTTACTGTTTTAGGGCACTTTTCCAAACACCGGAGCCAGGATTATGTTGTTTACAGGGGGTCCCCCCACCCAAGGACCTGGAATGGTGGTTGGAGATGAATTAAAGGTTCCTATTCGTTCCTGGCATGATATTGAGAAAGATAATGCACGATTTATGAAGAAAGCAACCAAGGTAGGTGCTTCTGGATGCAGGTTGTAGTCGAGTTGTGGTAGCCCAGTGCTGGGTGTAGGCTCCTCCGAGTGGCAGCTACTTTGCTGAGGCCATGCTTCGTGGTCAGCAAGTTGCTCTTACTGGGATGACCTTGCAGATCTTGGCTGCTGTTAAATAACCGAGAACTTAGAGTAGGTGGCTTTAAAACTGCCAAAAATGTTTTGAGATTGAGAACTCTCAATTATTTGGATTTTTTTTGTTTTTTTAAATATATCTTTATTGATTTCAGAGAGGAAGGGAGAGGGAGAGAGAGATAGAAACATCAATGATGAGAGAGAATCATTGATTGACTGCCTCCTGCACGTCCCCTACTGGGGATCAAGCCCGCAACCCAGGCATGTGCCCTTGACCAGAATCGAACCTGGGACCCTTCAGTCTGCAGGCTAACGCTCTATCCACTGAGCCAAACCAGTTAGGGCTATTTGGATGTTTTTAAAAAAACTATCTCCATATTCCTATATTTGATTATATCCCTTTGGTATAGTAAGGCATATCTGGTGAATAATTTTATTGTTTCCTAAAGCTGGTTTACCTTTCTTCACAGCACTATGAAATGCTTGCTAATAGAACTGCTACAAATGGCCACTGCATTGATATTTATGCTTGTGCCCTTGATCAAACCGGACTTTTGGAGATGAAATGCTGTGCAAATATTACTGGGTATGTTGACAGCAAACACCTGGAAACGTGAGAGTGTTTATTTTAAGGAAAAAGAAATGTGTGATGCAACAATAGGAAAGGACAAGGCCGACTTAGTTAAGTATTCAGAGAGGTCTAGGCTGTGGCTTCCATGCTGGGAAGGTGTGTGGGCCGCCTGGACAAAGAAACAGTGGTGAAAAGTAAGTCTCGTGTTCACTACGGACAAATCTTTATCAGAGTAACTTCCTTTCTTTCTTAGAGTTGTTATTGATACTAGAGCAGGAAAGAAAGCAAGCATGAAATATGTGGCCTTCAGCAAAGCACTTCCTTGTGAGAAGGGAAACTGGTCTGAATGCCAGAGCAATTAGGAGACCTTTCACCTGGCTTAGTGACCTTTCCTCGTGTCTATCACTGAGCACACGCTAAGCCTGGAGGGTGCATCGCAGGGTGCACTGACCTAGATCCTAAGTCCATAATGTGCGCACAGATCACAGTGTAGAGCCGTAATTCTCAAAGTGCAGTGATGCCTGGCCAGCAACTTTCAAGGCTCCTGGGACTGATTAGGAATGTATATCCTCAGGCCTCATCCAGACCTGATTCAGGAACTGCGGAGGTGCAACCCAGCAGTCGGGTGGTTTTTTTAAAATATATTTTTATTGATTTCAGAGAGGAAAAGGGAGAGAGAAACATCAATGATGAGAGAGAATCATGAATTGGCTGCCTCCTGCACACCCCCTACTGCGGATAGAGCCTGCAACCCCGGCATGTGCCCTTGACCAGAATCGCACCCGGGACTCTTCAGTCTGCAGGCCAACGCTTTACCCACTGAGCCACACTGGCTAGGGCCGGCAGTCTGTTCTAAGCAGCTCTCCAGGGAATTCTGGTGCAGGTGAAAGTGAGCGAAATCACTGATGCACAGCACTGATCTGAAGCTGGAGAATCACATGAGAACTCGAAAAACTCTTCCCTTTGGATCTTGTTTCCAGAGATTCTGACTTGATTAGTGTGGGGTGTGGCCTGGACATCAGCATTTTTAAAGTTCCCTCAAGTGATTCTACTGAAGAGCAGAATTTGAGAACCACTGGTGTGGGCCTTTAATACTCGTGTGGCTGAGCACAGGC
This sequence comes from Myotis daubentonii, assembly GCF_963259705.1. Taxonomy (NCBI): domain Eukaryota; kingdom Metazoa; phylum Chordata; class Mammalia; order Chiroptera; family Vespertilionidae; genus Myotis; species Myotis daubentonii. The sequence continues at coordinate 18,636,071 of NC_081847.1, read as the reverse complement.
AGCATCAGCCCACCTGAAAGCTTGTTAGGAACGCAGCATCTTGAGCAGTGGTTCTCAACCTTGGCTGCACATTAGAATCACCTGGGAACCTTTTAAAAATCCTGATTTCTGGGCCTCATCCTCCGGAAATTCTGTTTCTTTGTTATGGGGTGGGGCCACAACATTAGTAACAAAGAAACAGAATTTCCGGAGGATGAGGCCCAGAAATCAGGATTTTAAAAAGGTTCCCAGGTGATTCTAATGTGCAGCCAAGGTTGAGAACCACTGCCCTGACCTATTGACTCAGCCTTGCATTTGAATAAGATCCCAGGTGATTTGTATGCACAGGACAATTTGAGAAGCACTGGTGGAGGGCTGTGTGAGGGCCTATGATGCTGCTGGTCCTCACTGAGTAAAGACGCGAGGGAAGAAGATGGAACCCAAGTCACCTGAAGTTGTCTTGGAGAGCAGCAGACGTATTAGGTGACACTAGCTATATCAGAGAGCCACATTTAATAAGGTGAACTCCTACAGTGCCCTCAGGAGTTCCTGACTTGGAATAGCCACACAAAAGCTGTGGTGTATTTGTGAATATCTCTAAGTTTGTACACCAGAGTTTATGTGTATGTATGTTTCTTCTGTGGAGAGGAACCATCACTTCCATCAGATTTTCAGTAAGGTCTTTGACTCCTGAATGAGTTTAGTATTTAGGTCACATCACCTTTTTAAAATATATATATTGATTTCAGAGAGGAAGGGAGAAGAAGAGAGAGAGAGAAACATCAGTGATGATAGGGAATCATTAATTGGCTGCCTCCTGCATGCCCCCTACTGGAGATCAAGCCTGGGACCCTTCAGTCCGCAGGCCGATGCTCTATCCATTGAGCCAAACTGGCTAGGGCTCACGTCATCTTTTGTATAAATATAGTATCAGGGAAGTGTGTTAGCAGTAACATTTCAAAAAAAAGATTTAGAGGTTTTAGTTGATAGCTCACCTAAAATGAGCCAACAGTTTGGGATGACTTCCAGCAAAGACAAGGTGATCCGACACTGTGCTATAGGAGTTGATTATCTACAAAGAAGATCATCATCTTGATTTCGTTGGTGCTTGTCACACCTTATCTCGATTGTATCATCTTCCATTCTGAGCATTTCAGTTCAAAGGGGGGTGTATAGAGGAACTGGAGATATTCAAAATGGAGCAGTGAGAGTGATGGAGATGGCCTGAAACTATGCCATATGGAGAATGATTGAAGGAGCTAGAAGACAGATGAGGTGTGAGAGCTATATTCAACAATTGCAGGCCTATTCAGTGGAGAAGGAATCAGATCTGTATGTGACCAAAGGGTAGAACTTGAACCAGGGTAGAAGCTGCTGGGAAACAGAATTTGACTCAGTGTAAAGGAAGACCTTTCTTAGCAGTCAGCACTGTCTAAGCATGGAATGGACTCCTCAGGAGGGCGTAAGCTCCCGGTGCTGGAAGCGTCTGATCTGGATGATAACCTGGCAGGTGTTTTGGTAGAGGGTGTGTGTGAGTCAGTATTAGGTTTGTGTGATTGTGACAGAAAACCCCAAACAGATTTTTCTCTCTCACTGGAGGTAGGCAGCAGGGCAGGTATATTGATTTTATCATTATCAGGGGCTAAGGCTCCTGTGCTGCTCCACTACCTTAATGTGCTAGCTCTGGTTCAAGATAGTTGCTGGGCTCTCGCCATGTTATAACAGCAGGAAGGAGGAGGGTTGAAGAAGCACATGTCCCTTCCTGAAGGAACATCCCCACCTCCTTAAATCACAAAGGCCACTTCCAATAGGCAAAGCTGAGTCACAGCCAGATGCAGAGCAGTCTGGGAAACAGTCTTTATTCCAGGAAACCACGGATCCCGTGATAACGAAGGTGGGGAGGGTGGATATTTGGGGCCAAATAGCAGTCACTATCAGTGGAGGAGCTAGACACTGAAATAGCTGGACCAGATTATCTTGTATTCTTCCCTATTCTGAGATTCTGTTTATTTGGGGGAGGAGGAGCTTATATTTATTGGCCTTAAATTTTTTGATTTGTTAATCCTCACCCGAGAATATTTTCCCATTGAATTTTAGAGACAGTGGGAGGAAGGGGGAGAGACACAGAGAGAGAAACATCTATGTGAGACACATCAATTGGTTGCCTCCCACCATTGTGCACTGGGACTGGGGTGCTGGGGATCGAGCCTGCAACCAAGGTACGTGCCCTTGACTGGGAAATGAACCCGGGACCCTTTAGTTCAAGGGCTGACACTCTACCCACTGAGCCAAACTGGCTAGGGCTTGAGATCCTATTTAATGCTGGAGGCATAATCTGCATCAAGCTGTGCTCATCTGCCCAAATAACATGAAATGCTGACTTTTTTTTCTAATATGTTTTTATTGATTTTAGAGAGCAAGGAAGGGAGAGGGAGCAGGGAGAGAGAGAGAGAGAGAGAGAGAGAGAGCGAGGAAAACATCATTCTGCTGCCACCTGATCCAGTGCACAACCCTGGCATGTGCCCTGACTGGGAATCAAACCAGTGAACTTTTGGTGCACGTAATCTCATCCAACTGAGCCACACCAGCTAGGGCTAAATACCAAAATTTTGAACAATGTTTTTCTGTAACTTCAAAAAGAGATGAATAGAGATATTTGCAAACTAGAAAACTAAGTCATGTAAAGCCAGGGGTTCACTGTTTTGAGGCATTGAATTAAACTGAAAAGGATTTCCCACAGGCCTGGGTATTTTTCCATACCAAAGAATTGTGAGAAGAGTTGGGGATGTTTTCTCAGTAGATGACCTATTAAAACCTGCACCCTTGGGTTTATTGATTGGATGTTTGGGTTTTGTTTTTTGTTTTGTTTTTACTTTTTATTTTGAAATAATTGTGGGTTCACAAATGGTTAAAAAATAGGACAAAGTAGTTCATCTGTCCACTCCCAGTGGTACCATCTTACATAAATATAGAGTTCAGTGTCAGACTAGGAAATTGACATTGACACAATACAGTTGGCTCTATTACAGACCTTGAATTTCACCAGTTTTTATAAGCGTGTGTGTGTGTGTGTGTGTGTGTGTGTGTGTATAATTCTGAGATTTTGCCATGCCTATAGATTTGTATAACTGCCACAGTGATCGAGACACAGAACTATTCTAAAGTAGTCTTTTCTTTATGTTTTAAAAGTAGTGTCTTTTCTAAATACAAATTGAATTTTTTGTTTCCATTTAAGTTAGCGCTTTTATGAACATGGTTTCTTTTTTTCTTCCTTCCTCTTTAAATTCTTGTTTGTAAGTACTGAGGGAACATCTGAATGGCTTTCAGCCATTCTAAATACTAACTTTTTTTCTTTTCTAGAGGCTACATGGTGATGGGAGATTCTTTCAACACATCTCTCTTCAAGCAGACATTCCAAAGAATTTTTAGTAAAGACTTTAATGGAGATTTCCGAATGGCATTTGGTGCTACTTTAGAAGTAAAGGTACAGTAAACTGTTAAAACTTTAATGGAAGAATAGTGTTCTTACTTATTTAGTAGCCAGACTGGTAGAAACCCCAACCTGTGAGACACAGGTAAATTAAAAGGTTGTCAACAACGTGTATTCATTCTATTCCTTTGTTTCCTTTTTAAAAAATGTATCTTTATTGTTGAAAATATTACAGATGTCCCCTTTTTTCCTATCCCTTGGCTTCCTGAGGATGGCCTATAAATTAATGTTCTAAACCAGCCATGGGCAAACTACGGCCCGCGGGCCGCATCCGGCCCGTTTGAAATGAATAAAACTAAAAAAAAAAAAAAAAAAAAGACCGTACCCTTTTATGTGATGATGTTTACTTTGAATTTATATTAGTTCACACAAACACTCCATCCATGCTTTTGTTCCGGCCCTCGAGTCAAAAAGTTTGCCCACCCCTGTTCTAAACAGAGAGTTGTCTGGCTCTCCTGTAGGCTCTGCTCTAGGGCAGTAGGCTTAGAAGGGGTGGGGAGTTGAGCACAGAGGCAGCCACACAGTGTGGAGCACTCTCCCAGCTGTCGGTACAGGTCACTGCATGCACAGAAGCTTGGTGTATGTTCAGTGTCTGCCCGAAGTGAAGCCAGGGTGCTCTAAAATAGTGCAGTGTGTGTTCGGGTTTTGTTTTTCCATTAGGACTGATAGGGTCCTATATACTTGACTATAAATCATTGCAAAAACATTAAAAGGGGCTGTTAGAACATACAATTGAAATCAGTACTTTGAGAGTTGGAGATGATTGTTAAATCATCTTCGTTAAACTTCAAACAACGTTCTCAAATGTTTGAAGTTGTTTTTTTTTAATATGAAGAAATATGGACTTTGCTAAAGTGAATTTCATTTAAAAAGTCTTAAGTGTGTTTGTTGGTCTTGTCATCATGTTGGAGTTCATGAATTAAGTGTTTTGTTTCTTTCCTTTTTTTCCCTTTTTCCCTCCACTGATTTTGAGAGTGTGTTTATTAAAGCTGGGGACAGTGAAATAAGGAAGGGCTAGGGATAGAAGAAGCAACAGTTGGGGTTGCTTTGGCTCTCTATAAATGTTACAGGAAAGAAATGAACCCAGGTGGGGCTGCTTTGGCCCACGGGAAAGTCAGAGAAAAGGGGACAAGTTCAGGGGAGTTAGCCCGGGACGAGTTACTGCTCCCCATTGCTTCTCTGTTTGCAAGTCTCTTGGGGACTCAAAGGGTTTAGGAGATATACGCCTGAGAGGGAAGAGGTGTAAGCATGCTCCAGAGAGGGAGAGCACCTGAATTAATTATTTTTAAAGCAACGCAAAGCAGTACATGCACAGATTAGAAGTTGTAAATAATTATGACTGTACACATGGAATTAGAAAAGAATGTAGTATTGTTAGTAGAATTGTACAATGTGTACAATGATTTCAGTGTTGAGTAAGTTGAAAATGTTGCATCAACTTTGGAACAAAGATAATACAGTTTCTAAGAGAGGACTTTTACCAGAGTTTTAATTAGATCACAGTGGCCCTGGAAAAGCTTGTAAGAGCATTCATACCATGATCCATGTGGAATTTCCTTTTGGTGGAATGATAATGCTGCCACGTTTTCCCTCTAGGCTTTAGTGAGAGCAGGGTGGTTCTCAATGATTTCTAACTTTATACTCTTATTTAATTCTGTTTTAGACCTCTCGGGAACTGAAGATCGCAGGAGCCATTGGTCCTTGTGTATCTCTGAATGTGAAAGGACCGTGTGTGTCAGAAAATGTAAGGAAAACTTTCTCCATTACCCTTACCTCCTGTGCCTGGGGATTAGCCCATAAGAAATGTCGGAGCTTGATGACCTTGCCTTGTGTTACTTGTTTGGATGTGTCTGCTGCTGAGAGAAAGCCTAAAGATGCTCCAACTCTGAGAGGGGTTTTATTTCCACTTGTCTATGTGTCTAAGGCAGTGGTTCTCAACCTTCTGGCCCTTTAAATACAGTTCCTCATGTTGTGACCCAACCATAAAATTATTTTCGTTGCTACTTCTTAACTGTAATGTTGCTACTGTTATGAATCGTCATGTAAATATCTGATATGCAGGATGGTCTTAGGCGACCCCTGTGAAAGGGTCGTCGACCACCAAAGGGGTCGAGACCCACAGGTTGAGAGCTGCTGGGTCAGTGAGGAGGTGCCGAGAAGTTAAGTATCTTGCTCAGGGTTAGAGCTGATATGGATGAGCTAGAGTATAGGTCCCTCTGACCCCACTACCCATGTTTGGGTCACTGGGTCAACGAATTACAAAGCATTATAGTTAGCACAAGGTAAGCGTTCAGCAAAATCCTTCAGTAGTAAACCCCTATGCTTGTTGCTCTTAGAGATAATACCTTTGTCTCCCTTCTCACAGAGCATTTTGAGTTGATTGGGCAGTGGATGACACTTGTATATGCAGGCATTTGTGTTCCTTGAGTAAAAATTTCAAACATGCAGAGAAGTGTAAAGAAAAGTATAATGAACTCCTGTATACCCACCATTCAGAATCAGTAATTGTTAACTTTTTTAAAAATATATATATTTTTATTGATTTCAGAGAGGAAGGGAGAGGGAGAGAGAGATAGAAACATCAATGATGAGAGAGAATCATTATAGTTCCTCTGATAAAAGCAGGGCAAACACTCATGTAAGGAATTTGAAAAAATGTACCTTTGGAGCTCTGCAGGGTTTGTGGCCATGTTGGGCCTTGGAGCTATAGGGGAAGAAAAAAGTTTTCTTAGCTTCATTGACTGGGGCTCTGCAAATTAGACTGACAAAAGACCTGTTAACAAGTGGAAAACAAACAAGTTTATTAATATGTGTAACACACATATACATATCACACATATGTACTCAGTGATGAGTAACTCAAAGGGCTGGTTAGAACTTGGAACTAGTATCATCTTAATAAAAGAACAATAAATTTGTAGAAAAGTGACAAGACAGAGAAAGGGGACTTTGAGCTTTTAGGGTGTCAAATTGTGAAAAGGTAGATATATGGGAGGAACTAATGGAAGGTAAGGTTATTTCAGCAAGGTTTGTTCTGTAGATTCCTCTGGGCTGATAAGCATCTAATGTTGTCCTTGGTGATTAAAAATCATTCTGCTGCCTGACTGTGGTGTGGCTCAGCGGTTGAGCATCGACCTATGAACCAGGAGGTCACGGTTCAATTCCTGGTTGGGGCACATGCCCAGGTTGCAGGCTCCATCCCCAGTGTGGGGCATACAGGAGGCAGCTGATCAATGATTCTCTCTTATCATTGATGTTTCTATCTCTTTCTCCCTTCCTCTTTGAAATCAATAAATAACATATTTTTAAAAAATCTTTCTGCCCTTCCTGGTAGAGAGGGGAAGACAGAGTTTTTCTTGTGTCTGCTCTTTTTCAATTCTTCAGCTCAAAATAGTCCTTGTATGAGAGTGGTATATTTTGGGGTAGCATACTCTGAACCCCTTGATTCCTCATTTGAAACTTTCAGAAATTTCATATGTTAAAAATTGAGCTGGTAGGTATGGAGTGAAATTTGGGAGAATGGGTTAACCAGGCAAGAAAGGCATGCAAGCTTCTTTTTCTTCTTTACCATTTTTCCTGGGTGTGGCTCTTTCAGCAGATGTGACCTGCTTTTAGAAATGCCACTAAAAGGGAAGACTAATATCCACGAATCCATCCATTTTACAGTCTTGCTTCACTGACACTGATGAAACAGTGTTTGTTCTCTCCACTCTCCATCTTAGAGCTGCTATGTAATTTCACTTCAGAATCTTCCCTTTCCCCTCTGACCATTATTTCCCCGAGATTGCTGGTTCTGTGGCTAGGTACATAGGCTCCTGACATGGCTTTATATCAAGACCACACTGATATCAGCTCTACTCACCCTGATAGTGTGCACTTTCGGTGGATTCAGAGTAACATAGAAGTAACATCATGGAGTGGAGTGCTCCACCCAGGAAAGATGGTCTCTGAGGTGTGGGAGAGGGACTCAGCACAGGAATCCTGGCAGCTGTCCCTTCAGCTCTCTCCTCAGAACCACAAACTCCAGTCTCTCCTCACGTGACTCTAGTCCACTCTGCCCTCCCTCTGCCGGAGCCCAGAGTCACTTTAGAAACTTCCATTTGAAATGATGGCATGAATGTATACTCAAGATTCTATTGAAATGACAGCAAAGATACATTTAAAGTATCATGCAAATTAGTAGGTTGCAAATTGAGAGAGCATGTTATCGAGCATGTTATTTAAGGATTTTTTAGAAAGTAGAAAGCAGAAGGGTCAATATGGTATCAAAGATGGTGGATTGATCATATGCACAAGCCTTCAAGTCCACCCCAGACCTCTAGAAATAACAGGAAAGAGATGAGAATTTTAATAATGCTGCTGGATCCTAGGAGAACACTGAAAGGGACATGGGATTGCATGAAGGAGGAAATTACAACCTGAAACACAGGAGTAAGAGGGTACCTGTGTTGGGTGGAAAGGGCTGTGAGGTGCATCTCACAAAGGTGAGGGCCATGCAGGGAGAGGTTTGTGTGAGGAGGAGGGGGTATCTGAAACGCTCATGCAGGGCCTCAAAGGTGGCAGTACATTAAAATCCAGTTGAACTGGGGGGACGTCAGCATGGACCTGAGCACCCCATCAATCCAGGACCTCAAGTCTCATATGACATTTCTCTCTTTGACAGCCTTTTAGCTATGTTCTGATCTCCATGAACTCCACCCTCATCTCTGTTGACTAAACATTAGCTCTTCTCAGTTTCCTTTCCTCCACAGGAAGTTACCTAGAAAGTGGCCTTATCTCTGGGGACTCAAATTTATGCCTTGGGTGCATCAATTTCCATCATCCCTTCCACTTGCTCCTCTGTTTCCAAATCTCATGAATTTGCCCTTGAACCAGCAACTGCAAATACCAGCACCCCAGAGCTTTCTATAATCTGGGCCGACTGGCTTTTCACAAACTGTCCAAGCTTGCCTCGGAGAAATACTTATTAAAATATTTTTGCAAGGAAAAAGAAAAAAGTGATATCATAACTCTTAATGCATAATCACATTACTTTCTAAACTTGACATTCCTCTTTCCTCTTTTTTTTTTCATATTTTTATTGATTTCAGAGAGGGAGGGAGAGGGAAATGGAGAGAGAAATATCAATGATAAGAGAGAATCATTGATCGGTTGCCTCCTGCATGCCACCTACTGGGGACCAAGCCCACAGCCTGGGCCTGTGACTTTGACCAGAATTGAACACAGGACCCTTTAGTCCGCAGGCCAATGCTCTCTCCACTGAACCAAACCAGCTAGGGCCATGGCATTCCTCATTTTGATGAGGTGTGTTAAAAGGTGTAATACTCGTTATCTCTAGAATGATAGCATGTATGTTTCAGAGTCTAGTTATCTCAATAGGTGATTCTAGGTATCTTTGATACCTACAGCCTTTTCTTCCAGATGGCATGCTTAAAACAGTGATACTGCTCACATTTTAGTGAACCTCATATTTATCACTGGAGTCATTCAACTAGTCAATAAAAAGCAGTCTTCAGCCTGGCCGGTGTGGCTCGGTGGTTGAGCGTGGACCCATGAACCAGGAGGTCATGGTTTGATTCCCAGTCAAGGCACATACATGCCTGGTTTTAGGCTTGATACTCAGTGAGGAGTGCAGGAGGCAGCTGATCAATGATTCTCTCTCATCATTGATGTTTCTATCTCTCTCTCTCTCTGAAATTAATTTTTTAACAAAGCAGCCTTCATACCACTAAAATCTCAGTTCTTTTACCAAGAACATATATGTAACTTTTGCACAAAGGAATTAGATTAAAAATGAATATTTAATAGCTAGCATTCTGTAACTATTTCTTGTTCTAGTAATGATGAAAGAAGTGCATAAAACTTTCAAGCTAAGGAGATAGTTATTTTTCTTTTCTCCTATTTTTCCCCAGCCATGATTTGTTTCTTTCATTTGACTTTAGTGTTAGGTGCCAGAATGTATGTATATGTGTTTGTACATGTAAATATACAGGTATATTTTGTGATTAATGAAAATTGATCAGAATACCAGTACAAAAAGCTCATAGGACTGTAAATATAAATGTTAAACCGTATTATGATTCATAATTGTACTTTTTCAGTTAAATTTTCATTTGGAATGAGATACTCTAAGTGCCGTATCCTTTTCAGTGTCTGTGCTTCTTCATCAGCATTTAACAACAGGAGTAGTTTTTTGTTTTGTTTTAATTCCTCTTCTCGCCCTTAGGAGCTTGGTGTCGGTGGCACGAGTCAGTGGAAAATCTGTGCCCTGGATGCCACATCTACACTTGGCATTTACTTTGAAGTAGTCAATCAGGTGAGTTGGATTTCTTCATGAATGTTTGTGTCTCGTTGTTGTGTTTTCTGATTTATTACAGGACTGGTGGCCTCTGGTTTCTTTCTGCACAGAGTGATGCTGCCTGTCTGGCAGGGTCTCTTTAATTCCCTCCAGGGTTTGTTCAGAGTTAGGCAGCAGATTGTTTTCCTCACTTTATTGTTGAACTGATAAGGTCTTAGACGAGTAATGGCTTTTATCAGCCATTGTTATATTGGTGATTTTTTCTTTAATACTTTTTATTAGTGAATTTTTGGGTGTGTTCTTTCCCCAATGTTTTATTTTTTAAAAGTTAAAACGTAAAAATTAAAAGAATTGCACAGCAGATATTCATATACCCACAACTTAGATCCCATAATTAACATTTACTATATTTGCTTTGTCACATATTTACCTATTCATCAATCCACCTTATTTTTGATTCATTTCAAAGTAAATTGAGTCATCAATGTGTTTCATCCCCAAACATTTCAGTATGCATAACATTAACTTGATGTCAGTATTTATTTGAATTTGGTTCTTTTTTTATTGAGGTAAAAATTATAAAGAATGAAATGTACAAATCATAAGTATACCAAAATTCAAGAACCTCACCGTCACCACCATGTCAGTCATTTCAGGAAGAGCCCAATGGGCTCTGACTGTTGCGTTTGAGTCATGTCTATTACAGTAACGCAGTGTATGGCCTCTCACCCTGCAGCACAACGCCCCGATCCCCCAAGGAGGCCGAGGTGCCATCCAGTTTGTCACGCAGTATCAACACTCCAGCACCCAGAGACGCATCCGTGTGACTACCATTGCCCGAAAGTGAGCAGACCCAGTTTCCTTTCTGTTGAGCTACTGACCAATGTTTTGCCCTATGAAAGATAATTTGTCAATTAGATGAGCATCGCCCCGTGCACCAAAAGGTCACCAGTTTGATTCCTGGTCAGGGCACATGCCTGGGTTGCAGGCTTGATCCTCAGTCCAGGGCATGCAAGAGGCAGCCAGTCGATGTTACTCTCTGTCTCCATCCCCTGCCCCCCTAGAATTAATTTAAGAAAGGACACGGACCGTCCTTTAAAAAATAATGTATCAAGGACTTCTTTGTCAATCGCATGATAAGGTGCTAACTCATTCATTTTAATGACGTTTACATGGTTTGGATGGGATGTACCACTCCTTTACTAAAGGCCATTTCAGGTTTTACCTTCCTTCCAGCAGTGCTGCCTTCATTGTTCTAGGTCTTTGTGTACATGAGTATTTCTTTCCAGTCATTTCATAGAAGTGGAATTTTATATACTGCAAAACTACTTAAGTTAATTTGTGTTTTCCTTAGTAGTATAAGGAGAATACCCTGGCTTCTTATTAATAACTAGAGACCCGGTGCCCGAAATTCATGCACTCGGGCAGTGGAGAGGGGAGCTCCCGCAGCCCAGCCTGTGCCCTCTCACAGTCCAGGAGCCCTTGGGGGATATCTGACTGATAGCTCCCCACAGAGAGTGGGCCTAAGTCAGCATTCGGGCATCCTTAGCACTGCCACAGAGGCGGGAGAGGCTCCTACCACTGCCACTGCACTCACCAGCCATGAGCCAGGCTTCTGGCTGAGCGGCGCTCCCCCTGTGGGAGCACACTGACCACCAGGGGGCAGCTCCTGCATTGAGCATCTGCTCCCTGGTGGTCAGTGTGCATCATAGCGACTGGTTGTTCCACCATTCAGTCAATTTGCATATTAGCCTTTTATTATATAGGATGGTATTACTAATCTTTAACATGCAAATATAGAGCAATATGTCACTTTTATATGTATTATTTCATTTATCAATGGGTTGATCACTTTCCCTGCTTATTGAGCAGATGTATTTCTTCTGTGATAGCCTTTGCCCATTTTATAAAACCTGTATTTTTCCTTGTTTATTGATTTGCAGGGACTCTTTGTATATTTTGTTTGTTGCTTATACCTGTTCCTGGTCTATCTTTTGTCTTTTAGCTTTGTTCATATTGTCTTTATTCGTATGGAAAACTTGTATATGTGCTCATTCTCTTTACCATGATGCCAGGGAAGACATTTTGTGAATTTGTAAAGACTTAGATTTTTGTAAGATTGAATTAGAGGAAGGAACACTGGTATCTTTTGGGTATCTATTTTCATGATGTCTTGTAGAATATTGGGAAGTTCTCTATAATTTTCTTTTGTACTATGGCCTTCAGAAATCACATGAGGGTAAAAGAAAATGAGTGTAAAACTGCCGTGATTCTTTACGGACAGTGCAGTTTGAATTTGTGTTGTTTTAGATGAAGGGACAGGACTTAGGTTTCTTTATCTTAGTGAGGCTGGCTTTCTGATCTCCTCAGTAATAAGCATGTATTAACTCTGGGATTGACAGTTGGGCAGATGCACAGAGTCAGTTCAAACACATAGAAGCAGCATTTGACCAGGAGGCTGCAGCGGTCTTGATGGCCCGGCTGGGAGTCTTCCGAGCAGAGTCAGAGGAGGGGCCTGATATACTCCGGTGGCTGGACCGACAGCTCATTCGACTGGTAAGTTGGGAACTGTGGCACTAGGTTCCACCTTGGTCTCTCTCTACTTTTTTGTTTATTTTTTTCCCCTTCTCTCTTTTTTTGTTTTTTGTTCATCCTCACCAGAGGATATTTTTTCCACCAATTTTAAGAAAGAATGGAAGGGAGGTGGGAAGATTAGAGAGAGAAAGGGGGAGGAACATTGATGTGAGAGAGACACATTGATTGGTTGCTTACCGCACACACCCCGACCGGGGCTGGGGATCGAACCCTCGACCCTCCAGTCCGTGGGCTGACGCTCTAGCTGCTGAGCCACACCAGTCAGGGTTCTGCTCTACTTTTAGCAAACAAGGTCAACCAGAATTTATCAGTTGTTTACCTGGTAAATACCAAACACTGAACATTCTGAGAGTGATATGTATTAAATAGGCATTTTTCCTCAAGGGCTTACATTACAGTTGGGAAGAAACAACACGCACAGGACATTTAGAGAATGATGCAAATCTGTGTATTTGAGAGTTGATTTAGATGAGTCACTGTGAATGCTGTGTTCTGTATTTTCAATCCAGATCTTGGAGATTTTTTTTTTTTTTTTTTAAATAGGGGTCCATGGCCCAGTGAGTGTAGGGAGATGTCTAATGTGTCATTCTGGATCTAATCAGAAGAGTAAAACCACACAGTAATCTCAACAGGGAAAGGTTTATATCAAGAATTACTATCTTGGAACTGGAATAATGAAATAATGAGGGCTATGTAGTAAGATGTGAAGAGAATGCAAAATAATATAGGAATAGCAGGTAAAAGGTACAGCCACTGCTTCAAGGCTGAGGTAGAACACCCAAGGAAGAGCCCCCCCCTACACTACCCCCCCCCCCCAAGGCTTGTCTAGACCTAGGTGGGAGGGCATGGCCATGGTTCACTGGGTCTTAGGCAGAGAAGTGCCATGGTGTTGTGCCTAGAAATTCACCCTCTTGAACTAGATGAAAACCCACACTGGAGGCTGAGGAAAAGCTGTGGGGTAGCTGCTGGCTGCCATGTGCTCCAGGAGCCGGGCCTGGGGAAGCCATAATGCTGCTGCTGGGTTGAACACGCGGGAACCCAGAAGCAAACCCTTGCCTCCAGCACCCTCTCTGACAGAGCTCAGCACTGTGCCAGCTCGCAGAGGAAACGTTTTTAAAGGACCCAGGCAGAAAGGGGGAGTTTGTAGCCACGAGGCAATAAATCAGTAACTGTCATGCCTCATACTTTTACTGTCTTGGGAATTCACGGTGGGTATTTATGATCAGAGGCACTGAAGGCCCAGTAAAGAAACATATTTAACTTTGTTTAGCTCCTTGCTTGCCCTTGCTGTTTCGCGGAACCATTTTTTTCCTCCAAGGAGTATCAACATTTCAAACACAATTTGAAACTTGAGCAAGTGGTTGGCTTTATGTGGAAAGTGAGCCGTGAATCAAGTCTTTTAATAATGAGTGGGATAGGAGGAGAGAACAAGGCAAGGCTTGCCAAGTGGAGGGCCCAAGCCTGTGGGAGGTGGCTGTGCATTCAGCTTATGCTGGGGACATTGGCTAGAAGGCTGTCACTGAGGCCAGATCGTGCAGTGGGGAGAGAGGCAGTGAAAGTGCAGCTTAATTATGTCTTCATTTTAAAGTTGTCATTGCCTTAACGTTAGAGAGAAAGGGAACTTAGGTGTGGTTCCCAAGCAGGGGTGTGATAGCAGCATGATTCTTGTATTTACATTTACCAATGCCATATGAGGTAAATTTGGAAAGAGAAAAGACTGCACTATTAAGGAGACTGATGGAGGTTTGCAGGCTCAAGGGAGGCAAGACCAGGGTGGCAGCAGTACAATCAAAGTGGGAGAAGGTTTGGAATCAGAATGAATTCTAAAGAAAGAATTGATAAAACTTGGTGAAACTATATGTGAAATTAAAAAACAGAAAAATCAGCATTGACTCAAGTTGTAAGGGTGGGTAACTGCAAGAATGAAGGTGAGGCAGAAAAATAGAAAAGGAGAGCAGCATTAGAGTGGAGGAAGGTGAATCTTTTTTTAGTGTAAGAGCTTAACTTATTTTTAATAGGCTCGATGAGAAATTGCGAAGTGTGTCCACGGAGAGCGATCCTGTAGTCAGGTGGAGGTCAGCACTGGCCGTGGAGGAGGAATTTGGATGATATTGGTCTGGCTCTAGTGTTCATTTGTAGCTGAAGCAGTGAGGATGGGAGCAGGGGGCCAAGAAAAACTTCTAAGGAGCCCACAGTTGGAGTAGGAAGATTGGGGGCTGTTGAAGAAGGCAGAGAAGGATTGGAGGGTTGAAGGAAAATAGGAAAGTGCTATTTCAACTGCTGAAGGAGAAAGTTGCCAGGAGTGTGGGGAGTCACTTGGCTTGAGTGTTAGGGGTTCAGGAAGAGGAGAACTGCAAAGACATCAGATTTGGTGGGAAGAAGGTGAATGTCAGAGACGGGCTTTCTTTAAATGGGGGCAGCCTGATTCTCTAATGGCCAGAGGAAATGTGTGAAATTAAAAGGAAATAAAGGCAGAAAGAGAAAACATTGTTCATAAATTTGCCTTTGAAAGGAAGAAAATTGAGTTACAGAGTGGTGGAACATCAAAGCTGATATATAATTGGCAATATTTCATGGTCTTGGAGGGTTTTTTGTTTGTTTCTTTTTATTTTTTAAAAAATATATTTTATTGATTTTTTATAGAGAGGAAGGGAAAGGGAGAGGGATAGAGTGTTTGAAACATCGATGAGAGGAACATTGATCAGCTGCCTCCTGCACATCCCACACTGGGGCTGTGCCCGCAACCAGGGTACATGCTCTTGACCGGAATCGAACCTGGGACCCTTGAGTCCACAGGCCGACGCTCTATCCACTGAGCCAAATTGGCCAGGGCTTGCTTGTTTGTTTTTAATGGAAGGGATGCCTGAGATCTCATCTAGCCTCTCACTAGTCAGAGTGGTATTTGGACAGCCTGGCCTGGGTGCTGGTTAGAATGTAGGATCCCCAGTCCCTCCCCAGTCTGCCAAACCAGAATTTGCATTTTAACAACACTCGGGGGATGTGTCTGCCTGTCTGTGGCTGCGAAGTGCTGGTCTGGGACTCACAGTCAGTCAGTGGCAGAGTTGAAATTGAAATGTAGCTCTTGCCGAAACCGGTTTGGCTCAATGGATAGAGCGTCAGCCTGCGGACTGAAGGGTCCCGGGTTCGATTCCGGTCAAGGGCATGTACCTGGGTTGCGGGCACGTCCCCAGTAGGAGATGTGCAGGAGGCGGCTGATCGATGTTTCTCTCCCATCGATGTTTCTAACTCTCATCTCTCTCTCCCTTCCTCTCTGTAAAAAATCAATAAAATATATTTAAAAAAAAGAAAAAAAAAAAGAAAGAAATGTAGCTCTTACTCCAAGGATTTTTCCAGGTGACACTGACTTAGGTTTTTCCTCCTGCTTTTTGCTGTTTTCTCTCAACAGTGTCAGAAGTTTGGACAGTATAACAAGGAAGATCCCACTTCTTTTAGGTTATCAGATTCCTTCTCTCTGTATCCTCAGGTAAGTAATACACATTTCTAAAATAATAATAGAAGAATAAATTGTGATAGAAATAAAACTCGCTGTTCTCAGGGCAAAGTGAAGACTTGGTATGTTTTGCGACTCAGGTTACAGGAGATGAAGGTTGTTCACTTGTCTCTGTGAGAGGCAGTTCCTGAGCCCTACAGAAGACAGAGATGGCACGCAAAGAAGAGAAAATAACTGTATAAACTTTCATGGAAAGGCAAAACAGGATCGTTCTATAAGGCCCCAACAAATATCTCTAATTTGTAGAAGTTCTGGGTGGACAGTCATCTACCTCAGCAGCAAACAAACAAAAAAGTGAAGCACATAGGAAAATGAATATAATAAAGGAGGCCATGTTAATATGACAGATGTTTAATGATATGTCCATGGTCATTATGCTGCATCATGACTAGGAGCAACAATAAGCAGATTCTGTAAATAACTGCTTTTTGCAGAAACTAAGCATTTGGGAGCCGTTGGACAAGGGAAAGGAGGGGTAGTGGGGGGAACCTAAAGTAGTTGTCAGAGATCTGGACATTTACCTTTTCTGAACCTTCATCCCCATTTTTAAATGAGGAAACTAGAGCTTAGTTCAGTGGGTGGCTGTGAGGGTTACATGAGCTGAGGCCAGTCAAGTATTTAGGGCTTTGTAAACGTGAGCCATGGCTCCACAGCTGGGGCCTGGGCCTTTCAGGTTAGGCTCCTCGCTGGTGCAGCTTTTCCAGCACTGGAAGCAAACTCAACTTTATTTCATCTTCCCTCAGAGACACCTTTATGAGGAATAAATTTGAAAAAAGCGGACCTAGATATCCAAATGTGCATTATCCTTTAAATACTTGCTTTGGAAAGTGGACCCAGTTTTCAATCATGAACTTGTATAGCTCTGACTCTTAGGGTTAAAAGGGGCTCAGAGGTCACCTCCCTCGACCCCTGGCCCAGGGTAGGGCTGTGTGGTACCTGATGTGTGCCTCTTCTCCGGCCTGTGCCCGAGCAGTTGAGGCTGAGCAGTGTTGTAGAAAGAGCCAGAATCAGGGCCAAGTTCCAGCACTGGCTCTGCTGCGCTGATCTTGGATGAGGTCCCAGACCCCTGTGAATGCTGGTTTCCTCTTTAAGAGGAAGGAGTTGGTCTGGAGTCTTTGTACAGCTGTGGAACCCTTCCTTCCAGAGGACTATCTTAAAAGCCAGTACATAAGCAGACAGGCTTGGGTGCTGCTCTAGTTTGCCCAGGCACCACCCGACCCACTGGGTCCCACCACAGTACTCCACCACCTCACTCCCAGGGCCTTGTGGTTTCGCTAAAACTCAGGAGCACACATAGTATGAAAACCACTGAATAAGTTGGTTTTAAGATCCCCTCTCTTGGGGCATCTAGGATAGAGGTCAAGAGCCCAGCCGCTGAAGCCAACGGTCTGAATTAGAGTCTGGCTCTGCCACTTAGCGGGTATTCCTGGGCAAGTTGCCTACCTACCCCTTGGTTTCCTGATGTGTAAACTAGGGATGGTAAGAGGACCTACCTCATGGGCTTATTGGAAGGATTGCATACTTCTTGTCAAGTGCTTTATGCCTTGCACATAGGACGCATGGAACGTCAGCCGTGATAATCATTTAGGAACAATGCTTCAATATGTGGACTCTCCGGAAGCATTATAGTTCTCAAGGCAGCTGATTCCCATGTTCTGGTAACTCTTCAGAGTGAGTTAAAAGTCTGCCCTCCACCTTCTAATTCTCAGGGTAAAGCACATACCTCTCCACCATCATCATTTTGTCCCTCTCTCCTTTACATACCTCACTCTACATACTGGCCTGTGTCTGAGTTCTAACCTCTCATTTGCTGTTACTGTGACAAAGTCTCCTGCTGACCCTCCAGCCCCACCCCATTGTAGCAGTACTCGCCTGTACAGGGGCTCAAAACATGCTGCCCCAAATGTGCCTTTCCCCCCACTGGACTGTGACCCCTTTGACAGCAAACATTCTGCCTCTGCAACCCAACCCAGTGACTCCAGAAATAAACGCTTTATCTTGCCCATTTTATGTGCAACCTTCGACACACCCAGAGACTTCCCCTACCCTTTAAAAATACTTTTTAAAAATTTTCTAATTGTTAAAAACACACAAAATTTACCATCTTAACCAATTTTATATATACTGTTTAGTATTAGCCATATTCACATTGCTGTGCAACAAATCTATAGACTTTTCATCTTGCAGAACAAAAGTGCTATACCCATTCAACAACGTCCATTTCCCTCTTCCCTCAGCCCCTGGTACCAGCATTTTTTTCTGTTTTATGAACCCAGAGGCCTTTTTCTTAAAGTCTGGGTTCTCCTGCTTCAGAGACCTAAAGCAAGTCTACTCTTGGTTGTCTCAGGTTACAGCTACATGCGTTTGTCTTTTTTTCTTTGTGAATGCAGTTCATGTTCCACCTGAGGAGATCTCCGTTTCTTCAGGTGTTTAACAACAGTCCCGATGAGTCGTCGTACTACCGACACCATTTTGCCAGACAGGATCTGACCCAGTCCCTCATCATGATCCAGCCCATTCTCTACTCCTATTCGTTCCATGGGCCACCAGAGGTAAGGCTTCACGCGAATGCCTGTCTCCCAGGTAACTTTAAAATGCTTATTTTTTGGTTATTAATTCACTTATTTTTAACAAGTTTTAGCAATAGGCCATATGTTGGACAAAACACTAGTAATTTCACTGACATAAATAAATATTACATATCTACGGCTATAGTGTACCTATTTAAATTCAGGTGTCACTGCTCGTAAACAACATTCAGGGAATGATTAGCGAGCGATCACAGTGCATTGTTTACGGTAATTGGTTGTTTTGTCACATGGTGTGACTTTCTACAGCACTTTTTTTTAAAAATATATTTTATTGATTTTTCACAGAGAGGAAGGGAGAGGGATAGAGAGTTAGAAACATCGATGAGAGAGAAACATCGATCAGCTGCCTCCTGCACACTCCTTACTGGGGATGTGCCCGCAACCAAGGTACATGCCCTTGGCCGGAATCGAACCTGGGACCCTTGAGTCCGCAGGCTGACACTCTATCCACTGAGCCAAACCGGTTAGGGTGGCACTTTTTTTAAAAAAATACATTTTTATTGATTTCAGAGAGGAAGGAAGAGGAAGAGATAAAAACATCCATGATGAGAAAGAATCATGGATCGGCTGCCTCCTGAAAGTCTCCCACTGGGGTTCAATCCCACAACCTGGGCATGTGCCCTTGACCAGAATCGAACCCGGGACCTTTCAGTTCGCAGGCTGATGCTCTATCCACTGAGCCGAACCGGCTAGGTCCCTACAGCACTTTTAATACGTGCTAGTGATGTACTTGCACTAAGCAATGCCCCAGCCGTGTGCACTTGCTTACTCTTGGTAACTGGTGAATGCATGCACTTACTAGACTTATTCAGTATAAATTTAAAATTACTGTAATACATATAGAAAACTTTTCTATGAAATTAAATTTTTCATACATACTTAGTTTTAATTCCACAAATATGTCTATATAAGTGAAAACAGGTACACGAACTAATTTGTCCATTTTTAAACATACACATTTGGAAAACCTACTTTATCATATAACGGACTTTTGGCTTTTTTTTTTAAATATTGATTTTTAGAAAGGAAGGGAGAGGGATGGAGAGATAGGAAGATCAATGAGAGAGGAACATCATCGATCAGCTGCCTCCTGCATGCGCCCCACTGGGGATCAAGTCCGAAACCGGGCATGTGCCCCAACTGGGGATCAAACCAGTGACCTCTTGGTTGCTGGGTCAACGTTCAACCTCTGAGCCACACCAGGCGGGCCAGACTTTTGGCTTGCACAGACACCCCCTTGCCTGAATTAGTCCATTGTATTGAAGCTTTACTGTATTTTTTTTTCTAGCAAATTTACTCATAGAGCAAAACTAAAAGAAAACTTTTGGGTCTATACAGTAGTTAAACATTATTTCTGAGTCTTAAATATATATATATATATAGGAAAAAGTCATGGGCATGTAAAGCTATTATCTGTGGAAGGCAGGATTACAAGTGAAAAACTTAAAAAATGGGTAGGTACTTTTTTCATTGTGTTCAGATACTTTGACCCAGTAATTCCATGTCTTGTATTCTCTCTGAAGAATATATTCCTGTATACAGAAAAGGCTTTGTTCAAAGGAATAGTAAATGAACCATTAGAATAGAAAATTTGAAAACAATCCAAATGCTCAATAGTAGGAAAAAAAGTAATCTAAGAAATATTCACAGTTTATGTAACATCATAAAATAGATACATCCTTATGTTAAAAATGTTACATGAAAAAAATTAAGATAGGGACTTTTCTAAATTACGTTTTCTAAAAAGTCCACAAGATTTACTAGTTAAAACTACATGGAAATAAACCAAACTATCAATATTTTTTGTCATTGGGTTCAGATTTCCTTTAATAAGTATAAGTTACTTTTATTACTGAAATGAAAATCATAAAAAAATATATTTTGCAGTAAACTTTCCAAACTTGTATTAAAAGCTGTGCTTTTTCATATAGCCATCCCTATGTGTCATCCGCAGTTGCAGCGGGTTTGAGAGAATGTGTCTCTGATAGATAAAATCCTTTGTCAGCATGAAACAGAATGTTTGGAATAACTTTTTGGTTCCTAGAGCAAAAGAGGTCATTAATCTCCCTTCCCAACTGATGAGGGGTTGTTTGGAGCTTCTTTCTTGTACAAAGTTGAGACTTAGAACTGTTAAGTCAGGAAGCAGAAAGTGGGAATGACAAGAAGAAGCTGCGAGCCACCGCACCTGTGCCAGTGGTTGCTGTTTGGGCCATGTGGGGACCAGGGAAGACCAGTGCCATCTCTCTCCCTTTTTCTTTAGCCAGTACTGTTGGACAGCAGCAGCATTCTAGCTGACAGAATTTTGCTGATGGATACTTTCTTCCAAATTGTCATTTATCTTGGTGAGGTAAGATGATATTTTAATTTCTTTTCTTACTATTGTTTTTACTTTCTTATTAATTTATGATTTTATGCATTTGCAACAAGAATCTGGGCTTAGGAAACCCATAGTTTATTATAATGAGTACAGTGGCTTTTATTCTAGTGAATAAAATCTTTTTTCAGGTCCCTGGGGTATTTGTATATTAGTAATTTCAGTGATATTTGCTGTAAGTAAATCTCAGGTGGTCCTTTCAAATCACCATTGCTTTCTGAGTTGTCAGGCAAGATCCGTTACTTTTCCTCATTAAACTTACATGCACTATTACCCTTTCAGAGTTATGTTAGAGTTAGTAGTAAACACGTGTTTGGGACTAAAGTTTTTATTTGAGATAACGTGGCGCAGTGAACCTTAGGCTGGGCCCATGGGCCTCTAGGAGGACTATGGATGGCTTTTAGGACAGAGTCCATTTCTTTCTCAAGGTGGCTCATTCCCTAAGAAAGGGAATGGTTCCTCTGATGAAAATTCTTTAACTGAGCATTATATTCAGGGAGATACTCTTTTTCTTCTATTGTGCATTCTTTACCTACAGTAAGTTGCTTTGGTGGTTGACTTAACTTCCTAGTGTCTGTACATTAGAAATGATTTCAGATGTCCTGAAAACATACAAATTGTGTTTCAGAATTCTGTTAATAACTTAGAATTCATTTTCTAATACTAATGAGCATTGTATAACTTTAAACTTTTTTCAACGTATTAATACCCAGTTTGCCAGTCACTTACCCACAGATGGTAAGCCATCAGTAATGGTCCTAGACCAAAGGCTGTTTGTGACCAGCTGCCTTTCCCACTGGTTCCTTTAAAAACAATAAGTTCATGCATTTATTGAGCACCTTCTGTTTGCAAGTGGTTGGTTCTAATGACAAAAACAATGTGACATCGTTCTCACCTTCCAAAGCTCTAAGTCTGCTGGTAGGTGGTGTTCTTATGACCCAAGTTAGCTTATGGTAATTTCCTCCTGTCACCAGTCAGTCAAAAAATTAAGACCTAGAAAATGGTACTGAAAACTCTCAGAAGGGAGAAGAGGCTGCAGAAGGAAGCATCTAAAGAGAATTCTCTTTCTGATATCAGATTAACAGTTCATATATGAAAGCACTTCAGCTTATTTATAAAGATACTAGAGGCCTGGTGCACGACATTCGTGCACCTCAGCCCAGCCTGTGCCCTCTCACTGTCCGGGACCACTCGGGGGATGTCCGCCTGCTGGCTTAGGTCAGTGCTTAACCACTGAGCCACACCGGCCAGGGAAAACTTGTTATTCTTCCCGCCCCCCCCTCAAAAAAATATATTTTATTGATTTCAGAGAGGAAGGGAGAGGGAGATAGAAGCATCAATGATGAGAGAATCGTTGATTGGCTGCCTCCTGAACACCCCACACTGGGGATCGAGACTGCAACCTGGGCATGTGTCCTGACTGGGGATCAAACCATGACCTCCTGGTTCATAGGTCGATGCTTAACCATTGAGCCACGCTGGCTGTGCAAAACTTGTCATTCTTGACGTAAGGCTTCTTCACTGGAAGCAAGTTTGGGGGTGGAGAGGTGGTATTAGAATGTCAGAAGTGTCAAAGAAGGCTATTGTTCCAGTGTTTCCACAGTTTTGATTTGTTTGTTTTGGTGTAGACCATAGCCCAGTGGCGTAAAGCTGGGTACCAGGACATGCCTGAATATGAAAACTTCAAGCACCTTCTGCAGGCACCAGTGGATGATGCTCAAGAAATTCTGCAAGCGCGCTTCCCAATGCCACGTTACATTAACACAGAGCATGGAGGCAGTCAGGTTGGTTTTGGTATTCAGTTATTTTTATGATATATTTTTATGGCTATAAATTCAAATAGCATGGTTAATAATTTGTTTTTATGCTACATTTTTATGGCAAATCCAAATAGTAGCATGATTAATATTTTATGTAGTAACATAAATTGACATGCAGATAAACTTCCAATAATGACTTCTTTTTAAATGAGCGGTCAGAATATGATAGTGTAAAAGTAGAGGATTGTCAAAATAAAATACATTTTGTGTTTCTGGAGCCCTAATAAATCAGCAGCTATTGGCCTTAAGCTAAAGAAATGAACTCCTGTGCAGTAAAAAATTTCTAACAAAAGAAATGTAAAACTTTCCCCCCCTAGTATACTAATATTAATGCCACTTTAATCTTTAAATCTTTTTTTTTTAAGGCTCGCTTCCTTTTGTCCAAAGTGAACCCATCTCAGACGCACAATAACCTATATGCTTGGGGACAGGTAAGAAATTGTCAGGTATTTGGGGAAGTGGCCCGGCTACTTAAAAAAACAAACAAAAAAACCCCACTAGTTTCAAATTGGATTCTTTTTGGCACAGAGACAGAATAACTTGGGAAATTTGCTGGGGGGGAACTTTGAACACAGCTTGGGGTTTGGGGGTGTCTACCCCTTGTGGGATCCCTTTCTGCAGCACACAGCATAATATGACAGGTTCAGGCCCGAGGACAGAGCACCACAGTGTGGCCTCCATTGGCTCTCATAGACACAGCAGCATTGCCCCAAGTCCTCCCTCTCTTCCTTTGTCTTTTCTAAGAGGGCAAGGCAAAAGCATCATAAATGCTCACCATTGTTTCTTGTCCTCTTTACTTTTCAGCCTCTGGTTCCTTCTTTAATTATTCCAACCATTTATGTCTTTCTCAAATGAGTCTTTCCTTCTGTTTTCTTACAACATTTTTAAAATTAAACTTTTTTTGAGGTAATTGTAAATTTATATGCAGTGGTAAGAAATAATAGGGATTCCCTATACCCTTTACCCAATTTCCCCCAATGGTAACATCTCTTCCTCTACCTCTCCCTTCCTCTCACTGAAATCAATAAAAGCATGTCCTCAGGTGAAAATTTTTTTTAAAAGGCGCTAGTCTTTTGTTGGATTATGTGGTGTGTGTATATTTCTCTCACTTGTAGCTTGTCTGTACATTCTCTTCACAGGGTCTTTCACAGAGCACACTTTAATTTTTATGAAATCCACTTTATCAGTTTTTCCTTTTACGGATTGTGCTTTTGGTATTAAGTCTAAGCATTCTTTGCCTAGCCTTAGATCCTGAAGATCTCCTGTGTTTGTTTTTCTAATTTTATGTTTATATTTTAGTCTATGACCAATTTTGAATTAATTTTAGTATAAGATATGAGGTATAACTTTAATTTTTGCAAATGGATGTCTAATTGACCAAACACCATTTGTTGAAAAGGCTTACCTTTCTTCCACTGAATTGCTTGTATCTTTGTCAAAGATTAGTTGGGCATATTTGTGTGAGTCCATTTCTGGGTTTTTTGCTCTATTGCAAAAAACACTATTGATCTATGTTTCTCTCCCTCTACTAACACCACAAAATCTTGATTATATCTGTCTTGAAATCAGGTAGACTGATTTTCCCCCCTATTTTGTTCTTTTTCAGAATTGTCTTAGCTATTCTAGTTTCTTTGCTTTTACATATGAATTTTAGAATTATCTTGTCTATGTATGTAAAAAATCTTGTTGGGGTTTTGATATAATTTCATTAAACTTCTACATCAATTGGAAAGAATTGACATCTTTACTACATTTTTTTAAAATATATTTTATTGATTTTTTTATAGAGAGGAAGGGAGAGGGATAGAGAGTTAGAAACATCGATGAGAGAGAAACATCAGTTGGCTGCCTCCTATATGCCCCCTACTAGAGATTGAGCCTGTACCCCAGGCATGTGCCCTGATCAGGAATTGGACCTTGACCTCCTGGTTCATGGGCCAATACTCAACCACTGAGCAACACTGGCTGGGCAGTTCTCTGGGATTCTGTGCATAGACAACCATGCCACTTGCAAGTGGGGAGAGTATCTTTTCTTGTTCTGTTGTCCATTTTCAATTTCATTGATTTCTACTTTAATCTTTATTTTCTTCCTTCTGCTTGTTTTATGTTTATTTTATTCATTTTTCTAAGTTCTTGAAGTAGAAGCTTAGATTATTGACTTGAGACTTTCTTCTTCTCCATTGAATCCATTTAGTGCAGCCCCACGTCTGAGATGTATGAGGCAATTCACCGCTGTGTTGCTCCTTGGATCCCAGGATTTGTCTACTGTCTTCTCTCGACCTTTCAGGGTCTTATGTTTGTTTTATATAAAATGTCCAGGGTTTTTAGTTATACCTAGAGGAAGGAATAGGGAAAGTACATCTACTTCTTCCCAGAAGTCTTTTTTAATTTAATTTTATTTTTATTTTGTTAAATATATTTTATTGATTTTTTACAGAGAGGAAGGGAGAGAGAGTTAGAAACATCGATGAGAGAGAAACATCAATCAGCTGCCTCCTGCACATCTCCCACTGGGGATGTGCCTGCAACCCAGGTACATGCCCTTGACCGGAATCGAACCTGGGACCTTTCAGTCCGCAAGCCGACGCTCTATCCACTGAGCCAAACCGGTTTCGGCTCTTTTTTAATTTTAATTTTCTAATTATAATAGTAGTACAGCCCAGCCGGGGTCACTCTGTGGTTGAGCATGGACCTATGAACCAGCAGGTCACGGTTCGATTACAAGTCAGGGCACATGCCCGGGTTGTGGGTTTGATCCCCCATAGAGGGCATGCAGGAGACAGCCAATTAATGATTCTCTCTCATCATTGATGTTCCTCTCTCTCTCTCCCTTTCCCTTCCACTCTGAAATCAATAAAAATACATTAAAAATAATGGCAGTACAATTTTTTTTAAATATCTTTTATATATTTAGGTGATATAAAATGTGTATATCAGGTGTATATTTTTTTTCTTTCTTTTTAAAAAAATATATTTTATTGATTTCAGAGAGAGGAAGGGAGAGGGAGAGATAGAAACATCAATGAGAGAGAATCATTGCTTGGCTGCATCCTGCACGCCCCCCACTGGGGATCAAGCCTGCAACCTGGGCATGCACCCGAACCGGGAATCGAACCAGTGACCTCTTGGTTCATAGGCCAGTGCTCAACCACTGAGCCACACCAGTCGGGCTCTTTCTTACTTTAAAAAAACAAAAAACAAATTTGGGGTCTTATTAGAAATCGATATTTCTATTCAGTTCTTTCCCTTAACACTAAATAAATTGTAAGAATTTTCTGATAGTACAAATATCCATCTTTTTAATGAAGATACTGATTCACTCATTTGTGATTATACCATTAAAAAGCTTCTGTTGTAAGCAGGGCATTTAGGAGCATTGGACTAGGTGCTGTGGCAGAGTAGTGGGGAAGATAAGAGGCAGGGTGTGCAGGCCTCTAGGAGTCTATGCCTGGTGGGGAGCCAGACTCTGAATGAGTCATTAGAACTGTGGAGAGAGGGGAAGTAGAAGAGCATATGCTCAGAACTGTCTACTGGCAGGGTGGCGTGAGCCTAGCGGTCAGGGGAGGGTTTTGTGAAGAATTGATGCTTCATTTGAATGAATTAGCTGGGCAAAGGATGGGGTTTGATGGGAGTTCACATAGCAGAGGGCAGCACTTATAAATGTTCTGAGTCGGCCCTAACTGGTTTGGCTCAGTGGATAGAGCGTCGGCCTGCGGACTGAAGGGTCCCAGGTTCGATTCTGGTCAAGGGCATGCACCTTGGTTGCGGGCACATCCCCAGTAGGGGGTGTGCAGGAGGCAGCCGATCCATGTTTCTAACTGTCTATCCCTCTCCCTTCCTCTCTGTAATAAATGTTCTGAGTCCTTAATAATTCATGAATTCTAAATAGTTTTTAACATACCTACCAATTACCCTTTATCATTAAATTTCAGGAGACGGGAGCACCCATCCTAACTGACGACGTTAGCTTGCAGGTATTCATGGATCATTTGAAGAAGCTGGCTGTCTCTAGTGCCTCTTAAGCTGGGCACGTGAGCTGGAAATTAAAGAAAACACTGTCCATTGTGTTCATTGTTGTTTATAAAAGCTTAATAGCATTCCTTTTACTTTTCTTGTGGATTTAAATAAATAATCAAAGGAAGTGTTGTATGTAACTCTTTATAATTTATTTGTATTATCCGTGCCTCTTTTCTTGCATTATAAAATTATAACGTCATACATGTTTTGGTACTTATAAATGTTTATATGCTTTTTGTATTCTAACTTTACAGTCTATATAAAATCAAAGGTAATTATTTTGGCAACCTGTTTTGGTGAAAACCATAATGGTCAGAAAGGAAATAAATTTGAATGACTAAAGAAAGCACTGGCTAAAATAATGCTAATACAAATTTGATTTCCTGATGTCTGTGTGTGTATGTGTATTTTTTAAGTGACAGCCCCAAAAGATATTTCCTATGCTTAATCCTCATTTTCTGTCTGTTAACAGACAAAGGAAAAGTTTGAAATAAGTGAAGCTTTGTTGAGGTAGAGTGGTCTAGAGTGGCACTGTCCCTCATTCACAACATTCCCTATAAACAGGCCTGCCTAGGTAGACATAAGGAGTGGCTCTAATAGAGTGACAACACTTTATCCTGGGCACAAGTAAAATAATTTGAACAGGTACTGCTTTTAACCAGTTAACTGCCATGCGTCCAAAACAAACCATCCCCACACGCCACGATATTTTGAATTTAATTTAAAAAATCACCCGACTCCGGAGTTGAATAAAGGATGTCATCTTCTTGCGAGGTGCTTGGTTCAATTATTTCTTCATCTGATGCCATTTATGGGGATTGAATTTTATTTGCACAATATAACATATTACAACAATAAATTCAATGATGAAACAATAATTTTCAATTCTACAGAAATATCAACAAAAGCCAGTGCAAAATAAACCGTCAACACAAAAAGCCTTGAAAACACTAAATTTTGTTGATGCTCCAAAGAGGAAATATGTAAAAAAGTCATGAATGCACACCATGTTTACCATTTTAGGCACGAAATTCATGATAACACAAATCTCAAGTGTCACAGTGAACAAAAATAATCTCAAGCGTCGCAGTGTTTATCTCTCGCGCATCTGAGTGGCAGCCCTCTATATGGAATTGGAATTTCTCCCATATGCGCTGGGATATTTATAAATTTACCATAATTTTGTTTACAAACCCAGAGATGTCACTAACAAGTCTGATTTTAAAATTGGACGACCAGGGTTGATATGTGAGGTTTGCGGCTCTAGACACACATGGCGTGTGGGGAAGGTCTGCTGGTTGCGTCTATAGACGCTTATGGCGTACAAAGGGTTAAATCAAAGTGTAATATATGTGCTGAAACCGGTTTGGCTCAGTGGATAGAGCGTCGGCCTGCGGACTGAAAGGTCCCAGGTTCGATTCCAGTCAAGGGCATGTACCTGGGTTGTGGGCATATCCCCAGTGGGAGATGTGCAGGAGGCAGCTGATCGATGTTTCTCTCTCATCGATGTTTCTAACTCTCTGTCTCTCTCCCTTCCTCTCTGTAAAAAATCAATAAAATATATTTTTTAAAAAGTGTAATATATGCATGGTAAAAGGAAAAAGACAAAAGCAAAAAAAACTTAACCTAAAGAGCTTATAACCATATCAATTTCCTCTACTCCCTAAGCCCAGACTCTACTCTTCAGAAGTAACTGCTTTTAACCTTTTCTTTCAAACTTTTTGTTGTTGATGTATCAGTTTTAGCCAGTATATCTCAATTCCCATTTTTAAGAATGAGGATTTTAAGACCTTTCTATTCAGCTGTGATCAGCTATGCCTTATCCTATATAATAAAAGGGTAATATGCAAATTGACCTTAATGGCAGAATGACTGGTCACTATGACGCACACTAACCACCAGGGGGCAGACGCTCAATACAGGAGCTACCCCCTGGTGGTCGGTGTGCTCCCACATGGGGAGCTCCGCTGAGCCAGAAGCCAGCGGCAGTGGCAGGAGCCTCTCCTGTCTCCGCAGCAGCACTAAAGATGATCCACTGAGGGCTTAGGCCCCCTGAGGGCTCCTGAACTGCAAGAGGGCGCAGGCTGGGCTAAGGGACTTCCCCCTCCACCACCCCCAGTGCACGAATGTCGTGCACTAGACCTCTAGTTTATATATAATCATGGTTCATAAAATTTACAATCTAATCTGTAACCATAGTTAATGTCTTTTATCTGAAACTTGATTCTGAAAGTTGAAAACTAACAAAGATTATCTGCACAGTCGTAGTAAATATTGTTCATGTCTGAGTCAGGTAGTAGTAACTTTTTCTCCAGGGGTTTGATGTCCCAGCCCCTGTGCCACTTGAAGGACAACATCCCTAATGACAAAAATCACTTTTCCTACATTCTAGCATTCCACAGGTTGGTTTGCTGACCTTTTAGATTTTGACTTATATTTGCTATTGTTTTCCCTAGACTTTCTAATTTTTGTTCTTTGAGAGAAGATTTTTGTTCTCTGTTAAGGAATTCCAGCTTCATATTCTACTGAATGGAGTATTCTTTAGAGGTTATTGATGTTCCCTTTAAACATAGGCCAATTGCTATGGCAGCTATCATCCAGGAACTCCTTTTTGCTTGGACTCCTGGGTTAGTTCTACTCTTCTGTTCCCTAAGTCATTTTTCTATCTAACATGATTTTTCCTTAAAAAAGTATATGGAAGATAATTCAATGAATCTTTCTGTCTTCATACTTGACAGCTTTGCTGAGTGTAAAATTCTAAACTCCAAATAAATTTATCTTTCAGAATTTTGGAGCAACTAATTCATGCAACAAGTAATTCTTATGTATTTGCTATATAAAGGAGTAGCCTTCTAGGCACTGGGAAGGTAGCCAATAAGATAAAAATTCCTGCCCTCTTAAGCTTATGTTCTAGTGAGGGAAGACCAACAATTAAATATTAGAAGTAAATTCCATAATTTATTAGAATGAGTGAGTGCTATGTAGAAAAGTAAAGCTGGGAACTCCTATTAATTGGATGTTGGACCATCTGGATTGATTCTGATGCTCCGTCTTTTGAATTTGTATGTACTTACTGTCTTTTTGCCTCTGCTCTGCATTCTTGGGAGGTTTTCCCATCTTACGGTGTTTAACAGTTACATTTAAATGCCAAGAGCATTTATTTTCTGTAACTTTTCCATAGAATACTTTTCTTACTTTTTGGATATAATTTTTAATTGAGTTACATCATACAAAAGAGTACATAAAACTGTGTATACAGATGAAGGCTGAACTTTCCTCCTTGGGCCCTAGCCGGTTTGGCTCAGTGGATAGTAAAGCATCAACCTGCAGACTGAAGGGTCCCAGGTTCTATTCAGGTCAAGGGCACATGCCCGGGTTCCAGACTCGATCCCCAGGAGGTAGCCACTCAATGTTTCTCTTTCATCATTGATGTTTCTATTTCTCCCTCTCCCTTCCTCTCTGAAATAAATTTTAAAAAAAAATTTTTTTTAAAGAAACTTGCTCCTTGGGCCTTTCTGTTTCAAATTAACAGAAGAATGTGATAGAACCAGCTCACCCCAAGTGAAAATGAGTTGCAGTGCTGGGGGTAGCAGGGGCACTACTGGGTGCCCTAATGTAGAAGGTGCGACTATTTCCAGGTAGAACAGGGAGGGTGGGGCTCAGTGCTCTACCTGTTAGTGCCCCATCCCAAGAGGGGCACATGGAGACTTGTGTGCCTCATGAGGACTCTGAATTCAATCTCAAGGCAAAGAAAGCCTCTGATTTAGCTGAGAGTATGAAATGATCAGTTGTAAGTTTTTAAAACTCTGGAAAAGTGACAGGATAGATGGGAGGAGTCTGGAATCCAAGTGCGGTCTGGAGAGAGGAATGAGTGTAGGCAGGTTACAGAGGGATGTTTAGGCAAGAGGATGAGTTCGGGTTCCTGGCTTGGGCGACCATTCTCTGACTTACCGAAAAGGAAGGAAAGGTGTCTTCCTGTGAGGGTGATACATTTTTAACCTCGGACATTGTGAGATATAACTAAGTGCGAGCAGGATGGCAGCAATTAATGTGGATTTGCTTGTAGGAGGACTAAATAGCTTCGAGAGTCATTAACATGAAGGTGGGGTAAAGTTGCTCAGGATGAGAAGAGAAGGAAGTGTGGCACAGAATACTGATTCTTCTGTTTTGTTTTTAACACCTTTATTGAGGTATAATTTACATGCAATAAACTGCACCCATATAAAGTGTACAATGCGGTAAGTTCTGACAATACTGTGTACACTCATGAAACCGCCACCACCAACATACAAGAACATTTCCATTGTCTCCATGTTTTCTCAGGCCCCATTTTTAGTCCTTTCTCCACATTCGGCCATCGGAAACCACTGGCCAGCTTTCTCTCACGACAGATTAATTTGCTTCCAGAATTTTATGTCTGGTGTCTCTTCTGTCTGGCTTTCACGTGGCATAATCCATTTTAGAGTCATCCAGAAGTTTCATGTAACAGTAGTTCCCTTTTTAAAGACTTAAAAATTGATTTCAGAGAGGAAGGGAGAGGGAGAGAGAGAAACATCAGTGATGAGAGAATCATTGATTGGCTGCCTCCTGTACGTCTTCTGGGGAAGGAACCCGCAACCTGGGCATGGACCCGGGACCCTTCGTCGCAGGCCGACCCTCTATCCACTGAGCCAACTGGCGAGGCAGTAGTTCCTGCCATTGGCGAGTAGTAGACTACATTTCATTTACCCATTCACTACTTGATGGGCATTTGGGTTCTCATTTTTGTCTCTTGTGACTAGAGCTCTGTATAGATCCATGTGCTGTGTGAATGTACTGTTTTCATTGTGGTGGGGGCGGGGGTGGGGTGAATAGGAATGGAATGTCTGAGTTGTGTATGGTGGGTGTAGCTCGACTTTTTAATAAACGGCCATTATTGCCCTGTCCTGTGCCGCCAAGTTGGTTGGGCAACATCAGGGCACCAAAAGGTTGCCAGTTCCATTCCTGGTCAGGGCACATGCCTGGGTTGTGGGCTCAATCCTGGGTAGGGGGTGTGTACGAGGCAGCCAATAGGTGTTTCTCTCTCTCTCTCTCTCTCTCTCTCTCTCCACACACACACACACACACACACACACACACACACACACCCATGCCCTGACCGATTTGGCTCAGTGGATAGAGCGTTGGCCTGCGGACTGAAAGGTCCCAGGTTCGATTCCGGTCAAGGGCATGTACCTTGGTTGCGGGCACATCCCCAGTGGGGGGTGTGCAGGAGGCAGCTGATCGATGTTTCTAACTATCTCTCTCCTTTCCTCTCTGTAAAAAATCAATAAAATATATTTTAAAAAACCCCCATAAAAGATTAAAAAAAAAAAAATCAGCCCTGGAGCGGTGTCCCTTACACTGAAAGGGCTCGGGCTCTCGGTCAGGGCACACCCCCAGGCTGCAGGTTCTAGCCCCGTCGGGGCACCGGGATATTCACTCTCACACTGATGTTTCTCTAAGATCATTTAAAAGGAGAAAAACTGACGGTATGGCAAAGAGGTGACATTCTATGTTCCCTCCCCTGAGAGGTCTGATTGCCCCAAATCCTTACCACTCCGGGCGGCCTCCGTCTGATCTTCAGTGGTCCCGACAGGTGTGTAAGACGTCTGGCTGTGGTCTAACTTACCTTTCCGTGGTGACTAACACGTCCCTGTGCTGATGGGCCGTTTACAGGAGAGTGGCGGCGGCGGGTCCGAGGGAGGGAGGGCGTGAGAGGGCCAGAGTGCGTGAGGGGCAGTAGGACTGCGGGAGCCCTGGGGGCAGGTGGTGCGGCTCTCGGGGCCACGAGCCGCTGCTCCCGCCAAAGGCGCGCCCCGGGGTGCCTGGGGCGGAGCCGCGCCATCAGGAAGGGTCAGCCAGGTCCTCCTCCGGCGGAGCCTGCGGGAGGGCAGCGGCTGCGCCCCGCCCCGCCCCCTACCGGACTCGGGGGGCCTGAACCCGCGGCACCCCCGCCCCGGAGTCCGCTAGCCCCAAGGACAAAATATACATAAATGTAAAAAAGAATATTCCCTAGAAAAGATTTTACGAGCAACGTGTTCTAGTAAAACGCCACCGTAAAATTTGCATATATGTAAATACACTAGACGGAAAAAATGATATTCAAGAGTAAGTTCAAGCTGAAAAAGGAGTAACTTAAAATTTTCTTCCATGTCTTGTTCTGAAAATGAGATTGCTAATTACAAAATAAGCTGGAAATTTTTATTCAAGCACTGGAACTAGCCACCGTTAGTGAAACGGGAGTTGCTTTTACCCGAGATGTGCGCTACGAGGTTAATGGGCATCTCTCTCTCTCCCAATTTTTTTTTTGGGAGGCAACCAAAATTTTTGGTGGCCTTGTTTCGACAAGGCTTACTTATAATGCTGGTTAAAAAGTAGAAGAGAATGGCCTTACAGAACTTGGGGAGCGTTTTAGTTCTTGTTTCATTAGCGTTGAGTGAAATGCTAGGAAGCTTTGTGTCCGTCCGGGGGTACTTCCCAACTCCAGCTTCTTTCACACAGAGGGTAGTGATTTAGGACTGCGGAAGTGTGGGGGCGACTGCCAGCTCAACCGCTAGGTGATCAATGACTCACCATTGTTTCTTTCTCCTCATTTATCTCTAGATTATAATGTTTTTTCTATTTAATATTTTTAACAAGAGTATTCCTTATAATACATGCATAGTTAATGGACAGGACCAGTAGGTTAGTGAAGACCTAAAGGAGGGAGGGGGGAGGAGCTGGGAAGAGGAGAGTGGAAATGTGTGAAAGCGGGGAGGCCGGGGAGGGGAGGGGCGCAGGGGGAGGGGGAGGGGGGGAAAAAGAGTAAGTGGGAGATATATATGTGATGCTATCAACAATAAAAATACAGAACAACATAAACTGATGAACAGATCCAGAGACAGAGAAGCATCGATCAGACTGTCAGACCTCAGAGGGAAGGTAGGAGAGGATGCGGGTAAGGGGGAGAGATCAACCAAAGGACTTGTATGCATGCATATAAGCCTAACCAATGGACACAGACACGAGCGGGGTGAGGACATGAGTGGGGTGGAGGGGCAATCGGGGGATAAGGACACGTATATAATACCTTAATCAATAAAGAAAAAATGTTTTGAGAAAAAGCATTGGGAAATAGGACATTTGCAGAATCAAAAGTGACAGTTAAGAAAAAATGAAACTATTCAAAATAGGTGACGAATTTGTATATGGAGTATATAACAAGCCTTACAACTCAAAGTACAGAGACAATCCAACTATATAAAAAAGGCAAACAACAGATTTCAACAAATATTCTTAATTCTTGAATGCACAATGAGCATCCGGACCTTTCTACTTCCACCATCTGTGACTAAAGTCAACTAGGACATTCTCAAAAGTGTTGTTTTTAAAAATATATTTTAATGATTTTTTACAGAGAGGAAGGGAGAGGGACAGAGAGTCAGAAACATCGATGAGAGAGAAACATCAATCAGCTGCCTCCTGCACACACCCCCTTGAGGATGTGCCCGCAACCAAGGTACATGCCCTTGACCGGAATCGAACCCGGGACCCTTCAGTCCGAAGGCCGACGCTCTATCCACTGAGCCAAACTGTTCAGGGCCAAAAGTGTTTTTTTAAAAAATATATATGCCTCATCCTCCGGGAATTCTCTTTGTTACTAATGTTGTGGCCCCACCCCATAACGAAACAATTTCCTGTGGATGAGGCCCAGAAATCAGGATTTTAAAAAGATTCCCAGGTGATTCTAATGTGCAGCCAAGGTTGAGAACCACTGCTCTAGGTAGAAACATCAATGATGGCTAGTAACCATTGATTGGCTGTCTCCTACACGCCCTCTAGTGGGGGTTGAGCCCACACAAAGAATATAATCAGAAACAGAACCCAGAATGGAACTGAAATACTCCAGCCCACAACTTCATATTGTATCCACCCAGTCAAGCTGAGACATACTCTAACCTTTTTAACCAGTTATAAGTAAGCCTTGTCGAAACAAGGCCACCAAAAATTTTGGTTGCCTCCCAAAAAAAAAATTGGGAGAGAGAGAGATGCCCGTCAACCTTGTAACGCATACCTCGGGTAAAAGCAACCTCTATTACAGTGAAGTGACTACTTCCAGTGCTTGAATAAAAATTCCCAGCTTATTCGGTAAATAGAAGCTTCATATTCAGAACATATAACTGGAAGAAATTTTTAAGTTACTCCTTTTTTAACTTGGATTTACTCTTGAATATCATTTTTCCCGTCCTGCACTTGTGCTTACGTATATGCAAATTTTACTAGAAGATTTGCTCATAAAATTCTGTCCAGGAAATATTCTTTTCTTTTTTTTCGGTATATTTTGTCCTTGGGGCTAGCGGATCCCGGGGCGGGGGTGTCCGGATTCCGGGGCGGGGGTGTCCGTGGGCTCAGGCCTCGGTGAGTCCGGTGGGTGGCGGGCGGGGCAGGCTCCTCCCAAGGAGGACCTCGCAAACCCTTCAAGATGGCGGCGGCCTCCGAGCCTGACCGGGCGGGGGAGGGGGGTGCCTTGGGCAGTAGCAGCGTCTCTTTGGCCCCGAGAGCCCCACCGCCTGCCCCCCAGGCTCCCGCGCCGTCTTGCCGCAACCCCCCCCACACACACACACACTCTCCCTCTCGCTCCCTTACTCTCACTTTCACTCCACACTCGCCGGCCGCCAGCTTCCTCCCTCTCCCCATGTTTTATGTTTTATGCTAAGAAACTTAAAAACTCTTTATGCTAAGATAGCAAAGATTTTTCTTCTCTACGGTTTTTTTTTCGTTTATAGTTTTAGCTTTAAATTTCAGCCTATGATCCATTCATAGCTAAATTTGAGGTGTGTCAAAATATCAAAATATCACTTTCTAGACGAGGATGGGTAAAGTAGAAAGAGCCCCGACGGATTCGGAGGTACCGAAGAAAACGTTTCTGGAGCCATAACAGGAGCAGGAGGGGCCCGTGGTATCAGATGCTTAGAAATGGTTTGATTAAGGCTGGAAAGGACTATGGCAGTTTATTGCGTGTCCACTCCGGCAAGCACATCAGTTTGCAAGTGGAAGTTTGCTCAGAGGTACTCATTTGGCAGGTCACTTGGCATGCAGCGTCTTGGTTCGCAGCAAGGGACCGGAACCAAAGCTCCTCGACCTGAGCCCAATCGCCGGCGCGGCTCGCCGGACTACACGCCCCAGGATGCATCGGGGCCAGCTCCCCATTGGAGGAAGCGGCGACGGTGGCGCCGCGCCGACCGGAAGACCCGCCTACGCCCCGAGTCTCGGAGAAGACTTTCCTTCCTCCGGCGGCGCTATGCGTCCGGACCAGGCCTCGCTTTGGTACCGGCGCATGTCCTCTGTTTACGCTTTGGGCACCTGGACCCTGTTGGGCGCCTTGATTTTCTCCGGCCGCAAAAAGAGCAAACCATTAGGTACGGCTCTCCCGCAAGACCGTCCGCGGGGCATGCAGCCTTCCGTGGGGCTCGCGCAGGGGTCATAGGAGCAGCTTCGCTGGGCGCCAGCCCTAAATAGTCTACAAAGCTTGGGAACGGTTGTTTAGAGCCATTCGGTTTAATGGAATCTGCCAGGAACTACATTTTAAATGCTCTTACCCAAATCTTATATTTTTGAGTGAGGCCGTGCCTTATACTAAGAATTTGAAGAATCAATGTAACCTTAGAGATGGGAGTTTTCAGGCACTGGACACGGGTGCTTCTGAAACATTAGCCCTTTGTCGCGTTTGGCGAGCAATTTCAGCACTTATACCAGCTAAGGAATATTAAAATCTTACCGAGCCCTAGCCGGCTTGGCTCCATGGGTAGAGCAAAGGCCTCCGGACTGAAGGTCCCAGTTCAATTCTGATCAAGGATTCGTGCCCGGTTTGCAGGCTCGGTCCCCAGTAGGGGGCGCGCGGGAGACAGCCGGTCAATGGTTCTCATCATTGAGGTTTCTACCTCTCCCTTCCTCTCTGAAGTCAATAAAAAATAATATTTTAAAAAGCCCTTACCAGAAAGGAACTCCCTTAGCTTTAAAAACGTGCTTGGAAATCTGTACTGCTAATAGATATCTGGTTGCTTGCGGCTGAATGGGAGGAGTGATAGCAAAGAGTATGGGGTTTATTTTTGTGGATGAAAATATTGTAAAATTAATTGTGTAGGTTCCACAGATCTGCATGTACTGAAAGCCATTTAATGTTACATTTTATTTTACTGTATTATTATTGTTTTAATTTTAATTCTTTATTAATCCTCACCCAAGGATATTTTTCCATTGAATTTTAATTTACTTTAAAAAAATATATTTTATTGATTTCAGAGAGGAAGGGAGAGGGAGAGATAGGGAGAGAAACATTAGTGATGAGAATCGATTGGCTGCCTCCCTCTACCCCTTTCTCCCCCCACCCACTCACTGGGGATGGAGCCTGCAACCAGGGCATGTGTCCTGACTGGGAATCCAACTGTGACCTCCTGGTTCATTGGTCGAGGCTCAATCAATGAGTCACACCAGTTGGGCTTTTCACTGATTTTTAGAAAGAGTAGAAGGGAGGGGAAGAGACACTCACATGGATGTGAGAGAGACACCTCCATTGGTTGCCTCCTGCGGCCAGGGAACCTGCAACCAAGGTACGTGTCTTTGGCTGGAATCAAACCCCAGACCCTTCAGTCCACAGGCTTGACGCTCTATCCACTGAACCAAACCGGCTAGGGCTATTTATTATTTTTTAATCTTCACCCAAGGATATTTTTTCCATTGATTTTTAGGGTAGAAGGGAGGGAGGAGAGAGAAAAAACACATCCATTGGTTGCTCCCGGACCACCAGGGCTGGAATCAAACCTGCAACCTAGGTAGGTGCCCTTGAGTGGCCGTTGAACCCAGACCCTTCGCTGTGCAGGCGCTCTAACCATTTAACCACACTGGCCAGGGCAGCGTTACATTTTAAAGGAGTAATTGTATGATATGTTAAGTACATCTTGGTAAAGCTGTGATGTGGAAACTCTGCTGAAGATAACATTTGGTGATGAAGATTATCAGTGGCCTGAAAGTACACATGCCCATGCAAGTATTGAGTGTAACCATTTCATTGTCTAAAGGGGTCATGTTTTATTTATTTTTCTTTTTTACAGAAAGAAAATGGTGTCAGGAATCTGATGGGGGTGGGGGGTGGGAGTAATTCTTTATTTTATTTATAAGACTTTATTAATAGTTTACATGACTGTTATTTAAGTTAGAGTTAATAATTCAGGTGATTTGTTTTTTTAAAGGTGATGAAGTAGAACAAAAAGATGTCTCAACATATGAAAGCCCTGAGTCAGGTAATTCTTATTTTGTTTTATTTCTAAGCCTTGACTAAATAATTTTAATGACTGCTCCTTAAGTTAAATGTTAATAATTCAGGTGTTCCATATTTTTTAAAGGTGATGAATTAGACCTAAGGAAGGAAATAACTGAGCCCCCGAAAGGGTTTTATGTGGAAACGATTGTCACATATAAAGAAGATTTTGTTCCAATGACTGACAAGATCCTCAACTATTGGAAATCATGGACTGGTGGCCCTGGACCAGAATCATGATTGACTGCTGGATTCCGAAAACCAGGACTTTGTTTCAGCATGTAAATGTGATAGATGCCTTGATTTCACTTTTACGTTTTTGAAAAGTATATACCTTTAATTTAATCTTTTACGTAAAATATGATCACTAATAATAATATGCAATAAACATTTCCTTGAGGAAAAGTAAACTTGCATATTCAGGAAGTGTTCCTCTATACCAGCGGTTCTCAACCTGTGGGTCGCGACCCCTTTGGCGGTCAAACGACCCTTTCACAGGGGTCGCCTAAGACCATCCTGCATATCAGATATTTACATTACGATTCATTTCAGTAGCAACATTACAGTTATGAAGTAGCAACGAAAATAATTTTATGGTTGGGTCACAACATGAGGAACTGTATTTAAAGGGCCAGAAGGTTGAGAACCACTGCTCTATACGTACATGAGTGAAGGGTTGAAGTGAAGTTTTACACGGAGCTTCCATATGCTTGCTTTCTGAAACTAGTTCATGAACTTGATATTTTATGTTGCTGTCCGACACGGCTTTAGTGGTCCGTTTAAGGTTAGGTTCAGCAAATCTCCATGTTCAGTATGGGATTTATAGCCCATCTTTGGATACTGTTGGGTACTTGGTAAGAATGTTATGAATTAAATAGACTCTATCTGTTCTTTAGGACCAGAACAGGTATGGATTAAATCCCAGCTGTGACTACCAATATTCTAGACACGGCGTACAAAGTTGGGACAACGTGGTTCCTGTCCGAGAGTGCCGCACTAGTCTCTTGATTGCAAGTAACAAGTGGGCTTAACTCAAGGGGTATTTATCAAAAATTGTGTTTGGATACCTCAGAATTAAAGCAAATTACGTTGTAGGCCTTGGAAGTCCTGGCACCATGAACTGGAATGCAGCCAGCCACTCATTGAACCTGCCTGCCTCTGGCTAAAATAAATTCTAATAAATTCTTTTTGTTTTGATTTAGAGAGAGGAAGGGAGAGAAAGAGAAGAAAACATTGATTTGTTGTTCCACATTTTTAAAGGAAATATATTTTAATGATTTTTTACAGAGAGGAAGGGAGAGAGATACAGAGTTAGAAACATCAGTGATGAGAAACATCGATCAGCTGCCTCCTGCACACTTGCTACTGGGGATGTGCCCACAACCCAGGTACATGCCCTTGACTGGAATTGAACCTGGGACCCTTCAGTCCACAGGCCAATGCTCTATCCACCAAGCCAAACCGGTTAGGGCTATTGTTCCACTTCTTTATGTAAGAATCATTGGTTGATACTTGTATATTCCCTGACTGGGGATTAAACCTACAACTTTTGTGTATTGGGATGATCCTCTAAACAACTGAGCTACCTGGCCAGGGCAATCTAATAAACTTATAAATGTTTTCTACAAATTTGGACGTTCTTATGTCAACATAGGTGTACTGAGAAATGGTTTTCTAAGCCTGGTAATTTGGTAACTTGAAACTTTAAAGGTTTGCTAGCTAAATTAAATGATGGATATTCATTGAATGTCTAGACCAGGCGTCCTCAAACTTTTTAAACAGGGGGCCAGTTCACTGTCCCTCAGACCGTTGGAGGGCCGGACTATCGTTTAAAAAAAAACTATGAACAAATTCCTATGCACACTGCACATATCTTATTTTGAAGTAAAAAAACAAAACGGGAACAAATACAATATTTGTATTTGCATGTGGCCCGCGGGCCGTAGTTTGAGGACCCCTGGTCTAGACCATTTCCAAATATAATGAAGTACTGAAACATTTCTTATTGAATGTAGGTTTGCCTACTTTTTGCTTCTCACAGAGGAACTAAAGATAGTTGAGTCTCTTAGTTAACCTGTTTTGTGCCACATTAAACTGTGCTGTGAAGAAAATACTTTTAGAAATTATAAAATGTGTTTATAAATGGTATAACAGTTCACAATTGTTTATTCCTTAGTTATCACTAGAAATTAGGATTTTTTGTTTTGTCGATCCTCACCCAAGGATTTTTTTTTTTCCTATTGATTTTTAGAGAGTGGAAGGGGAGGGTAGAGACAGAGAAACTGATGTGAGAGAGACACATCGACTAGTTGCCTCCTGCACATGGCCTGACAGGCCGGGGATCGAGTCTGCAACCGCGGTACATGCCTTTGACCAGAATCAGACCTGAGACCCTTCTTCAGTTCACCAGCCGACGCTCTAATCACTAAGCCAAACTGGCTAGGGCAGAAATTAGGATTTTTAAAGGTGAAGAATTCTAACATGTGTAAAGGTACAAAAATTAATAATAGAGAAAACAACTATGTATACAAGAAAAATAGGATATATTTGGCTTTAAAAAAAGGTATAAAATGGGGAAATACATTTTCATTAAGGGAAATGAAGTAATTGTGTCCTGATTTTTTCTGAATGGGTCAGAGAACAAGTTTACACACTAAAAGGGACACTGAACATTGAAGAAAGTTTATGAAAAAGGAATCTTCAGGAAATAAATTTTATGAGTAGTGAAGCTGAATAAGATTGAAATAAATTTTCCCAGATGGTATGGCTCAGTGTTTGAGCATTGACCCATGAAGAGGTCCCGGGTTCAATTCCCTGTTAGGGCACATGCGGGATTGTGGCTTGATCCCCAATAGGGGACATGCAGGAGGCTCGATCCCCAGTAGGGGGAGTGCAGGAGTCAGCTGATGGATGTCTCTTACTGAAGTTTCTATCTCGCTATCCCTCTTCCTCTCTCTAAAAAAAAAATCAACATTTAAAAAAAAAGATTGAAATAAATGTAAGTGAATTTAAATATCAAAAGCAATCTGATGTAAATTTAGAGTTTGATTTTCTCTCTTTGCTAAAAAGAACAAAATTTTATTAGATTATTGGTCTACTGATATTTTGAAATTTTTTTGCCTAGAAAGCAAAGAAATGTGTTTTATCAAAATAAGTTTCTGTGTTTTATGTTGTTTGAATCGGGTCCTTGATTACTTAAGAAAACTGAATCTCCTTAATAGTTGGACCACGCTTTTTATTTTTATTTATTTTTTTGTGGAGAGCGCTACAGTGTTTGGACAGGTTTAAGCCTTGGACTAATGAGAGGGCACAGTCCTCTCATGGCCATGCAAGTCCCAGCTTGGAGGGCAGGGCCTTCCCAGCACAATTATAGCCAACAGCTATAGTTGTGAGCTTGAACCTATGGTCCGAACACGTGGCCCCACCTGCCTGAGTGATGTGGGCTTGATAGAGTTCAGGTGCATGTAATTGAGTAAGATCAAAACCCACGAGAGCCCTGACTGGTCTGGCTCAGTGGAGAGCGTCGGCCTTCGGACTGAAGGGTCCCAGGTTCGATTCCGGTTAAGGGCATGTACCTTGGTTGCGGGCACATCCTCAGTAGGAGGTGTGCAGGAGGCAGCTGATGAGTGTTTCTCTCTCATCAATGTTTCTAACTCTCTATCTCTCTCCTTTCCTCTCTGTAAAAAAAAAATCAATAAAATATATTTAAAAAAAAAAACAAAAAAAAAACCCCAGGAGAATTCGGTAAACATCTTGACCACACCCTTACTTTGCCTCGTGGCATCTGCTATAAAATAAAGACACGGCTTGTGGCTTGTAGTCTGTGGCGCTGACTCTCCATCAGAGAGGACAGCGTCCCACCCAGACCCAGCTTTCTTCTCTTGTCTGTCTTTTCTCCATCCTTCACTGCCCCCTCTCAGGGTCACTGAACCTGGCTGAGCTAGCATGGCAAAATAAGGCGCCCTGGGGCTGAGTATGCTATGGCCGTGCCGGCTCGGCACAATTTTTTAAAAATGTTTTTATTGATTTCAGAGAGGAAGGCAGAGGGAGAGAGAGAGAAACATCAATGATGACAATCACTGATCGTCTGCCTCCTGCATGCCCCCTATTGGGGGATTGAGCCCACAACCTGGGCATGTGCTCTGACCGGGAATCCAGAATTGAACTATGACCTTCTGGTTCATAGGTCGACGCTCAACCATTGAGCCACATCAGCCAGGCAGGAACTACGCTTTTAAAAAAATTTTTGGATTTATTGGGGTGACACAGGTTAACACAATTATACAGGCTTCAGGTGCACAATTCCACAACACATCATCTGTACGCTTTATTACATATGTACCACCCCAAGTTAAGTCTCCATACATCACCATTTACCCCCCTATATCCTCTTCCATTCCCCATCTCTCCACCCCCCAATCACCACACTGTTGTCCATGCGAAAGAACTAAGTTTTGCTAAACATTATGTAAGGTACTGAACTTGTCTTTGAAATTTCTTATCATCAATCACTTCAGTTAAATGACTAATTAAGTATTGCTTCATAATGACACTGATCCTATTTAGTCAAATGTCCAAACCTTTTGAGATATTTTAATAATCCTCCCACTTTCAAAATAAAGAGTCTTGACCTGGAAGGGGGAGAGGGGGCTGCGCAGTCCCGGTCCCAGTGCTGCCCCTTCCACAGAGGCAGCCACAGAGGCAGCGGCGAGGGCCCGGCCCTGGCGCCAGGTCTCCGCAGAGGCTGGAGGGGTGCGACCTGCTGTGCCTCAACCTCCCCCAGCTCCTCCCCCAGCTGGCCAGCACTAAGAATCGAGGGCTGAGGGCCAGTAGCCTAGTGGTTGGCAGTGGCAGCAGCAGTGGGGTGATGAAGGCAGCGCCTTCCTATGATCTCCGGGTCGCCTCCCGCAGAGGGGTGCGGGCCTAAGCTGTTAGTAGGACATCGCCTGAGGCCTCCCAAACTGTGAGAGGGGCCAGACCCGGCTGAGGGACCCCCTCCCCCCAGTGCACAAATTTTCATGCACTGGGCCTCTAGTCCTATATAATAAAAGCCTAATATGCTAAGTGTCTAGTCGTCTGGTCATCCATTCAACCAATCAAAGCATAATATGCTAATGATATGCTAAGGCCGCTCAACTCTGCTATGACATGCACTGACCACCAGGGGGCAGAAACTCCGACTAGTAGGTTAGCTTGCTGCTGAGGTGCAGCCGATCGGGACTGAGCAAGACAGGCCGACATGCCCTGAAGCCCTCCCGCGGTCCCTCCCTGGCTGGCCAACCTCCCACATCCCTCCCCAGCCCTGACCATGCACCAGTGAGGTCTCTCAGCCTGGCCTGTGCCCTCACAATCCGGGACCCCTCGGGGGGTGTTGGAGAGCTGGTTTTGGCCTGATCCCACAGGCCACCCCACTGGTGCAAGGATTCAAAAAATAGAAATACATATTTTTTTTAATTGATTAAGGTATTACATGTGTCCTTATCCCCCCATCGCTTCCACCCCGACCCCCGCAACTCATTCCCTCACCCCCCTGGTGCCTGCGTCCATTGGTTAGGCTTATATGCATGCATACAAATCCTTTGGTTGATCTCATCACCTTACCCCCACCCTCCCCTAGTTTCCCTCTGAGGTTTGACCGTCTGATTGATGCTTCTCTGTCTCTGTTTTTGTTCATCAGTTTATGA
This sequence comes from Myotis daubentonii, assembly GCF_963259705.1. Classification (NCBI taxonomy): domain Eukaryota; kingdom Metazoa; phylum Chordata; class Mammalia; order Chiroptera; family Vespertilionidae; genus Myotis; species Myotis daubentonii. The sequence goes on along the minus strand of NC_081847.1, from coordinate 18,592,395 downwards.
CGTTCTGTATTTTTATTGTTGATGGCATCACATATATCTCCCACTTACTCTCCCCCCCCCCCCTTTTAAGTCCCTCCACTCTCCTCTTCCCAGCTCCTCCCCACTCCCTCCTTTAGGTCTTCACCAACCTACTGGCCCTGTCCATGAACTATGCACATAAGTATATTATAAGGAATACTCTTGTTAAAAAAATAAAATAGAAAAATACATATACTACTAGAGGCCTGGTGCATGAAATTTGTGAACTTACCGGGGTCCCTCAGCCCAGCCTGTGCCCTCTCGCAGTCTGGGAGCCCTCGGGGGATGTCCAACTGCTGGCTTAAGCCTGCTCCCCGCAGTCAGACATCCTTAGTGCTGCTGTGGAGGTGGGAGAGGCTCCTGCCACCGCCACTGTGCTTGCCAGCTGTAAGCCCAGCTCAGGGCTTCTGGCTGAGCGGTGCTCCCTCTGTTGGAGCGCACTGACCACCAGGGGGCAGCTCCTGAATTGAGCATCTGCCCCCGGTAGTGTATGTCATAGCGACTGGTTGTTCCACCATTTGGTCGAATTGCATATTAGCCTTTTATTATATAGGATGGGAGGTCACAGGGGAGGGGGATGGACATAGACAAAAGTGTGGTGATGGCCAGAGGTGGGGGGACTGGGTGGAGGAGGGTAAAGGGGGGCAAATGGGAGACCTCTATAATAGTGTCAACAGTAGAATTAAAACAACAATGATATACACTACACTATACACCTATCAGGGGGAAAAAGATACATTATGAACTATGTATTTACTACTTTTATAAAATTAAAAAATTTAAAAAGAAAGAATTTTGTTCAGAAATGAGTGTTGTTGAAAGGTTTTTATTTTTTATTTTTTTTGGTAAAGCTAAGAAAGCATCAGAGCCCCTGTGAGGGCTGGATTTGTCCTGGGGAAGAGAGCAAGCAAGTTGCAACCAGCAGCATTTTGGATAACCTGCCTGAAATGATTTAAAAGAGAAAGGGACAGATTCCCCAAGCCTACAGTTATTTGTAATTTATTTTCTTATTCTAAATAAAGTCATTTTTGAACCTTATTAAAAAAATCCCCTCCCCCCCCAAATTAGTCCTTCAGGTTCAGCAAACTTTAGGCCTCACAAAACCCGTTAGTCCCTGAGGGTTGGGGTCCCCAAAGGAGTTGGGATTCATTCATTATATTTATTTGCTTCATTTAATTCTTGTTCTAGAACAGTGGTTCTCAACCTTCCTAATGTGCGACCCTTTAATACAGATCCTCATGTTGTGGTGACCCCCAACCATAAAATTATTTTCGTCGCTACTTCATAACTGTAATGTTGGTACTGTTATGAATCGTAATGTAAATATCTGATATGCAGGATGTATTTTCATTGTTACAAATTGAACATAATTAAAGCATAGTGATTAATCACAAAAACAATATGTAATTATATATGTGTTTTCCGATGGTCTTAGGCGACCCCTGTGAAAGGGTTGTTCGACCCCCAAAGGGGTCGCGACCCACAGGTTGAGAATCGCTGTTCTAGAGGGAGAGTGAGGACAGTTTTGTACTCAGTAATTTTTATAACAAGAATTGTGGGGGGGGGGGGGGGAAGAATTGTGTTGGAACCCGCTCCTTCTTTGGCTGTTTACGGTTTACCTTACCGGGAACTCACAGACTTTAAGCCCTTTGACGACAGGGACAGAGCTGTATTGTTTCTATAATACAGGCACAAAGTTAATACAACTTTTATAAATATTTGTTGGAGAAACAGATAAATTTCAGTGCCATGAGGCATCACTGTTCCTTCTGCTCCATCTCTTTACTGAGACCTTTGTGCAAAGCATAGGGCTGAGGGGATGCGCGGGGAGAGTGGAGTCCAGATGCTTTTTCCAAGCCCCAGATTCCATACTTGGATTTTACACAGACCAGCGGTTCTCAACCTGTGGGCCGCGACCCCTTTGGGGGTCGAACGACCCTTTCACAGGGGTCGCCTAAGACCATCGGAAAACACATACGTAATTACATATTGTTTTTGTGAGAAATCACTATGCTTTAATTGTGTTCAATTTGTAACAATGAAATTGGGGGTCACCACAACATGAGGAACTGTATTAAGGGGTCGCGGCATTAGGAAGGTTGAGAACCACTGCAGTAGGTGCATTTCTGAATGACATTTTGAATTGGGTGTATTAGATTTTGCTAATATCCACTCCCTTTACTCATAGAGCTTATTTTTAACGATGTTTAGACGTTTCGTACTAGGAGGTGTAAATACCTTGCTTATTTCCAGCCTCTCTGCGCATCCTTCCTGTGGTGAAGTGAGTCTGCCTGGGGTCTGCGTACACCGGCACCCGCACTAAGCCCGGCTCCACAATGAGAACGGCACCCCGCGTGTGGTTAGATGGCTGCTGGACATAGAACCGTTTCTTTTGGGCCCTTTGCTCCCACAGCTCCCGCTGCACCCAGAGGCGGGGTCTGACCCTCCCTGACCTGTTCGTCATGGCAACCGCGAGGCGTCTACCGCCTGAGGTCTGGGCAGGCGGCCGGGCGCCGACCTCCCCAAGAAGGCGGCAACCCCGGCGGACGCGCGTCAGGGGCGGGACCCGCCGGCAGAGGCGGGGCAGCGGGGAGCTCAGGGGCGGCCAGCTGAACCCGGCGGACTCGCACCGGCAGCTTCCCTCCTCCCCTTCCCTCCTCCCCTCTCCTCCCCGGCCGGCGGGCTGATGACTGAGGGGAGCGGCAGCCGCGGGCTCGCGAGGGTGGGGAGCCCGGGCGGGCACTTCTTCCCCGGCTTTCCGAGGGTGTTGGTGGGAAGACGCGCCCCAGCCTCTGCGCAGGGACAGCGCTGGAGAGGAGGGAGGCTGCCCCCGCCCCCACGGCTGGGTGGGACGTTGCGGGGGTGGGGCTGTGGACCCCTAGCCCGGACCCAGCCTCCCAGGTGCGGCCGAGGCCGCTGGCCGCTTGGGGGCGGGAAGAAGCGAGCGGGCCCGCGCCGCAGCGAGAACCTAAACCTGCAGGCGGTGGGTGGGGAGAGAAGGCGGAGAAACTAGCCCGGGCTGTTGCTCCGGGCTGGGGGAAGTTGTTACGGACTTTTCCTTCTACTCTTTGAACACCGTTATTAGTAAGCCTTGTCGAAACAAGGCCACCAAAAATTTTGGTTGCCTCCCAAAAAAAAAAATTGGGAGAGAGAGAGATGTCTGTCACCCTTGTAACGCACACCTCGGGTAAAAGAAGCTCCCATTTCACTGACGGTGGCTAGTTTCAGTGTTTGAATAAAAATTTCCAGCTTACTCTGTAAATAGCAGTCTCATTTTCAGAACATATAAATGGAAGGAAATTTTAAGTTACTCCTTTTTCAGCTTGAATGTACCCAAATATCACTTTTTTTTTCCGTCTAGCCTCATTTACATATATGCAAATTTTACTGTGGAGGTTTACTAGTTCTAAAGTAAGTGGTAAACTTCTAGGGTATATTATAAAGGTAAACGATGGCTGTAAATTAAGTGAATAGTCCATGGGCCACGAAGTTTCAATCGCACTGTACGTGCATGCCCACACATGGTATTTTGTGGAAGAGCCACATTGAAGGGGCCAAAGAGCCGCATGTGGCTCGCGAGCCGCCGTTTGCCGACCATAGGACTCTATGGGAAACCCAAGATGGGCCACTTGATTCTTTCAGGCTCCTGTCAAACCCCATTTTTTTCTTTTCTCTTATTGCATTTCTTCATCACCATAGTACTTTTGTGTTGTTGTTAACCCTCACGCAAGGGTATACATCTATGTGACAGAGACACACTGATGTGAGAGACACACATTGACAGGTTGCCTCCTGCACTCGCCCTGACCCTGGCCGGGGATCGAACTTGCCACCGAGGTACTGCCCTTGACTGGAATCAGGTGGATAGTCCACGGGCTGACCCTCTTTCCACTGAGCCAGACCAGCTGGGGCCACCATAGTACTTTTATTTTATTTATTTATTTTTAATATGTTTTATTGATTTTTTACAGAGAGGAAGGGAGAGGGAAAGAGAGTGAGAAACATCGATGAGAGAAACATCGATCAGCTGCCTCCTGCACACTCCTTACTGGGGATGTGCCCGGAACCAAGGTACATGCCCTTGACCGGAATCGAACGTGGGACCCTTCAGTCCACAGGCCGAAGCTCTATCTACTGAGCCAAACCGGTTAGGGCCACCATAGTACTTTTAAACTGGACTTTATTCAACTGCTTTTTAGTATGGGTTATCAATATGCTCCTGGTGTACGTTTCCCAGATGGGTTGAAGGTTTCCCCTACTGAGAGGCTGATACCGCCCTAACCGGTTTGCCTCAGTGGATGGAGAGTCGGCCTGTAGACTCAAGGGTCCCAGGTTCGATTCCAGTCAAGGGCATGTACCTTGGTTGCAGGCACATACCCAGTAGGGAGTGTGCAGGAGGCAGCTGATCGATGTTTCTCTCTCATCGATGTTTCTATCGCCCTCAATTCCTCTCCATAAAAAAATCAATAAAATATATTTTTTTAAAAAAAAGGCTGATACCCTCACAGTGACAAAGACAGTGTTTGAAAATGTATTTCCCACTTAGTGTATGCCTTCAACAAACTGAGAAAATCATATGAACTTTTAAAAAATATATATTGATTTTAGAGAGATAGAGGAAGGAGAGAGAGAGAGAGATTGAAACATCAATGATGAGGAAGAGACAGGGATTGGCTGCCCCCTGCAAGCCCCCTACTGGGGATTGAGCCCACAACTCAGGCATGTGCCCTGACCCGAATCAAACCGGGGACCTCTTCGTTCATGGGTCGACACTAGCCGGGCATAAATCATAATGAACTTTTTTAAAAAATATATATTTTATTGATTTTTTTACAGAGAGGAAGGGAGAGAGAGAGAGAGTTAGAAATATCGATCAGCTGCTTCCTGCACGTCTCCTACTGGGGATGTGCCTGCAACCCAGGTACATGCCCTTGACCGGAATCGAACCTGGGACCCTTCAGTCCGCAGGCCGACACTTTATCCACTGAGCCAAACCGGTTTCGGCTCATAATGAACTTTGATGGCAGACTCGAACACTTGGAATTATCACTAACCCTATCACTCAATTATCAGGCAAGACTGAGAGAACTAATGGGAAAACGGATTCAAGCAGAAATTTCAATTAGATGGGGCTGAATGAACTGATGAGAATGGTTACAATATTTATAAATTTTTGTTTGAAATATTGCTGGATTGTTTTTTCAGATATAAGAAAACAATTTTCTAAAGCTAGCTATGACTTAGAGCAATTTGGTAAACTATACCTTTGTAAACAGAATAGAAACATTTATCCTTTTCTCTTTACTTGATTCCTCTAGAATTCGGAAACTCTCAGCGAGCGTTCTTATTTTCATGGCAATATTGTTATTTGCATAAGTTCAATAAAAATCTGTTCGCCTCATAATAGAAGACAGTTGGAAACTAGTTATGTATCAAGGATTTGACTGGAATGCCTTATTTGACTCAGATATGACCAGACAGCTTTAAAATTGACTGATGGAAGCCAATAAAAACCCTTTGAAATATTGGCATAGTACCTTGCTTACCTAAGTCATCAGCAGCCTTAGGAGGTGAGTCAAGAATGTCATTTCCTGGCAGGTACAGAAGCTTCAGGATATTTTGAGGAGTTTGAGGAAAGAGGAACTCACCCAAATATGTACTATTGCAGGCAAGGTCTGGTGGCAAGTTCTTGCCATGGCTTTTCTGGCCCCAAGAGGCCTTTTAAAGTTCAATCTGAAGATTTCTTATGGAAAATTTCAGCACAGCATTGTTAAGAGCCTTTCTGCTTAATGACTACTTTTGCTGGACTTATATAAATAATCAGGCCAAGTTTATTGAAATTACTTATTTTGCAAAATAAATTAGACTTAACCTGGCTATCTTTGGTGAAAATAATTATTTTAGAGGGAAAAATTATGTTTCAATAGAAACTACAATATACCTTTGTGGATATTATATTCTAATGCTGTTCATTATTTTTTGAGTTTTTTTGTTTTCTTCTTGTAAATGGACTGGATCTTCAATTATCCTAGGTTCCTCCAACATCTGCCTATGACTCTCCAAACGAATGTTTCCAATTTTTCTTTCATCCTTTGACTTGGAATCATTGGGAACTGAAACTGCTCTTTTCCCAAGGCCAAGTAAGCTGAAGATGGAGAACTTGATAATAGAGTTCAGAGAAATCACCACAACAGTTCCTATATAGACAGTCATTCTGCCTATTACAGAAAGATCACCAGAGACATTCATACTGCAGACCAGGAGAATCTATCAGACTGTAACTACCTGTCCTCACTCAATCTGAAGATGATTCGAGACATATTTAGAAATCTTCTCAACTGCCTGCCTTCAGAACTCAGAAACAGATTATAGTCTGTTTTTTTAAAAAAAATATATTTTCTTGATTTTTTACAGAAAGGAAGGGAGAGGGATAAAGAGAAACATCGATCAGCTGCCTCCTGCACACCCCCTACTGGGGATGTGCCCACAACCAAGGTGCATGCCCTTGACCGGAATCGTACCTAGGACCCTTGAGTCCGCAGGCCGATGCTCTATCTACTGACCCAAATCGGTTAGGGCTGTAGTCTGCTTTTTTCTTTTGTTTCCATAGAGATGCTTTTTATTAAATACCAGCACTGTCCTTGCATCATAGGCTTAATTCTAGGAGCCCACTGGCATCACTGCCTCCTGAAATGAGATGCAACTGTTTACCTGAACTGAACTTTCCTCAAGAGTGAGGCTATTGCCCTAGCAGCTAGGCCTAGCTGGTTTGGCTCAGTGGATAGAGCGTCAGCTTGCTGACTGAAGGGTCCCGGGTTCGACTCCGGTCAAGGGCACAGGCCCAAGTGGCAGGCTCAATCCCCACCGAGCATGCAGGAGGCAGCTGATCAATGTTTCTCTCTCTCTTTCTTCCTTTCTCTCAGAAATCAATATATTTTTAAAAAAGACTATTAACACCATTTCTGGAATGTGAAACTTCCAGGGTCAGGAAGGAACTGTGGGGGTTCAACATATATTTGTGGCATGTGGATTGTTTTTGAGCTAAAGGCAGCTTTTAGCTGTGGGCTCCTAAGAAACTTCTACCCTGCAAATACTTAGAAGAACTTGGATTGGGGGTTTTACCCATGATAAGAGGTTATTATCTAGAGGGCAGGGCAGGGTCCCAGGTTCGATTCCAGTGAAGGGCATGTACCTTGGTTGCGGGCACATCTCCAGTAGGGGGTGTGCAGGAGGCAGCTGATTGATGTTTCTCTCTCATCGATGTTTCTAACTCTCTATCCTTCTCCCCTCCTCTCTGTAAAAAATAAATAAAATATATAGAGGGCAGGGCAAATTACTAATTAGTTACTAAACCTGCTCTCTCTACAATGACTCTTTGAATCCCCAAGGCACCTTACCTCATCGCTACCTCAGAATGTCTGATATACCCATTCTCCCTTTCTGTCTTCGAACCTGTCACGCATGCGGGGTCTCTGACTCTTGTATGTATGCGCGGTTCCCATAACTGTGTATGAATTAAATTTGGTTGTTTTCTCTTGTTAATCTGACTCATCTCTACTCGGTTATTAATTAGACCAGCTGAAAGAACCTTGAGGGTAGAGGAAAGTTTCTCCTTTCCCACACAGATTACAAATTTTTGGCAGAAATGCCACAAAACTGATGTTGTGTCTTTCTCAGTGCAATATCAGGGAGCATATAATGTTTTCCTCATTACTGGTGAGGTTAACTTTGGCCACTTAAGATAATTTAGTGTGTAGTGTTGACATTCAAGCATATTAATTTGTATTCTTTCCTGGCCAAATGACTTTCCTTGTTCTTTATTTGAATGCTTCCTCTTGTAGGAGGAGAAAAAGTTTCCCTCAACATTCGTAGGGTCTCTGGGTGGGTCTGAAAATCAAACTGATAAAGACAGATGAAAAGGAGAAAAGCATAGACATTTATTTGTTTTACACGTGACTGCATCAATCAGTACATGACATGGGAGTCTTCATAAGGAAACAGTAACCTGAAGAGACAGTTAGACTGGAGCATTTTTATGCTAAGTTTGATTAAGTGTGGGCAGTTGTGGAGGAATAAATAATAGGAGGTAACTGTCATAAATTGGGGGAGGCCTAGCAAGGCCTGTTTGTTCTTCCTCCAAGCATAGGGATGGTACCTCTCACATGAGGTGTTTCCGACCTGGTCCAGGGCAGAAGGGTCAGGGGAAGGTCTGAGTGGCTTTCCCGCTTCTGTTTTCTCAGATTCCAGCTTTAAATATTCAATATGCCAGGTGCTATGTTTTGGGGTAGCTTGTCCTGAAGCTCATCATTCTACACCTACCAATGCTATTAGAGGACCGGAAGAAGAAGACACATTGAGAGGAACTTATTTTCATCAGTGATAATAATTTGTTAGGGTGATACCTTGTATAGTCCTTTGCAGCTTCCTAAGCACTTTTGCATAGTCTATTTTATTTAAAATATCCTAATAACCCTCTGAGGGGTGGGGTGAGCTAGTATTTGAATTAGAGGAAGAATTAGAATTACAGAATTACAGTATACATCTCTGTATTGCCATGATAGGGTTAAGTCAAACGAATGCTTAAATAGTTAAATGGCTATTTTAGGCAGCGACTCCTGTCTGCTTTCGGAGAAGCCACTGAGTCAGGAAGACAGGGGAGAAACAATTTGGGAGGATACTGGGTCGGAGGGATGGCAAAGAGGAAGAGGGGACACAATTAGAATTAAGATTCTGGACACAGCTGGGATTTAGGAATGATGTCTCCTGGGCCTGGGGAAGGGAGAGGAAACGGGCAGAAACTGGTCTGGGCAGAGTTGAGTCTGGGCGCTGGTTGGGGGGTCGGGGGTGGTTGGGGGGATCCCAGCGGCGAGTGGAGCCCGACCGAGAATGGGGCGGGTCCTATCCCTGGATCGGCCGGGTCACAGCGAGGCCACAGGTGGGCGTGGCCGCCAGGGCGGGACCAACCTACGGGAGGGCGTGGCCGACATCCGCCGGCGGTCCCCAACCTGGCCTGCCAGGGCCGCGGGCGCACTTCCTAGTGTCGCCGGTAGAGGGCGCAGGCCGCGGAGCCGCTCGCAGAGCCGGGAAGCCGGGAGGAGCGGGCGCAGCCCCACTCGCCCCAGCCGCCGCCATGAGAGCCGTGGTGCAGCGCGTCACCCGGGCCAGCGTCACAGGTCAGTCGGGCGGGGCCGGGCCGGGAGGAGCCGCCCCTGACCCCGCGCCCGCAGTCCCGGCCACCCCCGCCGCTGTTTCCCCCCGCACGGTCCCCGGGCCGCGCTGTCCCCTGCGGCCCATGCGCGGGCTCGGACCCTGGCCGGGCTCGGGGCACCGCCACGGCCCCAGATCGCTGTCCTTGTGCCTGGGGGGCCCAGCGCGTCCCTGGCTGTAGGGTCTTCTCTTTGGGTTCAGGATAAACACACCTTATGATTCTTTTTATTTCGGTCCTGAGCACAGAGCGGCAGAACCTCCGGGCACCCCCATGGCCCGTTGTTCAGTGGAGTGTTGCACAAACACGTAGGGAGCATTTCTGGAGCAAGAACATCCTCCTTTTCAACATTCTGTTTTAAATCCACCCCTTTCCCCAGTTTCTACATGTCTTATTTTTTATGGAGCTTGACTCCCAATAAAATGCACAGATGCGAGGAGCTGTTCGTTCCTGTGGATGAGCTCTGACAATTGCGGACACCCACGTGACCAGCCCCGGGCCAGCTCCAGAGCGTTTCCTGCCGCAGCACATCCTCTTCTCCCTCGCAGGACCCTGCAGGAATGGGGTCAGAACCTAAGGAATTCAGGGCGAAATGTTTCTCTTTCCCACCAATTTCTTGTGCGCCACGCCACCCAACCATTAGTTATCACTTGATCACTGTAGTCCCGTGGCTCTCAACCTTGGCTACACATTAGAATCACCTGGGAATCTTTTTAAAATCCTGACTTCTGGGCCTCATCCTCCGGAAATTCTGTTTCTTTGTTACGGGGTGGGGCCACAACATTAGTAACAAACAGAATTTCCGGAGGATGAGGCCCAGAAGTCAGGATTTTAAAAAGATTCCCAGGTGATTCTAATGTGCAGCCAAGGTTGAGAACCACTGCGTAGTCTAATTTGTACAGTGATTACTGTTAACCGGGTCCAGATGATTCATGTAGATAACGTAGGCGTTTTAAAAACTCAAACCAAGATAATACAGATATTTTTTTAAAAATTTAATGAATAATTTTAGATTTTGTATAGCCTTTTCTACTTTTATTGGCAGAATTATAATATTTCAGTCCAGGTATTCTCCAAGTCAGTCTATATACCAAATATGTGCTCTTGTGTCTGCAAAAATATAAATCTCAAAATAAAACAACAAAATTACCTAAAGAAACAACCAAATCCAGCAAAACTATATACAGGTGTTTAGATCTGAGATTCAGTTTTTCAACTCTGCCTAATGATTTCTAAGCTCTTCTGGTAACTGGTTTTGGATATGGCCCTGGAGTAATAGGGAATAGAATAACACAGGGATTTATGGAATTTTAAAACAATTTTTAAAGATTTCAGTTAATACTTAAAGTCACTAACCTAGGATAATTCATAGATGAAAAGGTTTTTTGCTTTATGTGGTCATCATCAACAATGACTAAACTTTGGAGAATTTCAATTTTGATATTTTCTCTCTTGAATTTTCCATTCTGGAATATTGAAAACATGTATTCTGTGAGATTTGCTGAATAGTTTGAGTGATTTTAGTTGACTATTTAAATTATATATTTTTAGTTAAAAACAAACAAATAAACCTACCTGCTATTAAAAAGACAAGTGTGAATTGTGGGAAGGTGTTAATAAAAAGGAATTCTCTCAGTGCTAGAGGGACCTTGGGGTTAGCCAGGCCTTCTGGTTGAATTGTAATGGAGATTTTTTGTTTCCTTAAAAATGTGACTGGCTCCACCGAAATGTGGCTATTTAAGTTAATGACATTTCATTTCAGGAGTCTAAAATGTCACTTCTAATGTTATGGTTGGGACAGAGTACACTATTAGGAGTCATATCTTATTATGTGACAGACTCACTTTATGAGATTGGCAGGCAAATTTTGTTGCTTTCGCGTGGTTATTGTGATAATCTAATTTAAAAAGCTTGGTTATGAAACATTTCAAGCATATTCATTTGGTTAAACAGGTGAATAGTACGTAATCCCCATGTCCTGTCACTCAGCTTTAGCAACTAAAATCTGAACAGAATCATAGAGCATTGGGAAGAGGATCTAAAATTGATGGGCTTTAATGTGTTAATTTGGGGTGATGAACCTCAAAGAAGAGGTTCATGGGTGATGCCACTTGTACATGGAGAAACTGACCAAACATCTCAGATCTTTTCTAGCCTGGTTACCTTTTGTCTAAAATTCTCACATTTTAAAATTTGGAAATCCCTTTGTCTATAATAAAAGACCCCTTTGAATCTCCTAATTCTTCTATTTGTTCCAGGAGGAGAGGCAAACTGGTCTAAAATAAGAGAGCAAACTGTCATATATAGACTTTGGGACATTTGTTTCTTATGGAGACAATACTACATTGTAAAAATGTTGAAGCTTCAGAAAAGTGATTTGAATTACTTCAACTAATGATTCTACTTTTAAAAATCTACTCTAGGAGATAATCCTAATGATAGAAAACATTTTAGAGGGATAAGAAGGCAGAGTACAGAGGCTTTTTAGGGCAGTGAAATGACTCATTGAGATACTATAATGGTGCATACATGTCATTATATATGTCTTTGTCCAAATCCAAAGCACCAGGAGTGAACCCCAATGTCAACTGTGGACATTGGATGATTATGGTGTTTCATTGTAGGCTTATCAGTTATAACAAATGTATCCCTGTGGTGGTTAGTCAGTCCATTGCATGGAATGCAACTGTTCTACTGGATGGGATGCAACTGTTAAAAGATGTTTAGGAAAAGCTTATAACATGGAAAAATCCTAATGCAATGTTAAGAAAAAAGATGAGACACAATTTATATACAATATTTATTATAATATTTTTCTTCCTGTTTCTTATATTTTCCAATTTTTCTATAATGCATCTTTATTTTAATGGTGGATATAGCTCAATAGTCATTATTTTTTTATTTTATTTTATTTTTAAAAATATTTTTATTGATTTTGGAGAGGAAGGGAGAGGGAGAGAGAGATAGAAACATCAATGATGAAAGAGAATCATTGATCAGCTGCCTCCTGCACACCCCACACTGGGGATCGAACCCGCAACCTGGGCATGTGCCCTGACCGGGAATCGAACCGTGACCTCCTAGTTCATAGGTTGACGCTCAACCACTGAGCTATGCCGGCTGGGCATTAGTCATTATTTATTTATTTTTTTGGTAATTTTTATTTTCTTTTTAAAAAAATATATATTTTATTGATTTTTTACAGAGAGGAAGGGAGAGGGATAGAGAGTTAGAAACATCGATGAGAGAGAAACATCAGTCAGCTGCCTCCTGCACACTCCTCAACTGGAGATGTGCCCGCAACCAAGGTACATGCCCTTGACCAGAATTGAACCTGTTACCCTTCAGTCCGCAGGCTGACGCTGTATCCACTGAGCCGAACCGGTTAGGGCTAGTCATTATTTTTAAACTTTTAAAACATACTTTGGGGAAAATTTAGAAAATATATTGACATTATAAGAAAGTAATATATTTTTTATGACTGAAAGATAGTTCGTTGTATATATGCACCACTTCTTTATCCATCCACCTATTTTTTGAAAATATTTTTTTTATTGATTTCAAAGAGGAAAGGAGAGGGAGAGAGAGATTGAAACATCAACAATGAGAGAGAATCATTGATGGGCTGCCTTCTGCATGCCCCCTACTGTGAATTGAGCCTGCAACCCAAGCTTGTGCCCTGACCAAGAATCGAACCTGGGAACCTTCAGTCCTCAGGCCGATGCTCTATCCACTGAGCCAAACCAGCTAGGGCTTTATTCACCTATTGATGGACAGTTAGGTTGCTTCATATCTTGGCTATTATAAATAATGCTTCATTGAACATATGGATACCTATGTCTTTTTGTTTTAGTGTTTTGGGTTTCTTCAGATAAATGCCCAGAAATGGAATTGCTGGTCCTTCATTGTCTCTTGTTATATAGTCTTTGTCTTTTTTTTTTTTTTAATATATTTTATTGATTTTTTACAGAGAGGAAGGGAGAGGGATAGAGAGTTAGAAACATCGATGAGAGAGAAACATCGATCAGCTGCCTCCTGCACACCCCCCCACTGGGGATGTGCCCGCAACCAAGGTACATGCCCTTGACCGGAATCGAACCTGCGACCCTTCAGTCCGCAGGCTGACTCTCCATCCACTGAGCCAAACCGGTTAGGGCTAGTCTTTGTCTTACAGTCTATTTTGTCTGGTGTAAGTATTGCTAACCCAGCTTTATTTTTTTCACTTTCATTTTTATGAACTATCTTTTTCCAGCCCTTTACTTTCAGTCTGTGTGTGTCTTTCAATCTGAAGTAAGTCTCTTGTAGGCAGCATATCTAAGGGTCTTACTTTCTTATCCTTTTAGCCACCCTGCGTCTTTTGATTGGAACATTTTTTTATTGATTAAGGTATTACATATGTGTCCTTATTCCCCCATCGCCCCCCCCCCCCCACTCCCGTTCATGCCCTCACCCCCCTGGTGTCTATGTCCATTGGTGATTGGAACATTTAATCCATTTACATTTAAAGTAATTATTGATACATATATTTATTGTCATTTTATTATTCATAAAAAGGATGAAATCTAGCCATCTGCAACATCATGGATGGACCTAGGGTACTGTGCTGAGTTAAATAAGTCAGACAGAGAAAAACAGTGCCATATGATTTCACTTACATGTGGAATCTAAAAAACAAAACAAACAAACAAGCAGACCAGAAACAGACTCATAGATATAAAGAACATTTTGATGGTTGCCAGAGGGATGGGGGTTGGAGGAATGGATGAAAAAGGTGAAGGGATTAAGAAGTACAAAATTGTAGTTACAGAATAATCATGGGGGTGTAAAGTACAGTATAAGGAGTACAGTCAGTAATATTGTATAACTATGTATAGTGTCAGAGAGGTACTAGATTTATCAGGGCGATCACTTTGTAAGTTATATAAATGTCTAATCACAAGGTTATACACTTGAAACTAATGTAATATTGTATGTCAACTGTAATTGAAAAATAAATTATTGAAATAGAAAAAAAGAAAATACTATTTATTTATTTTTTAAAATATATTTTTATTGATTTCAGAGAGGAAAGGAGAGAGAGAGATAGAAAGATCAATGATGAGAGAGAATCATTGATCGGCTGCCTCCTGCATATCCTCTACTGGGGATTGAACCTGAAACCAGGCATATGCCCTGTCAAGGAATCGAACCGTGTGACCTCCTGGTTCATAGGTTGATGCTTAACCACTGAGCCACGCTGGCCTGGCTTTGTCAGGTATATTTATAGATACTATTATCCAACAGAAGCAAACAAGAAAATGGCAGAGTTGCTTCTCTTCTAATTGGAACATTAGGTCAGTGCATGATAAAAGTAAAAAAACAGCCCTGACCGGTTTGGCTCAGTGGATAGAGCGTTGGCCTGTGGACTGAAAGGTCCCAGGTTCGATTCCGGCCAAGTGCATATACCTGGGTTGCGGCCACATCCACAGTAGAAGATGTGCAAGAGGCAGCTGATCAATGTTTCTCTCTCATCGATGTTTCTAACTCTCTATCCCTCTCTCTTCCTCTCTGTGAAAAATCAATAAAATATATTTAAAATAATAGTTTGCTGACTTGAAACTTAACTTTTAAAGCATGGTTTTTGTGTATAATATACACATATATATGTATATATATGTATGTATCACGTTCAAAGGCTGTTAAATCGCGTTGTTTACCCATATCTTCAGAAAAAAATCACTTCTACTGTCATGGTAAACAACCTGCTTTCCTATTTATAATGGTCTGGCCCTCTAGCAACTTCAACACGAAATTATAGCTAATATGCCTACAAACGTCAGGTGGTCATAATAATCGGGCCACTCAGTGTATTTCTCTTTTCTGAAGTAAGTAGAAAAATTATTTTATAACATGTGTTTTCCATTTTGTGCTATGTATTGTGTTACCAGATTTGCTGATTCCAAGACAAGCAGGCATCTCTTGAGAATTAATATAGCTGAGCTGGGTTCTCTGGGCAGGAAAACTTCTGTTTTTATAGATTGGCAAACTCCATCATAGAAAGTTTCAGGTGTCTCAGCCAAGGTCACACAGATGAAAATGTGGCCCTAAAATCCTGCTTAGTGGTTGTTCACTTTAGAGCACATTCATTCCAGATAAAAAATCAGAATGGACATAAATTAGGATTGTCTTACTGCATTTACATAACTCCTTTCATTTTTGAATACCTGCTGACTTTGCCAAGGAAGTTAGAAGAAGTACGTGTGATATTTGAACATCCCTGTGGCTGTTTAAAAGTGTTTCATGGCACCTGTTTGGTTCTGAGTCTTTTTTATCTTTTGCTTCCTCTCTAGTTGGAGAAGAGCAGATCAGTGCCATTGGACGGGGCATCTGTGTGTTGCTGGGCATTTCTCTGGAAGACACACAGAAGGAACTGGAGCACATGTAAGATGGGGATTTCTCTTTGTTTGCTTTTTGCAAACAAAAAGCAAAGTCATTGCTCTTTGTTTTGTAATCCTCACCCGAGTATATTTTTCCATTGATTTTTAGAGAGAGTGGGTGAGAGAGGGAAAGCAGAGAGAAATATCTATGTGAGAGAAATACATCGATTGGTTGCCTCTTGCACGAGCCCTGACCAGGGCCCGGGCAGGGGAAGGAGCCTGCAACAGAGGTACATGTTCTTTATTTTTTTAAAGGGGAGAATGATGATTTATTTATTTAAAAATATATTTTATTGATTTTTTTTACAGAGAGGAAGGGAGAGGGATAGAGAGTTACAAACATTGGTGAGAGAGAAACATCCATCAGCTGCCTCCTGCACACTCCCTACTGGGGATATGCCCGCAACCAAGGTACATACCCTTGACTGGAATCGAACCTGGGACCCTTGAGTCCACAGGCTGACGCTCTATTTACTGAGCCAAACCGGTTTGGGAGAGGTACATGTTCTTCACTGGAATTGAACCCAGGACCTTTCCGTTCACAGGCCGATGTGTTATCCACTGAGCCAAACTGGCTAGGGCTAAGTCATTGCTTTTGAATTGAATATGTGGTAGTTGTATCCTTCTAGAGCCCCGGTGCATGAATTCATGCACAGGTGAGGTCCTTCTGCCTGGCCAGCAATCGGGGGCTGATCGGGGCCCTCTCGCCCAGCCCCGATTAGGGCCGATGGGGGCTGGCCAGCCGGGGAGGGACCACGGGAGGGCTCCAGGTTGTGTTTGGCCCTCTTGCCCAGTCTCAATTGGCTGGACCCCAGCAGCAAGCTAACCTACTGGTCAGAATGTCTGCCCCCTGGTGGTCAGTGCACATCATAGTGACTGGTTGAGCGGTCGACTGAACGGTGACCGATCAGTCGGAATTTAGCATATTACGCTTTTATTATATAGGATTATATATATAGGATATATGTGCACGCACATACACATACTAGGAACTTCAATAGTATTTTGTTCTTATAAAGTGAGCCCGTTACTTTTATCAGTTTGACATTCGATGTAGTATGGTTATCTTCGTGTTTCAGATGAGGAGACGAGGAAGAGTAACCTGTCAGATGTCACCCACTAAGTGAGCAGCAGAGCAGGGGTACCACTTAGCTTCTATCCCTATTTGCTGCTACTTCTGTGAACTCTTCTCTTAATTAAAAACTGAACCTCTTTTCTTTTTTTTAAAAATTTATTTTTATTGATTTCAGAGAGGAGAGGAGATGGAGAGAAAGATAGAAACATCAGTGATGAGAGAGAATCATTGATCAGCTGCCTCCTGCACGCCCCCCCATTGGGGATTGAGCCCACTACCTAGGCATGTGCCCTTGATCGGAATCAAACCTGGGACCCTTCAGTCCACAGGCCATAGATCTATCCACTGAGCCAGATCAGCTAGGACTGAGCCTCTTTTCTTATGAATGGTTTCTGTTTTGTAATTTGAGAAATATGATGTGGTCCTGTTAATGCATTTTTAAAATGCCCAGCTGTTCATTGTGCAATAAGGATCTGGATCTCGGGGAGGTTAAATTACTTGCCCACAGTCACATACACATAGTTAGCAAAAAGCCCAAATCCGAATTAGAATCTAGGCTACCTGACCTGGAAGCCCGTGCTCCTTTTACCAAAGTAGGGGGTTCGTCATTGCTGTTGCCCGAATGGCTGTCTTAGTACTCAGTTTTCCCCTCCCCCTGTTTAACCAGCACCACTTGACACATTTACTTCAGATGCTCGGATCTATTTATTCTACCCTTTGGTGCCCAGAACCTGGGTATCACCCCACCCAATTGTCCCTTTTGTTTAGGTTGCAAAGCCAAGTCCTGCTAAGATGTTGATGACTAATAGGGATAGTTCATTACCACTTCAGGAATGTTGGTGTTTTAACAGCTCTCCCCTGGATACTTGAAACAGTAGAGTGGTGTAGTGGTTACAACCTGCGGCTCTGGGTCTGAATCTCTTTATGTCTCTGACATTCTAGAGAGTTAATACTTACCTTGGTGGTTAAGAGATTTAACTCAACAGAAGACAAACCTTGACTGTGGAGAGGAGTTGGTGAAAAGTGCCCACTACAGAGAGGACCCATATAAAGAGTCAGTGAATTACTATTTGTAGAGCCCTTGAACATGTCTTCAACATCCAAAAAGGTGGCTTTCCATTGGTGCCATTTCAACTTTCATGCAGGTTGTTCTTTATCACGCTCTTGAAATCTGATCTTATAAATGTTACCTGGTCCTCTTCCTTGCCAAGGTGGCTGTCCTTTGTCACCCACATGCATAGGACTTAAGGAGCATGTGACATAGTTATTAAAGTATTTTTCTCCAGATCTTTTTTTATATTTGTAGTAACACTAAGTTCTCTCCCGGGTATTTGCTGAATTGTTCATTTTGAGTAGCTCCAAGAAGGGGTGTACAAATGGGGCACCATTTATTCCAGTGTAAAGATTGAATTCTTCTATAAGCAATTAGAGATGGACCCATGCTGTGATAATGGATGGTTGTCATCTTGGCCCCAGTTCCAACTGGTACTGGCTGCTGCTGTGAATTAGAGGGACCCACACACACAAATAAAAGGAAATCCCCAAACTACCCCGTGAGGCAAGACCACTATTACCCTGTATTACAGATGAGGAAACTGAGGCACAGAGAAGAAAAGTCACTTGCTCAAGGTCACACTTTCTGTAAGTGATGGGGTCAGCATAATGTTCTTGTTTGGCAGGATGCTGGTGACATTTGGGGGGGTATGAAATGTATTGGGGGGCTTGTGATTCCTTAGGTAGCTCTCACTGCTATTTTTCCCCTTAGGGTCCGAAAGATTTTAAACTTACGTGTGTTTGAGGATGAGAGTGGAAAGAACTGGTCGAAGAGTGTGATGGACAAACAGTATGAGGTGCTGTGTGTCAGCCAGTTCACCCTCCAGTGTGTCCTCAAGGGCAACAAGCCCGACTTCCACCTGGCAATGCCCACGGAGCAGGCAGAGAGCTTCTATAACAGCTTCTTGGAGCAGCTGCGCAAGACGTACCGGCCGGAGCTCATCAAAGGTAGGCAGGAGGCGCCTGGGACACTTTGGAGCAGGGGGACGGAGAATCTGCAGCTGCAATCTTTCCTTTGTCACAAAGTTTGTTGTTATGTTTATTACTGACTTAAAACAACAAGATGGCTGCTGCCACTGCTTGTTGCTATACCTGTCCTCTGAATGCCCGGATACCGTTTACCCTTCTTCATTCTTTTAGTCACATTTGAAAATGCTTAGCAACCCAGAAGTGTGTTTGATGTAGTGGTGTTTTATTTTGGTCACTTACCCTACCTGACAGAAATACAATGCAAGCTACAGATGTGAGCCACATGTCACGTTACATTTTATATTTAAAAAAGTAAAAAGAAACAAGTGAAATTAATTTTAAAACTGTATTTTATTTAGCTTATTATGTCTAAGATATTATGATTTCACCATGTAATTAATATAAAAAGTTAAAATGAGATAGCATGTATATTTTGTGTACTAAAGTCCTCTAAATCTGGTGTGCAGTTTATACTTACAGCACATCTCAATTTGGACCAGCCGCATTTCAAGTGCCCCAAAGCGGTGAGTGTCCAATGGCTGTAATATTGGACATAAAGGTTTAGGTTTTTGCCTACCTGCTTATTGTCAAGAATGCTAACCTCATTTGACTAACCAAGATTTAGTCTAGAAAATGGCTTGGTGGAATAGTGGTCCCGGTTTGGGGGAGAATTATGAATCTTTTTTTAAAAATATATTTTATTGATTTTTTACAGAGAGGAAGAGAGAGGGATAGAGAGTTAGAAACATCGATGAGAGAGAAACATCGATCAGCTGCCTCCTGTACACTCCCCACTGGGGATGTGCCCGCAACCAAGGTACATGCCCTTGACCGGAATTGAACCTGGGACCCTTGAGTCCGCAGGCTGGCGCTCTATCCACTGAGCCAAACCAGTTAGGGCATGAATCTTTTTTAAAAATAATATATTTTTATTGATTCCAAAGAGGAAGGGAGAGGGAGAGAGAGAGATAGAAACATCAGTGATGAAGGAGAATCATTGATTGGCTGCCCTCCTGCACACCCCCTACTGGGGATTGAACCCGAAACCCAGGCATGTGCCTTTGACCGGAATCAAACCTGGACCCCTTTAGTCTGCAGGCTGACGCTCTATCCACTGAGCCAAACTAACTAGGGCGAATTATGACTCTTTTAAAAAAGGCCATTCATTTCTAGTCTGTTTTCATGGGGTTAAAGTGCATTTAAGATCATCATGTTTTGCCTTTAAAAAAAGTTTAAATTATTGTTTAAAGTATTACATATGTCTCCTTTTTCCCCATTGACCTCTCCCTGGCTGTTCCCACCCCCCAGCATATGCCCTCACCCCACTACTGTTTGTGTCCATGGGTTTTGCCTATATGCATGTGTACAAGTCCTTTGGTTGATTTCTTACCACCCCCCCCCCCCCTCGCCCCTACCTTCCCTCTGAGGTTGTATGGTCTGTTCAATGCTTCTGTGTCTCTGGATCTATTTTTGTTCATCAGTTTATGTTGTTCATTATATTCCACAAATGAGTGAGATCATGTGATATTTATCTTTCTCTGACTGGCTTATTTCGCTTAGCATAATCCTCTTTAGGTCCATCCATGCTGTTGCAAATGGTAAGAGTTCCTTCTTTTTTACAGCAACGTAGTATTCCATTGTGTAGAAATACCACAGGTTTTTAAAAATATATATATTTTATTGATTTTTTACAGAGAGGAAGGGAGAAGGACAGAGAATTAGAAACACCGATCAGCTGCCTCTCACTCCCCCCACCCTCGCCCCCCGCCCCCCGCCACTGGGGATGTGCCCGCAACCAAGGCACATGCCCCCAACTGGAATTGAACCCTAGACCCCACAGTCCGCAGGCCGGCGCTCTATCCACTGAGCCAAACCGGTCAGGGCAAATACCACAGGTTTTTAATCCACTCATCTGCTGTTGGGCACTTAGGCTGTTTCCAAATCTTAGCTACTGTAAATTGTGTTACTATGAACATAGGGGTGCATTCTGATTGGTGTTTCTGGTTTCTTGGGATATATTCCTAGAAGTGGGATTACTGGGTCAAGTGGAAGTTCCATTTTTAATTTTTTGAGGAAACTCCATACCGTTTTCCCCACTGGCTGCACCAGTCTGCATTCCCACCAGCAGTGCACAAGGGTTCCTTTTTCTCCACATCCTCACCAGCCCTTGTCGTTTGTTATGTTTTGCCTCTTTTTCTTCAGTTGGTTATTAGAAAAGAATGTTTAGCCTTTTTGGTAATATATCTCAATAAGAGACCTTTCTAAGTAGATTGTTTCTTTTGTTGCCATCATATCCTTTTGTAGACATTGAATAGTTATTAGTAGTTAACTCTGTAATATTTTCTACACTTTAACTTTGTCTGGATTAAACAAATCTAGATCTCCTCTTTATTTGATTTATTTTTTAAAAATATATTTTTTTTCATTGAGAGGAAGGGAAAAGGAGAGAGAGAAACATCAATGATGACAGAGAATCATTGATCAGCTGCATCCTGCACACCCCACACTGGGAATCGAGCCCACAACTTGGGCATGTGCCCTGGCTGGGAATCGAACCGTGACTCCAGGTTCATAGGTTGATGCTCAACCACGGAGCCATGCCAGCTGGGCTATTGGATCTATTTTCAACTGTAAGTGATAAAAGTTGTTGCCTGATTTTGAAGCTCTGTAGCAAAGGTCCACATTGAAGTTTGTCAGCTCGTCAGACTTGCTCATGTTTAGAAGAGAGATATTCCTACCCTCTTTGGAATGTCCTTTTATTTTAATTCTCCTTTTACTTGTGTAAAATGTCCATTTGCCATAAGGACAAATGGATTTTATATGACCAGGACACTCCTGTCTTAAATCAAATTCCAGTCTTTACTTGGGTCCTGGTAGGACAGAATAAATTTGCCTTTTCTGGAAATATCCAAGTTTAGAATTCTATTCACAAGTTTAGTCATGGATACCTTCAGTCTCTTTTTCCCACCCTCTGTCCACTGAGATCCTTGACATGGCTTTGCTGCAAACGTGTTTCTTCCCAGAATTAGGAGTTAAGGCAGATCCTCTGAATAATTATTTTTCTTTGCTGAGCCAAGGATTAAGTGACACCAGCATTGTCTTCTCTGCTTGATGTGTGTAGACTCTTCCCATGTCTGAGAAATGTCAGATGTATTTTAGAATGTACTGCAGGCTCTTGAAAGGGTGAGCACAAGCAATAGCATAAAGGCATAAGTGAAGGCACTTTAAATGGGAGAACATTGATGATTGTAAGGAATGATGCAGTGAAAACAAAATAGCATTCATCTAAGTCCTTAGAGTGTTGTGTGCATTACTGGGTGCTTTGTGTTCCTAAAAATGTCTTTTACTGCTTGAAATGATGTGTATTTTATCCAGGTAATTATATGAAGTGCCTGAAACAATGTACTGTAGACAATATAATTTTATAATGGATCAGAATTTAAGCTCATGGCATGTGATACATCTGATCATTTTGATAAAAAGTTGACATGCAGCCGAAACCGGTTTGGCTCAGTGGATTGAGCGTCGGCCTGTGGACCGAGGGGTCCTGGGTTCGATTCCGGTCAAGGGCATGTACCTGGGTTGCTGGCACATCCCCAGTGGGAGATGTGCAGGAGGCAGCTGATCGATGTTTCTCTCTCATCGATGTTTCTGACTCTCTATCTCTCTCCCTTCCTCTCTGTAGAAAATCAATAAAAAAAAAAAAAAAAAAGTTGACATGCATTATACAAAGAATTTTAATTATAATTTATTTCAAAACCTTTTGGCTTTCAGAAGCACTACAGTGATATCAACTTGCTTTTTCAGATTTTTATCTCTTTTATGGTCTTCAGTGGGACAAAATGTGTACAGCAGTGGTTGCCAACTGATGGTCCGCAGACCACTGGTGGTCCGTAAGATCTGAAAGGTTGGCGACTGCTGGTGTAGAGCATGTTTTATTTATTTTTATTTATTGTTATTTATTTATTTTTAAGTATATTTTTATTGATTTCAGAGAGGAAGGGAGAGGGAGAGAGAGAGAGAAACATCAGTGATGAGAGAATCATTGATTGGCTGCCTCCTGCACGCCCCCTACTGGGGATCGAGCCCAAAACCTGGGCACCTGCTCTTGCCTGGAATCGAACCTGGGACCCCTCAGTTCACAGGCTGATCCTCTATCCACTGAGCCAAACCAGCTAGGGCTAGAGCATGTTTTACACGCTTGCTGTCTTTTGGTTGATTTTGAGATTTTGGCTACCGTCTCCAACATGGAAAGTTCTCTGTTAGCTGAAGGGATGTTGGGATACAAATAAACTGCTAAGTACCTTTTCTTTTTAAAAAAGATTTCTTAAAATTGATTTTAAAAGATAGAGGAAGGGAGAAGGAGAGAGAGAAACATTGATGTGAGTGAAACATCAATCGGCTGCCTCCTGCACGCCGCTGTCCAGGGATTGAGCCTGCAACTCAGGCGTGTGCCCTGACCCGGAATAAAACCAGCAAACTTTCGGTGCATGGGATGATGCCCAACCAACGGAGCCACATCTTCTAGGACCTTTTCTTTCTTTTTAAATTTTATTTTTCAATTACAGTTTGTATTCAGAGGTATTTTGTATTAGTTTCAGGTGTACAACACAACAGATAGACATTCATAGAGATTACAAAGTGTTCCCTCCGATAATTTAAGTGCCCACCTGGCACCATAGATTGTTTCCACAATATTGTTGACTATATTCCCTATGTTTTACCTTACATGCTTATACCTATTTTGCAACTACCAGTTAGTTCTTCTGAATCCCATCATCTTTTCTCATCCTGCCCCTTAGCAACCCTCTCCTCTGGCATCCATTAATCTGTTCTCTGTATCCACAAGTCAGCTTCTATTTTGCTTGCTCTTTAATTTTGTTTTCTAGATTCCACATATAAGTAATATCATATGGTAGTTTTCTTTCACTGTCTGGCTTATTTTACTTAGCATAATACCTCCTGGGTCCATTTGTGCTGTTGCAAATGGTAAGGTTTCAATTTTTATTTTTATTTTTAGATTTCATTATTATTTATTTATTTTTAAATATATTTTTATTGGTTTCAGAGAGGAAGGGAGAGGGGGAGAGAGATAGAAACATCGATGATGAGAGAGAATCACTGATTGGCTGCCTCCTGCACGCCCCCCACCGGGGATCGAGCCCGCAACCTGGACATATGCCCTGACCGGGAATCGAACCAGTGACCTCTCGGTTCCTGGGTCGACGCTCAACTGCTGAGCTACACCTGGCTGGGCTAGATTTCATTATTTTTAAAGGCTGAGTAGTATTCCATTGTTTTTTATTTTGTTTTTTTAAAATATATTTTATTGATTTTTTACAGAGAGGAAGGGAGAGAGATAGAGAGTTAGAAACATAGATGAGAGAGAAACATCGATCAGCTGCCTCCTGCACATCTCCCACTGGGGATATGCCCGCAACCCAGGTACATGCCCTTGACCGGAATCAAACCTGGGACCTTTCAGTCCGCAGGCCGATGCTCTATCCACTGAGCCAAACCGGTTTCGGCAGGCTGAGTAGTATTCCATTGTTATGTGTACTCCTGCTTTTTTATCCACTCCTCTGTTGATGGGCATTCAAGTTGCTTTCGTGTCTTGGCTCTTGGTTTAAGTAGATTGAACATTTCTTTTACTTCCTTTCTCTGTAATGAATGAAACTATTTTGAACTTATATTTAATGCGTTCCTCTTATTTGTTGTTGAGGATTGAATAGAGGGAAGGTTGTTCTCTGCTTTATTCCTCCTCTCTTTCTTCATTGCTCCATCCAGTGCCCATGTGCTTTCAGGCACTTCCCAGGCGAGTCGCAGTTCTTCTGCACAGACCCAGTCATAGCTCAAGTGCTGGACGGGAAGTCCCTGATTTTGGTTTCCAGTCTGCTTGCTCATGTGACCTCAAGTAATTTCCCTGGGTTTGGTGTGGAATGGGAACCCTGGAAGCCAAGCTAGTTACAGTTTGGTCCTCATATATTTTTAAAATTATTATTATTGTTGTTGTTACTATTATTGAAAAGCATGCCAAAGTACATCTGTTAGAGGCTTATTGTGTGCCAGGTCCTGTGAAAGAGTAAATATTCTCCTTTCTTATCTAAATAAATCCTCACAGAACCCTTCAGGTGGGCACTAGGATTACCCCTCATTCTGCAGATGAGGAAACTGAGGTGCAAGTGATCACTCAGCATACAAGTGGCAGAGCCTGGAATGGCCGAGCAGCCATCTCTAGGGCCTGAGCTTCGCTGACAGTTTCGCTTCATTGTAAAATTCACATTCTCTTGACTTGTTGGCCTTTCCTTATCCTGAATTCACGTCTGTTGGGACTTTTATGTCTTCTCTGCTGTGCTTAGGGAAATCAGTGGACAGGTTTTTGGACCTCAAGTAGGTCTAGTAAGAGGGAAGCAGTATAGCCTGAGGCCTGGGGTCCTTTATCTCAGAACAGGGATGTTAATCTAGAATTTTAGTCCTTTTTCTGTTGGGGGAGATATTATTGGTTCTACTCATAATTGTGTGTCCTGTATCAATAAGACGCTGTTTATCTGTTGGCCCTTGTACTAGGCTCTGGGTATATAGTGCTGAGTAGGAGAGATGCTGTCCCTGCTGTAACGCTCATGGTCTAGTGGGGAAGAGAGAGAGTGAGCAAACACAGTTGCTATAGCAAGAAACATGTTCCTGAAGAACTCACATTTTGCAAAACCATCACTAAAACTATCAGGCTCATGGGCAAACCCCGAAAGAACTGTGGTTGGGCCAAAAGGAGGAGGCATTTGTTTTCCACTTTCATAAAATATAGTCAGAGGGCTTCTGCTTCCAGTGCCGAGGGCTTTTCCTTTCTCTGCTGAGGGTGGCCTTTTTATTCTGCTGTTCTGACCGTCCTTGCCTGAGAAAACCCAATTCGGACCCCATGCAGCCTCTGTGTTATGCACACATTCTCTTATTTGCCAGTTGTGTATGAGCAAATTCTCATTACAGAACAAGTGTTGGACCAGCACCTTCTGTAATTACCTGTGTGATGTATTCTCTGAGGGAATATTTGGGGATGAATAACAGGGATAGGTCCTAAGGTAGTGGTGGCTGATGCGGTTGGGCTCATTTCTATCTGTTCTGTATATGGGTCACGTGTTGGATCTTTAAAAAAATTTTTTTTTGTTAATCCTTATCCGAGGATGTTTTCTCCACTGATTTTTAGAGATAGTAGAAGGGAGGGTGAGAAACAGAGAGAGAAACATTGATGTGAGAGAGACACATCAATTGGTTGCTTCCCATACACACCCTGACCGGCACTGGGGACCGAGCCTGCAACTGAGGTATGTGGCCTTGATCAGAATCGAACCTGTGACCCTTCATGGTGGGCTGGTGCTCTAACCACTTAGCAACGGTTAGGGTAGGACCTACTTGATTCATCACACTGATACCTATGTGAAAGGTTTTAATATTTATGTAAGTACTGGGCCTGTACTCCCAGCCTGGTTCATAGACACTGTGGCTACTAGACATACCTACAGTTCCGTAATCACCGCCACAATCAAGGCACAGAACAGTCTCAACATCCCCCATACACTTGCTGCCTTTTGTAGTCATCTTTTCCCTCCTCTCCATCCCTTGGCAACTCTTGATCTGTTTTCTGTGTCTATAAAGTACTGCACATTTTTGGATCAAGGGTAGAGCTGGGATTTTCAGGGTGGCCAGTCACCCTCCTGGAGGATAAACTGCACAGACAGATTCTCTTGAGTGCCCATCCATCAGCATGTTTATACAGGTGACCATGGGTTAAAAATGAACATCCAAGGCACATGCAGTTTGAAGGGAGGAATCCCAGATCTTTCTGGGGGTGGAGGACACTCACCCAGGTCACTTAGGCAGCCAGGAGCAGAACAGATTAGGGGTGTGCGTGAGCCAGTCCCCGATGGAGCAGGGAGCATTGTGTCCATGTGGGGAGTCTACAGAGTAACTGTGGGGCCTGTACTGGGCCACAGAGTTAAGGGGTCAGAATTGGGATGGGACTGAAGTGAGGTGGGGTCCCAGCTGCTTACTGCAAAAGTAGCTGAGCTTCTGAAATGGGTAGAATGCTTCTGAGTATAAGAAACAGACAGCCCCATCCAGTCGTCTTAATCCTGTCGTCTTAAATAATAGAGGGTTTACTGCTGTGTGATTGAAACATGCCGAGGCGAGTTCAGATTCAGCTGGAGCTGGAGCTTCCTCCGTCCTCACTGCTGTAACTGTTGCCTTGGGATTCCCCGAGCCCGGCTTTCCCCTGCAGGGATCAGCTGTGTCCTCAGGCTGGCAACTGTGGTTGCTCTCTTCACAATTCACCATCTCAATAAAGAGAGCGAGCCTTTGTCTCTGCATTCTAAGCAGAGGTCCTCAAGGTCACTTGATAGCCTGGGCCACATGTCCGCCCTTGAGCCTATGTGGGATGGACTGCCTGGCTCAGCCGAGGTCATGTGCTTCATGGCGTGTGGAGTCAGCCTCCTGGGACCCCCTGGAGCCACAGTGGGAGTCTGGGTCTGTTGGGGAGGAGGACGGGGTAAATGCATGCTGGGAGGGCTACCGGAAAGTGCCACTCTGTGACCTTTACTTGCTTTATTGGTGGGCTGCTGGAAGGTGGACAGAGACAATAGACAGTCCTGGGTACTGTGCCTTCCTGGGACAGAGGTGGGGAGGGGACTGTCCTAGACGTGTGTGTAATTGATGAGGGTGTTACTTTTACTCGTGTCTCTTTTCAGCAGAGACAAATGGCATAATTACCCTGAGAGGCACACTGGGGCCTATTCTGCCCCATTAGCCTTGACTTAGTACTTTAAACCAAGCTGCCCCACTACACCCCCATGATCAGAAACCTCAGCATCCTTTGCCTGTTTGGGTGCAGATTGTTAGGAATCTCCTGCTTTTGTGTCTGCCCTTGCACCCCTCCCCATTCTAGTCTGGGTCTGCCAGCCCCCAACCCTTTGGCTTTGTCAGGGCATCTCCTCTTTGTGAGAACTTGCCTCCCTTGCCTTATGCTCTGGTTATTTGTTGCTGTGTAACATACTACCCCAGAACTTAGCGGCTTACAAATAACTCTTGTGTCTTCCTCACAATTTTGTGGGCAACTAGCAAGGGCTTGTCTCTGATCCATGTGGTGTTGGCTGCCCCGGAGGATCTGCTTCTAGGTTGGCCTCTGTGCATCTTATTCCTCCACCCTCTTCCTCATCTTATCCTCCAGGGCCTCACATTACTTAGGCGTCTACAGCCTGGTGGCCTCAGGGTAATGGCTTCTTCCTTCTTCCGGAGAGAGCATTCCAAGAACCCCGAGAAGGAAGTGCAAGCCCCAGGGCTGAGCCTGGAAAGTGGTGCAACATCTCTCCTCCCACAGGCTATTGGGCGGAGCAGTCTCGCAGCCCAGATTCAAAGGGAGGGATGTAGAGCCACCTTGAGATGAAAGAATGTCAAAGAATGTGGGGCCATCTTTAATCTTCTACAGCTCATAACTCTGGTGCTATCAAAGGATTTTTCTCATTCTCTGGCTCTTTTTCAAATAATTGCTTTAGGGCGGAAATAATCTAGTGCACAAAATCATCAGTTTTTCCCCTCTACTGCAGAATGAGCCAGAGGTTGAGGGTGCTTTATTGGACCCCCAGACTGACTGAGTGGGTCCAGGAAACTGGGTTCAGATGTGGCCCTTTGCAGCCCCCGAGGAATCTTCATCCTGTAATGGAGTGACCTGCGGAGATGACCACCAGGGACTCCGATCAAAATTTAGGAGTCTTTATTAAGCTGGCCAGCGACTATAGTTACAGCACCCTGCCGAAGCAGAGGCTGAACTGCAGCCCCCACCAGATGCAGAAGTAAGCTTTTATTCACAAAAACCACAAAATGGTTGGCTAAACACACACAAAGTTCGTCGCTCCATTTCTCAACACAGGTCACAGACTCATATCTTTGAAAGGCCACAGGTTACAGACTCATACCCCCGAAAGGTCACAGGCTCATACCTTTGAAAGGCCATAGGTTACAGACTCATACCTTAGAAAGGTTAGGCTCTTCACCCCTGGCTAAACCGTGACCTGCTTGTAAAAAAATGTTAAGAGGAAGCTGTGGTCTTTAGACCACTGAGTTGACAAAAACATATTATTTAGAACCCTCGGGTCTTGGGATAATTGTGCTGTCCTGGTTCTCAGGTACAGAGGAATTTGCTTTCTAAAACCAGTAAGATCACAATCAATGGGATAGTCACATTACAATTAATAAGGCATTCAATCGAATGGGATGATTTATACAATTCAGAAAATCAAAATAATTTTTCTATTGTTAAGTCAAACAGCAGGGTTGGAGTTAAACTGTAGTTTCTACCTGGGATGATTGCTAAAAATACTTCAGTCCTTCAGGAAAATGTTGAAAATGCTGTGTTCAGTGGGAGGCCTTAAACACTCTCAAATTTGATTGGTGGGCATGCATTGCTTGTATAGCTAGAAAAAATATTATGCCAAAGTGGAATAGTTAAAAAGAAGGATTTCTACTCTCAAGCTGCTTGTTCCAGCCCTGAGCTATTTGTAGTGCGCCCAGGAAGCATTCACCTGTCAGCTTTGTTCAGCAAATCAGAAGCTGTCATGGGATTAAAAAGCGCTGCCTGCATATTCTCTGTGGGTTCTGATCTATCATGAGCTTAAGAAATGTGCAAAGACATTTAAGGAGCGCAGCAGCTTTGTGGTTGTTCAGCTCTGTTCACTTTGTGGGGTGTCCATTATGTCCATGTCCCCTACAGGTTCATAATGCAGAGAGAAGGGGCCAGAAGGGGGGAGACAACATCGAGTTTTTGCTTCATGCTTAGTGTTAATTTTCGTGCATTTGTTTAATTCTCTACTCTTTTCACTACTTAAAACATTTTAGCAGCGTGAGTGAGCTTTCAGTGGAAGCCTGTTTTATATGCTTTAGCAAGGACTGTGGTTAATGTAAATTTAGGCAATCACAGTGTGGGATCACATCTGCATTGCTGGTAAACGGCAAGGCTGGCAGACTGCGGCACACGCTGATGTTGTCGTGCACAAGTTTGATTGCAGATATGCGACTGATTTTGGTGAAATCAATGAATATTTTCTGTCCTTTTATTCTCTTTAGTAATTTGCTTATCAACTTCCTTATCTATTTCTGCATATGTCTTTTTGGTCTTACACTTGAACTATGTTATTTCTGTGACGACAATTTATACCTCCCCTCTGCCTAAATGGCAAACTGTCCATTTTTGTTTTTTAATTCCAGCTTTTCATGATTTTTATAGTTGATTATTCAAGATAAACCGAATTTTACCAGTTCTCCTTTCCCACCTAAATAGGTGTCTATTGTCACTTTAGAAACAGTGAAAGTCAGTCTATTTGCTATTGGTTCACTTGTGCGTGGACTCGACCCTCAGGCTGGCTCACGTGGAGGCTCAACTTCCAACCCAGAGTGCAGTCTTCTGTACTTATCACAGGAAGCAGAATTCACCTCAGCAGGGTTTGGAGCCTGCCAGTGTCTCCCTGTGGATATACTGCTTGTGAAGTTTTTTGATCTTGTTCTGTTATTTTCTGATGGTGGCCACTGGGCTTATTTGGGCCTCTTCATGGGGCTGCTGGTGCAGGCCGATGTCAGATGCTGTTTTTGACTGGCTCTCTGAACCCTGTTTGGAGCTATCAGCATCCACAGCTTGTGGCTCCCTCTGCTGGAGTTGTGTGTGTTTGGAAAGGACCAAGCTGCACACCAATATCTGTTTTTCCTAGGCCCGGGTCCTAAGCAGATCAGACACAGACTCAAAGCACCCAGAGATCCACCTCTGCTTGCAGGCTGATTGTTCGTCTCAGTCCCTTAATGAGCCTCTGGCTGTAGACCTCTGTGGGGCAAAAACACTGCAGGGGGGGGGTGAGAGGGTTTCCAATGAGTGGGGCAACCCTCCTTCCCCCCAACCCAGTGCTGCGTGGATGGTGAACCATCTGTGTGAGGAAGATGGCCTCTGCAGCTTGGGGGAATGTCTCAGCACAGGAATCTAGGCTTCTCTCCTCCCAGCTCTCTCCCCAGAGCCACCAACCTCAGATTCTCCTCACACAGCTCTCATCTGCTGTGCCTCCCTCTGCCGGAGCCAAAGGTGAGTGGCTGCACATGACATTTTGTGTGTTGGCCCCTTTAAAAGGATGCCTGCATTTCTAGCTGTCTCTCCTTGCCAGACAGAAACCCCACTGCTTTTCACAGCCAGATGTCATGTGGGCACCTTTCCCAATTCTGGTGCTCTGGCCTGGGGAGCCTGGTTTGAGGTTTAGACCCCAGACTTCTCAGTGGGAACTGCCCTGCAGCTGAGATATCCCCATGGAACTTCAGCTGCTGCCCGTGGGAGCCCAGCCAGCCCTCTCGCGCCTCTGCACTTCCTGCCAGTCTTGATGTGGCATCCTCTTTATGTTCTTGGTTATAAGGGTTTCTCCAGTTAGTCTTCAGTTGGTTATTCAGGATGATTTTTCTACATTTTAGTTGTAATTCTAGTTTGGTCCTGGGAGAATGTCAGTGTAGCTTCCTTCCACTTAATCCACCACCATCTTGGAATCTCCTCCTAGCTATTCTCTCTCTCTATATATATACTTTTATTGATTTCAGAGAGGAAGGGAGAGGGAGAGATAGAAACATCAATGATGAGAGATAATCATTGATCGGCTGCCTCCTGCATGCCCCATACTAGGGATCACGCTCGCAACCTGGGCATGTATCCTGATTGGGAATTGAACTGTGATCTCTTGGTTCATAGGTTGATGCTAAACCACTGAGCCATGCCAGCCAGGCTTCCTTCTAGCGATTCTTAATTATTATTGTTATTTTTATTTAAAAATATGTTTTTATTTATTTCAGAGAGGAAGGGAGAGGAAGAGAGAGATAGAAACATCAATGATGAGAGAGAATCATTGGTCAGCTGCCTCCTGCACACCCCCTATTGGGGATCGAGCCCGCAACCATGGCATATGCCCTTGACTGGAATTGAACCTGGGGCCCTTCAGTCCGGCTAGGACTTAATTATTATTTTTATATGAATTTTTTTTTTTTTTTGCTTAAAGTATTACAAAGGGTATTACATATGTATCCATTTTATCCCCCCGCCCTAGACAGTCCCCTAGCCTCCCCTATCCCCCAGTGTCTTATGTCCATTGGTTATGCTTATATGCATGCATACAAGTCCTTTAGTTGATCTCTTACCCCCCTACCTCCTGCCCCCCAACCCTCCCCTGCCTTCCCGCTGCAGTTTGACAATCTGTTTGAGGCAGCTCTGCCTCTGTATATATGAATTTTAGACTCAGCTTGTCTAATTCCAGAAAATAATCTGTTACTTTTATTTGCATTGCATGAAATTTATAAATCCTAAATGCTGTGATCCATGAAGATAATCACCCTCTAGCACAGCGGTTCTCACCCTGTAGGTCGTGCCCCCTTTGGGGGTCGAGCGACCCTTTCACAGGGGTCGCCTAAGGCCATCGGAAAACACATATATAATTACATACTGTTTTTGTGATTAATCACTATGCTTTAATTATTTTCAATTTGTAACAGTGAAATTGGGGGTCACCACAACATGAGGAACTGAATTAAAGGGTCGTGGCATTAGGAAGGTTGAGAGCCACTGCTCTAGCACATTCCTTTATTCCCTCAGATCCCTTGACCATTTTTTGGTGTGTTGACGTTGCTTGGCAAAAGTCCAGCTCCGGTGAATGCCAGCCCTTGGACTACCATGTGCCCGTGTAGCTGAATGTGGCTGGAGAAAACATCCACTGTGTTGACTGATTTCTTGTTCATGACACTGACCTGCAGTGGGCCCAGAAATTGTGAAAAATTGACCTGTTCATTCATTCTTCTATTCTCCTATGTGACTGTTCTCTCTACCGAACCTCCATCCTTACCTTAGCTATTGACCTTATGTCACTTCGAAGCACTCAGAAGAGAACTCCCACTCTACCTGCCAGCATCTGCACCAGGACCTGGCTTTCCTTCTTGTCACACCAAATTCCTTGTGCTGGTACCTGCTCAGGGACATTCTTCCTGCCATCCTCCTCTTCTCCTAAGTTATTTCCTTCTCTCCTGGATCATTCCCACCAGCTTGCAAGCATGTTGTTAGTTCTCCCATCTCAGAGACAGTCTTTGTTATCCCCCCTTCCAGTTACCGCCCCATTTCTCTGTTTCACATTGCTAAAGACTCTCTAAAAGAGAGTTTGTATTCACTGTCTGTCTCTAATTCCCTTCCTTTTATTCTCTCCTAAATGCACTGCAATCAGCCTTTGTCCTCGTCCCACTACCATAACTGTCCTTGGTGAGGGCTCCATGCCCTCCACTTTACTAAATCAGTTCTCATCCTCAATTCAACTGCATGGCCTTTTCAAAGTTAAAAAAAGTGAGCTTTCCTTGATAGCCAAGTAAGTATTTCGTTTTTATTTTACTTTTCAATTACAGTTGACATACAATATAATATTAGTTTCAGGTGTACAACATAGTGATTAGACATTTATATACCTACAAAGCGATCACCTTGATAAGTCTAGTATCCAAATGACAACATGCATAGTTATTACAATATTACTGTCATTTTTTTTCTTGTAATAGGTTATTTTTAAATTTATTGTCTAAAGTTTTACATATGTCTCCTTTTTCCCTGATTGACCTCCCTCCCCCAGCCATTCCCACCCTGGGCAAGCCCCTACTGCCCCAGCATCTGTGTTCATTGGTTACGCTAATATGCATGCATACAAGTCCTTTGGTTGCTCTCTAGGAAAAAAAAAATTTCCGGGCATGAACAGTTGACATTTCAACAACAAAGTACTGGTTGAGAGAGGTTTCAAGGAGCTGGGATTCTACAATATTTTGAAGAAAAGTTGGTAACCTGCTTCACTAGAGATGGGAGACTTCTGGCTACTAAGTCAATATAAGAATGGCGTGGGATGACATTTCCTTCCGTAGAGTTTATTTTTATTTTCTTTCCTGTCTCCCATATCCCTCAGAAATGACACCATATAAAGCCCAGAGCAGTTAGCTTAGGCTCCAATCTTCCCCTTGGGTAAGAAAGAGTGGAGAGAAGGGACAGTCACTCCTGAGCCTCCGTGCTTTCCTCCTCCTCTCCTTGAAGTGGTTCTTCTGTATTCTCCTCTTCCTCCCCTTCCTTCTTCTCTGGTGGCTTCTCATTAAGCCTTTCCTGAAGGTGTCACTATCACTCCATCCCAGGTAGATATTTCAGAAGCAAGATAGCTGGCATCACCCTCCTGGCCAAGGATCTTCCTAAAGCCCCCATGTGAGAGGATTCGGGCTGTGAAGCAGACCATGTCCTGCTGTTCCAAAGTCATGATTGTGTGTACTCTGAAGTTGCCACTCTCATAGAGGTCTGTGATACCCATTGACCCTGGCAAGAACAGTCCTGCAGCCAGAATCTGCAAGCAACACCTATATGCCACATTTAAGGCCAAAAGCTGTCTGGTGGGGTTGTTCATCATGGCATAGTGCCCAAATAGGTCAAGGATCCAGGGTGTGAGGGGCTCAAAGCCAGGAAAACGAATCCTCAGGTCCTTCAGAAGTCTGATGAGAACTTTAACTGTGGACTGAGAAGTATTTTCTTCAAACCAGTGAGCATGTCAGATGACTGCTAAGGCACTCTGCAACACCTTGATGTCCAAAGGGAGTTCTGGATCCAGTTTTCGGGGATTGGGTGGCACTGTTGTAATGAGAATCTTCACTGTAGCATCAGAAGAACTGACCATTCATTGGTCAGCATGGTCAAAACTTCAGAAGGATCCTGTGCTCTTAGGCTTTTCACGACTTTGTTCCCGAGGGCAGCAACAGCTTCCAACGTTGGCAAAATCTTTAGGATTACCACCAGGCCAGCCACATTATGTCCTGTAGTCATTGTTCCCTTTTTATATGATCCATCCTGTTGCAATTCTTCAATTTGCACTTCAAATGTCCCTGGAGCCACAATCTAATTGTCAATCACATTGTTTATTTTTGTCAGCAGAGAAAGGATAGCGGCCTGTTCAGCAGAATTGGGAGGAAGGTCCTGATTTCTTTTCAGTAATGCCTCACTGGAGGAAGATTCATCAGGTGCTGACTTAACCCGAGGGAAGGCCATTTCACACAAATAGAAATCAAATGGGATATGTGGCACAAAGGGCCTGAACCCTCCTTCTGGGCATCCTCTGGAACCAAAGCGCCCGCCATGACCTCAGCCTCTGTTGCCCCTCATGGCGCCCTGAATCTTGAACAATGGAAGCCACACCAACCGCCCCTCTCCTCTGAGAAGCCGACCTGGATCTATTCTTGTTCATCAAATTCTGTTGATCATTATATGGCACATATGAGTGAGATCATGTGATATTTATCTTTCTCTGACTGGCTTATTTCGCTTCGCATAATGCTCTCCAGTTCCACCCATGCTGTTACAAATGGTAAAAGTTCCTTCTTTTTTATAGTGGTGTAGTATTCCATTGTGTAGATGTACCACAGTTTTCTAATCCACTCATCTGCTGATGGGCACTTAGGTTGTTTCCAAACCTTAGCTATTGTAAATTGTGCTGCTATAAACATAGGGGTGCATATATCCTTTCTGATTGGTATTTCTGGTTTCTTGGGATATAGTCCTAGAAGTGGGATTACTGGGTCAAATGGGAGTTCCATTTTTAATTTTTTGAGGAAACTCCATACTGTTTTCCACAGTGGCTGCACCAGTCTGCATTCCTACCAGCAGTGCACGAAGGTTCCTTTTTCTCTACATCCTCGCCAGCACTTGTCATTTGTTAATTTGTTGATGATAGCCATTCTGACAGGTGTGAGATGGTACCTCATTGTTGTTTTGATTTGCATCTCTCGGATGATTAGTTACTTTGAGTATGTTTTCATATGTCTCTCGGCCTTCAGTATGGCCTCTTTGGAAAAGTGTCTACTTAAGTCCTTTACCCATTTTTTGATTGGATCATTTATCTTCCTTTTGTTAAGTTGTATGAGTTCTCTGTAAATTTTGGAGATTAAACCCTTATCTGAAATAGCATTGGCAAATATGTTCTCCCATGCAGTGAGCTTTCTTGTTGTTTTGCTGATGGTTTCTTTTGCTGTGCAGAAGCTTTTTATTTTGATGTAGTCCCATTTATTTATTTTCTCCTTAGTCTCCATTGCCCTAGGAGCTGTGTCGGTAAAGATATTGCTACAACATATGTCTGCTATTTTGCTGCCTATGGAGTCTTGTAGGATTTTTATGGTTTCCCGTCTTACATTTAAGTTCTTTAGCCATTTTGAGTTTTTTTATTTTTTTATTTTTTTTAAATATATTTTTTATTGATTAAGATATTACATATGTGTCCTTGTCCCCACGTTACCCTCTACCCCCCCCGTCCCCCCCCCCCCCCCCCCCGCTCATGCCCTCACCCCCCCGTTGTCCGTGTCCATTGGTTAGGCCTATATGCTTGCATATAAGTCCTTTGGTTGATCTTTCCCCCTTACCCCGCCCCTCCCCTACCTTCCCTCCAAGGCCTGACAGTCCAATCAATGCCTCTCCGTCTCTGGATCAGTCCTTGTTCATCAGTTTATGTTGTTCATTATATTCCACAAATGAGTGAGATCCTGTGGTATTTATCCGCTCTCCAGTTCCATCCATGCTGTGGCAAATGGTAAGAGTTCCTTTTTCTTCTTCCTCTTCTTAAAGAATACCTTTCAGCATTTCATATAATGCTGGTTTGGTGGTGATGAACTCCTTTAGCTTTTTCTTATCTGTGAAGCTCTTTATCTGACCTTCTATTCTGAATGATAGCTTTGCTGGATAAAGTAATCTTGGTTGCAGGTTCTTGCTATTCATCACTTTGAATATTTCTTGCCACTCTCTTCTGGCCTGCATGGTTTCTGTTGAGAAATCAGCTGACAGTCGTATGGGTACTCCCTTGTAGGTAACTGACTGTCTTTCTCTTGCTGCTTTTAAGATTCTCTCTTTATCTTTTGCTCTTGACATTTTAATTATGATGTGTCTTGGTGTGGTCCTCTTTGGATTCCTTTTGTTTGGGGTTCTCTGCGCTTCCTGGACTTGTAAGTCCATTTCTTTCACCAGGTAGGGGAAGTTTTCTGTCATTATTTCTTCAAAAAGGTTTTCAATATCTTGCCCTCTCTCTCCTTCTGGTACCCCTATAATTCTGATGTTGGTACGCTTGAAGTTGTCCCAGAGGTTCCTTACACTGTCTTCATATTTTTGGAATCTCTTTTCTTTTTTCTTTTTCGGTTGGGTATTTTTTTGTTTCTTTGTATTTCAAATCTTTGACTTGATTCTTGGGATCCTCTTGTCTGCTGTTGGATCTCTGTAAATTATTCTTTATTTCAGTCAGTGTATGCTTAATTTCTAGTTGGTCCTTTTTCATGTCCTCCATGGTCTCACTATACTTATTGAGGGATTCATTAAATTTATCGGCGGTTTCCATAAAATTCTTGAAAAACCTTATAAATGTGGCCTTGAACTCTATATCCAGTCGTTTGCTTTCCTCCATTTCTGCCATCTGTGACCTGTTTCTTTGTCTCCGCATTTTGGCTGCTTCCCTGTGTTGATAGAGTGGCCCTGCGCGCCAGGTGTCCTGTAGGGCCCAGTGGCTCAGCCTCCCCAGTTACCTGAGGTGGACACTCTTGGTGCACTCTTGGTGCCTTGGTTGTTGTAGGATCACTGGGAGGAATTGACCTCCAGGCCAATTGGCTGTGAGAATCAGCTGTGTCTACAGTGGGAGAACTTCTGTGCTGAAGACACCCTTCTGGGGCAAGACTTGCTTCAGTGGGGCTTTGGTGCTCACTGAGTCTGCCTCTTGAGTGTGTCCCTTATGGATCTGAGGAGTTGCAATCTGGATGGTCCCCCTCTGACCACTGGGTACAGTGGCTCCTGGATCTAAGGAGGTGCTAATTCAGCCTCTGCCTGAGGCCACACAGCAGGAGCCACGAAGAGGCTCAGCTGTGAAGCAAAGCAAGCCGCTGCGGGGCCTTGGGCCTTCTCTTGGAAGTTCCGGGTCTGCCTGGCTCGGCTGCAGTTAGGTACATTCACATGCAAAAGCCTCTGCCGCAGCCTGGGTGGGGCAGGGTCTCAGGGAATCAAAGGGCGAAGCAAGCAGCTATGGCTGATTCTCCGCCCAGCCCTAAGGAGTCTCGCGTCTCAGTGTCCCGGTAAGGCCTGCAAGCACCTCTGAGGGAAAGCTGCTCTCAAGTTCGCCCGCTTCCCGACAGTCTAGCTTCTCCCCGTATGAGTCTTGGGTCCCCAGAGACTTCCCGGAACCGGAGTTCAGAGCAGTCGGGAGCTTGTGATTCAAAAAGACAGCCGCGTCCTCAGGTGCCACCCGCTTTCCGCGCGCGCGTGCGCGCGCGAGCCGCTGTACCTCTGCACTTCACCTCTGCAGCTCCTCTGGCTCTCAGTGTGCTTTTCTTTCCTTCTAGTTGTAGAATTTACACTCAGCCAGCCTTCCTGTTGTTCTGGATGATGTCCACTCTGTCCTTTGCGATATTTTTCAATTGTTGTGGGAGGTGGCAATTTCCCGGTGTTTATCTATGCTGCCATCTTAGTTTCTCCTTTGAGTTTGTTTTTGTGTACAGTGTAAGTTGGTGATCTAGTTTCATTTTTTTTTGCATGTATCTGGCCAAATTTCCCAGCACCATTTATTGAAGAGACTGTCTTGACTCCATTGTATGTTCTTGCCTCCTTTGTCAAATATTAATTGAGCATAATGGCTTGGATCTATTTCTGGGTTCTCAGTTCTGTTCCATTGGTCTGTATATCTGTTCTTGTGCCAGTACCAGGCAGTTTTGAGAACCGTGGCTTGGTAATATAGCTTGATATCTGGTATTGTGATCCCTCCAACTTTGTTCTTCTTTCTCAGGATTGCTGTGGCTATTCGGGGTCTTTTTTTATTTCAGATGAATTTTTGGAGAGTTTGTTCTAGATCTTTGAAATATGCTGTTGGTATTTTAATGGGGATTGCATTAAATCTATAGATTGCTTTGGTTAGTATGGACATTTTAATGATGTTGATTCTACCAGTCCATGAACATGGTATGTTCTTCCATTTGTTTATGTCTT
Source organism: Myotis daubentonii (assembly GCF_963259705.1). Classification (NCBI taxonomy): domain Eukaryota; kingdom Metazoa; phylum Chordata; class Mammalia; order Chiroptera; family Vespertilionidae; genus Myotis; species Myotis daubentonii. Next base: position 18,553,597 of record NC_081847.1, on the reverse strand, counting down.
ACTCTATCTCTTTTTTCAATGTCCTGGAGGAAAATATATTTTTATTGACTTCAGAGAGGAAGGGAGAGGGAGAGAGATAGAAATATCAATGATGAGAGAGAATCATTGATCAGCTGCCTCCTGCACACCCCCTATTGGGGACTAAGCCTGCAACCTGAGCATGTGCCCTGACCAGTAATCAAACCCAGGACCCTTCAATCCTCAGGCTGATCCTCTGTCCACTGAGTCAAACTGACTAGGGCACAATATTACTGTAGTTTTTAAACAGGATGGAAAGTTGACTTTCTCTAGTGTTATTTTCTCTAAGTATTAACCTTGTGAATACATTTCCTAATCATGAGCCATGCTAATTCAACCTTCACCGATTACCACATAGTGTTCTTCTAATGTATAACTACAAGAATTTTTCCAAGTGTTCCTGTAGAATTTTTGCATCTGAATTCAAAGGAAAATTTGGCCTATACTTTTTAAAAAAATATATTTTATTTATTTTTCACAGAGAGGAAGGGAGAGAGATAGAGAATTAGAAACATCGATGAGAGAGAAACATCGATCAGCCGCCTCCTGCACATCTCCCTACTGGGGATGTGCCCGCAACCCAGGTACATGCCCTTGTCCGGAATCGAACCTGGGACCTTTCAGTCAGCAGGCTGATGCTCTATCCACTGAGCCAAACCGGTTTCGGTGGCCTATACTTTTTTTTTTTTTTATATTCATGTTCTATTTTAGTAATAGAGTAATACTAGCCTTGCAGAATGAAGTGGAAAACTTTAAATTGTTTTCTATTGTCTGGACTAATTTAAATACATGAGTTATCTGTTTCAATAGAACATATCAGAACAGCTCTTTGGGTGGCCTTTCTTGGTCACGGTGCTGGTCAGGTTTTCCAGCACCATTAGGTGTCTGCAGGGGTGCTCTGGGTGGCACTTGGAGGGGCTACTGTGGCTGCTCCAGTGGGCACTCCGGGCTGGTTCTCAGAGGGGCTACTACGGCTGTTGATCATTCATCATTTTAGTTGTAATTACAGTTCGAGGCTGGGAGGAGGTGAGTATAAATTCCAGCTATTCTGCCACCATCTTCTATCACCCCATCTTTGAAATCTTTAAAGTTGCTCCTGCTGTCTTTTATCCCCTGAGGCTCTGAACTAGGTCATAACCCTGCTGGAGAAGCACCTCCAAGTTCACTGTACTCTCAAAGTGAAGACTTATTCCCTAGTCTATGTCCCAAACTGTGTCCAAGAACATTGCCCAGCTCAGCACACCAGAGGCTCTGCAAGGTTAAGTGATGACAATAACATACTCCACTAATCTATATATATACACTATAAAACACTAATATGCAAATAGACCAAACAGCGGAACAACTGAACAACCAAACAACCAGTCGCTATGACATGCGCTGACCACCAGGGGGCATGCGCGGAACATGGCAGGCATTGGCAGCAAGTGGCAGAGTGCGGAACATGGTGGGTGTTGGCCGCGGCGGGGTGGTGGAGCAGGTGAGCATGGTGCCAGACCAAGGCGGGGTGCCAGTCACTGTCATTGGGGCAAGCTTCTGGTGGTTACTGAAAATTCTTTGCTCCTGTGTGCCGTGGTCCCACCAGATGCTCACACCCACTGCCGGCACTGGAATTGCTGCTCGCACTCACTGCTGATGCCCAGTGCTGGCCCCGATTGCCCCTCAGGGCTTCTTCACCTCCCTATGCTCCTGAGGGGCGATCAGGGCAGCAGCGGCCGCTTGCACCCACTGATGGCGCCAGTCCCACTTGTACCGGCTGCTGGTGCCGGCCCCAATTGCTCTGTGCCGTCAGCGGGTGCGAGCGGGGCCAGCACTGTCAGCGTGTAGGAGCGATGGTGGCAGTGGGAGTGGGACTGCCGGCAGACAGGGGACCGGGGGATGAGGTGGGAGGGGCTGGGCTGGGGCACGGAGGATGGATTGAGACCTGCCTCTGTGCCTACTGCAGCCTGGCGGCCCACAGTTCCTTTCAAGTTGCACGAATTCGTGCACTGAGCCCCTAGTAAAATACATAAGAAACTCATAATAAAATGCCATCAGCCTGGAGATGCACGGAATTTGAATGTAAACCCTCTTCTGTTAGCACAGTCGCAGGGAAAAGTTATAGGTCAAGTTTAAATTCTGTATCATATTCAAGTACAGAGGTGTTCCAGTCCAAAGAATTAAAGTCTGAAATCAAATCCTGATGAGGTCAGAAATTGCCCTCTCTGGTTTCTTACTCTGCTGATCTTGGCAAAGGGGTGTCCATGCCCGATGGAGTTAGCTGTGTCCCGCTGTTTCACACAGGAGTCCGTGTAGGTCCTTTAGGACCTCAGACACTGTATTGTCCCTGCACATGCTCACTTGCACCTCAGTGAGGGACCAGGTAGCCTCTGGTGCAGGTATCCCAGGCAGAATGACGGCAAGGACAGAGCCAAGACATCTGAGAAAAGCGGACAGTCAGAGAAAACCATGCCTTGAGCCCCTTCGTTGTGCATAAAGGGATGCACCCAATCCATGCTCAGAATTTCAGCTCAGATGAGAATTTAGCTTCACTATCATGTTAATGTGCCCGAGATGCTTGTGGCCCAGAGGAGGCATCTCTCTTGAGTGGACTGAACTGGACCACTGCAGAGCCAAGCAGAGACCACCCATAAGGGTGACGAGCCTGGGATGAAGCCCCAAGGGTCCTGGGACCACCTTTCCCTCCATGGCCCTGACTGTGGATGGAATTGGACAGTGGTTCTAATGCTGCCCACCTGGGCCTGGCCCTCGCTCTGAGAAATTTGGCTGTTAGGGGTCTAAAGGGCTTGAAGTATACCTTTCATCCAATGACTGAATATTTCCCCAGCCAAGTCACTTAGAAAGTGCCATTACTTGAGCTGCTGGTCTCTGCTGATTCCCAGAGCCCTTGCCTCTGCTTCTAAGGCCCCGGAGCTGTGTCGGCTGCTGTCTTGGACTCCTTACCCCAGTGGTGGTACCCTGCATTGGCTCAGCCCTCAAGGAGCACTGTGCCTCTGTTGAGGCAGCTCTGTGCTTGTGGACAGAACTGCCATGTGCCTGCAGCCTGACAGGGTCAGACTTCAGGGCTCTAGGCATGATGCAGGCCTGTGTGTGTAGACCAAACTCCTCCAGCTGCATGGCCCTCGCCTCACCATATGCTTATTTTGAGGTCCCAACTTCCACACATTTGCTTGATTTCTTGGTTACCAGCCTGTACACTGATGTTGGGGTCTCTATTAGTAACACTGTCTTCTTGCCTGCCCAAGCTCTGGATAGGTTAAAAGTAGAACAAAGGGCCGAAACCGGTTTGGCTCGGTGGATAGAGCGTCAGCCTGCGGACTGAAGGGTCCCAGGTTCGATTCCGGTCAAGGGCATGTACCTGGGTTGTGAGCACATCCCCAGTGGGGGATGTGCGGGAGGCAGCTGATCGATGTTTCTCTCTCATCGATGTTTCTAACTCTCTATCTCTCTCCCTTCCTCTCTGTAAAAAATCAATAAAATATAAAAAAAAAAAAAATTTAAAAAAAAAAAAAAAAAGTAGAACAAAGGGGAAGCCTGGGTGGCAGAGGGAGCTCAGAGGGAGCTGCCTTTGGCATGTGCTTAGATGGGCTGGCCCGAGGCTCAGTGTCCAGTACTGGTGTCCAGGTATGATCCCCAAGGATAGGTGAGCCCCAACCTGGTCACAGCCGTGCACAGGCTCTGGAGATCAAGAACATGGCCCTTTTTTCTCCCAGTTTTTCTCCATTGGCGTGCTTTTTCAGTGAGCTTTTTGCACCCCCCCCCTTCTCTTATTTGCCCGTCTACTACCATGGACATAGTAGGAGTGCTGGTCGTGTACTGTCCTGGCTATACCCCTCCCAAGATGACTGTCCTATCATCCCAGATCAAACTGGGCATGAGAGGCAGGGCAGGGTTTCTGTTCAAAGTGATGGGACATCAGCCTTTGTAAGTAAAAGGGGTGCCCTGGCTTGGGGTCGGGGCCTTGGGCAGCCATGCTGGAAGCCAGGATGCAGCAGGTTTGGCTCCAGGGGGGGTCTCCTGCTCGGAAGGTGGCACAAACGTGTCTGACATGTGCTTCTCCCCCGGCTCTGCACACAACCCCAGGACTTGTAGCTGACTTGATTATGTCACCATGGGAGCCCAGAGGTAGTTTTGTAGCTCTGAATGTCTTTTAAGATTATTTTAAACAAATGTTTTTATTTTCCCTGGCCAATATAGTTTTTGTTGGGGGCTTTACTCTTTGATCTGGACTGGAAAAAATGTTACCATTATTTTAAGACCTCTTAAAACCTACCTTTAGATTTATTGTCTGCACAAATGGAGATTCGGATAATAGCTTTGTTCTTAATGGGAGAGAAACAGGAAAAGAAAATAAATTTCTTGCTTTGGAATGATAAACACGGTGAAGCATATGCCGTATATCCTGGCAACAGGAATTCAAGGTCGGAAATAATTCCTTTCCTCCTGAGTCTGCTTCAGCTTCCCTGAGGAGTGCAGAGGCTGAAATTTGCTACTAATTGTAGCCATAATTTTAGCATGCAATTAAACACATGTTTCCTTCCCAGCTGATGTCTTTTTAGCTCTCTGACATGGATAAAACAAAAGCTCTGTAGATTTGAGCGGCCATTTTAACCCGCTAGGAGGTAGGAACTAGAGTAATCCTGCCTATAGCAATGCAGAACAGCATGGATGCTTTTAATACAGTTTCAGTATTTCTGTCTGTGCTCTGAAGGAGCCAACAGTTGCCATGTCTATTTTCCTAAGGCCCTCGATGAGGTTAAGGATCGTTTGAAGGAGTGATACTAGGTGTGGAGGAATCAGAGGTGAAGACTGAGGTTGTGGTGGTGGTGGCAGAGGCTCACAGAAGCCACCTCACGCTGTGGCAGGTCTGGTGTCTGAGGGACCCCAGGACCTGAGAGCAGAGCCACTCCAGGCTTCAGGCTGACCCGCCCTGGGCTGGTGTACCATTCACTGCTTTTCTCTCCCTTGGCCTCTCCAAGAGGGTCATTGGCACTGTACAGGATGCTCCCTGTGAAACAAGGGCTCCTTGCCCAGAGAGTGTGGTAACTAACAGAGTAAAGGAACTAAATAGGGTTTTCTACTTAAGGTGTCGTAAGAGCCTGTCACATGCTGCTGTACATCGTGATCCTAGAAGGAAGAGTTCAACAAGCGTGGTTTTGAGAACTATATGACCATGGCATTATTTATTTATTTATTTATTTGTTTGTTTGAGAGAGGAAGGGAGAGGGAGGGAGAGATAGAAACATCAATGATGAGAGAGAATCATTGATTGGCTGCCTCCTGCACGGCCACCACTGGGGATCGAGCCCACAACCCAGGCATGTGCCCTTGACCGTAATCGAACCTGGGATTCTTAAGTCTGCAGGCCGGCCCTCTGTTCACTGAGCCAAACCAGCGAGGGCATGGCCAGGGCATTCTTTATTCAAGGAACAAAAAAAAAAAGGCCACAGTTGGGGAAGCGTCACTCTGGTTGTATGAGGCCTCTTGAGCATGACTTTTCATGATAAAGGCAAACACTGATTTTGCACACATCGTGTCCTAGCCTCAGGCCCAAGCTCTTCCATGCATGGTCTTACTTACATTTCCTCTTGTTACTATCCCTGTGATGCAGGTGAGAAACTGATCCACTGGGAGGCTAAGCAGCTTGCTCAAGGCCTCAGAGTTAGGGGCTGGGCCTGTTCTATTTTCCAGCCTGAGCCTTGGTTGACTTTAAGTGTTGGACCCTATAGGCTCATCTGAGAAGCCTTTCTGATTCCCTTCGTATCCCCCAAGACAGGGACTCTGACCCTTCCCTGGTCTCAGGGCCAGAACCTCTCATGGTTTGCGTGCAGTACTACGTCACCATCACCATCTGCCCATTTGTTCTTCACACTAGACCACAGGGTTCATGAGTGTCAGGCTGCCTGTGCCTTTGAGCTGGGTTTTCAGTCGCTAGCACAGGGCCTGGCACAGTTGCTGGGAGTGAAAAGTGGTGAGTGATTCTTAAATGTGAACTTGATCTCATACACTCTCTTTGCTCCGAAATGGTGGGTGGGAGCAAGAGTTCTTGGCGGTTCTCAGTTTCTGAGGACTCATACTAACTTTACTCTGTGGGCCCAACTTTTTTCTTAATTTTCGATTTATCAGAAGTGGTATGTAAGTAACCCTCCCTACGTGTCAAAAACAGGTTGTTCCCTACTCTAAGAATCATCAGCAGTGTTTAGGCTCAGCGCTTAACAGAGGTCCTTGGATGGATGGAGTTGACGTTCTGATTATTCTATGACAACATCTCTCAAAGCGTATTCTTGGTTTTCTTTATAAATGTAAGTCAGCCTTTGGGGGTTAATCAGTCACAATTGAGTGGGTTTTGGTGTTAAAACAGAAAATTGGGAATAGAACACACAGAGGGGCTCTTTTTGGGGCAGCCTGTGGCCAGTTTGACAGTGCATTTTCTGGAAACAGGATCATTCTGCTGCCTCAGTGGGGTAAGGAGGGAACGTGAGGCAGGGGGAGATGGGTGGCCCCCAGCTCTGGGCAGTCCCATCTTGTGAGGAGTGAGGTGTCTCCTCATTTCTCTGCCCTGAGGAGCCGTCTGTAGGTTGACTGTCCTTTTGACCCCACAGTGAGGGAGCAGGACCTCCTTTCTACCTTATACTCTGTGGGCCTGTGGGCCAGTTATAGGGATGTTTATGAGATTGTTTTGAGGGATCCTCCTAAGCTTTCTTTTTCTTTATATTTAAATTGTTTAAAAATTATGAAACATGGAAAATGGATACCTGTGTACTCACGACCCAGTTGGTCATATTTATTTCAGATCTCTCTCAAATCCCACCACCTTCTACCTTCTCTTCCATATGAATGCTGTTACTATCCTGTGTTTGCATTTGTCTTTCCTGCCCATGTTTTTTGGACACACGCACGCACACACACACACATGGATATATACATCCATAAATAATGTAACTTGTATTGATGTTTAGAAGAAGTATGTAAATGATATAATGATGCATCTTTCTTAAAAGTTCCTTTCTAAAGATTGCATTATGTTTTTGAGATTTGCCATGTTGACAGATGTGGCTGCCTTACAGTATTCCATTGAGGAATGAGGTAGTGTTTATGCATTCATTCCCCCACCGAGGAGACCGTTAGATTGGCCCACTTCTTTCTTTTATAAACACTGCCAAAATGAACCTTTGAGTATTTCCATTTGTTTAGGAGTTTCTAGAGTAGTCTCACCAAAGAATTAAAGGTTGTAGGCTTTGTTCACCTTGAACTTTACTGCGTACAGCACCAAAATGCCCTCCAAGTGCTTATACCAGTTTACTCTCCTGCCATTTTTCAGTCCTTTAACCCACATTTCCCCCACCCTTCATGTTACCAGGTCCTTTCATTCTTGCCAAGTCTGTAGGGTGTGAGGTGGTACCCCTGCTGTTTATTTTGTATTTACCTCACCACTGGGGGGGTGGACCATCCCTGCTCCCCAGGCTTCTGATTACACTGAGATAGGTGTGATTTATAGATGGGTAATCTGGGGTCTCCATCTCTTGAAACTGCTTGAATTGCTCTTTCAGATGGCAAGTTTGGTGCCTACATGCAAGTCCACATTCAGAACGATGGGCCCGTGACCATAGAACTGGAATCTCCAGCTCCTGGCGCTGCTACCTCCGACCCAAAGCAGGTAAATCTGGCATTGGGATCTGTTCCCTGGGTGCCTGTAACATCTTTTGGCTTCAACTTAGTCCCTGGAGCAGTTCTCAATCTGTGGTGGACACAACACTTCATTGCACAATTTATTTTAATACATCCCTTCTCATCTGCTCACACCTGCCCCCATAGTGCTGTGGCAGGCAGGGACTGCACTTCTGCCTTGCCTCCTCCTGACTTTGGATTCCAGAGAAAATGACTTTGGATTACAGAGAACCATTCTTTCTGTTCTCTGGCGAGGTGCTTTTTCACCCACATGCCACTGGGTGGCAGCAGAGTAGCAGCACAACTCCCCTTGGCTCTGGATTGGCAGGTTCGCCCATTCAGAATGGCTACCTGGAGTGGGTTTTATTCCAGGTGTAAGCAGATGTGTCAGCCAAGGTTCTTTGTAAAATCTCATGTTTCTAAAGCAATATCTGACCTGGATTTGCTGCCAACTCTGTAAGCTTTCAGACAATATTAAAATTAAACTTGAGAAAGGAGCTCTGTTGATCGTCTTTGTAACGTGTGGTTCTCTCATAGATGCTCAGCACTTCTAAAGGCTTTAATTAACACACACACTTAATAGCCTTCCAGACAGGGGAGCGGGCAGGCAGAGGAGTGAGAACTGAAGGGACATTCCTGTTATTGCCTCCCTCCCTTGCTAAGAGGCTGGGAAGCAGAATGATGCAGTAGATGCGGGGAAGCATTATATAAACTTAAAGCTCTGTGACCTGTTCAAAGTTATAATTTTCACAGGGAACATCACCTTTCTCTTTCGTTACTGATTCTTGTCTTGACAGAGAAGCAGGAACATGTCTGATGCAGCAGTGCTAGACTTCAGAGGTGATAATTGAGGTCCCTGGAATTACCGATAACATTAAAGAAATCACAACACATCCACAAGAAAATTTAAACTTTTTATACTGAAATAATTTGAGACAGAAAATTGAAAAAGGATTCAGAGTTCTCATAAACCCTTTACCCAGATTCCCTGAATTTTGCTGTCTTTCATAGTCATAGTACACTGATCAAAACATTGAAATTAATATTAGTACAATACTCTTAACTACACGACAAACCTTATTTGAATTTCACTAGGTTTCCCCAATGTCCTTTTTCTGTTTCAGGATAATCTCACATTGTATCCAAGTAGTCTTCTCCAGTCTGTGACAATCCCTCTGTCTTTCCTTTTCTCTCACGGCCTTGACACTTTTCAAGACTACTGGTCTGCTGTTTTGAGGCATGTTCCTCAGTTTGGGTTTCCTGCGATGCATTGAGATTTTGTACTTTGACAGGAATAGCAAATAGCACAGAAGTGATCTTGTGCCCTTTTTAGTGTATCATAGGAGGTACATGATATTGAATTGTCTTATTACAGGCGATGTGAACCTTGATTCCTTGGTTAAGGTGAAGTCTGCCAGATTTTTCCACTCTACAATGAATTTCAACCTCTCTCCCTTCGTCTGTCCTCTTGCTTGTTCATAGCAGTTGACTCTGTTTCTGTTTCACGGAGAAAGGAGCTATTGGTTGGCACTGACCCTGCCTCTCCATTCCCTCTTCCTGCCCTGGCACCTGAGCTGTCTTTCGTGGTGCTGAGGCCAGCACCCCCCCGCCCTGGACTGGTGCATAATTTGTGAGGCTCAGTGCAAAATGAAACTGAGGCAGCCCCTTGTTTAAAAATTTTAAGGAACCTGAAGTTGGTGACAGCAGAGCATTAAACAAGGGTGGTGCCCTTCTGAATGGGGGCCTGCCTGTGATTGCACAGGTTGTGCACCTGTGGAGCCAGATTAACGAGGGCTATGGAGCCCTTCTCACCCTTCCCGCCCGCCCCTTCTACCTTCTTGGCAGCCAGTTTGTCTCTCTCACTCATTTGTGTCTTTTTAAAAAATATGTTTTTATTGATTTCAGAGAGGAAGGGAGAGGGAGAGAGATAGAAACATCAGTGATGAGAGAGAATCATTGATCGGCTGCCTCCTGCATGCCCCCCACTGAGGATTGAGCCCGAAACCCAGGCATGTGCCCTGACCCGGAATCAAACCATGACCTCCAGGTTCATGGGCTGACGTTCAACCACTGGGCCACACCGGCCAGGCTCACTCATTTGTCTTATTCCCATTGGCTTAAAATTTTTTTTTAAGGAATATATTTTTATTGATTTCAGAGAGGAAGGGAGAGGGAGAGAGATAGAAACATCAATGATGAGAGAGAATCATTGATCGGCTGCCTCCTGCAAGCCCCACACTGGGGATTGAGCCCGCAACCCAGGCATGTGCCCTTGACCAGAATCGAACCTGGGACCCTTCAGTCCGCAGGCCAATGCTCTATCCACTGAGCCAAACCCACTAGGGCCCATTGATTTTTAAATATTCCCAGGGATCTCCAATTGAGAAGTACCTCCATTATCTTCCTTCTTGCTGCCTCTTCAGTGTACTACTCTCATCTGCAGAGACTCTCACTGAGTTCCCCAGCGGCCTGCATGTTGCTTTGTTTCATGACTGTGGACTTGAAGGCCCACCTGACTCAACCACTTAGCAGCTCTTGTCACTGTTGCCCTCTTGCCCCTGGAAACTGTCTTGGCTCTTGTTTCCCAGGATACTGCTCTCTCGCAGTTTTCCTCCTGCCTCTGGTGGCTCCTCTGGTTTTATTTTTTCATTATTCTGTAGTTTTGATGGATTGTTCTACTTTAATTGTATTTGAATAAAAAATGTAGTCAAGTTTTTGTTCATTCTAAGTATTTTTCTAGAAGTGGTAGTGTATGGTAATACTTCATATCTTTAGGATCTTCAACCTTCTTTCCACTAGTGCCTCTTCTTTTCATCTCCTCCCCTCCCCTTTATTAATCCTCACCAGAGGATATGTTTTTAATTGACTTAAAAGAGAGAGGAAGAGAGAGAAACATCTCTTGGTTTTCTGCAACCTAGGTATGTGTCCTGAGTGGAAATGAGACCCGTAACCTTTTGGTGTGCAGGACAATGCTCCAAACCAGCTGAGCCGCCCAGCGGGGGCTCTTTTCTTCTTTAAAACAAAAGCAAATAGGCACAAATTTTTAAACCTCCAAGGCATGCTAACCTAACCTATTAGGATAAGAAAATCTTTTATTAGTTATTTCTAAATCTTTTAGAAGCCTTTTTCTCAGTTGTCCTGTGTGAGTTTCAATTATTTATACAAGTTAGCTGACCCTGAAGTCTCAGACCCTGGAAAACTGCGCAGATGTCTGTCCTCCGGCTGTCCAGTAGGTGGCGACGAGTAGGCACGGAAGGGGCCCATGTGACAGTGGCTGCTGGCCTTACCGATGGCCTTTCCCTGCCTTTCCATTCTCAATAAGAAGGGACTCCCTTTGGGCAGAGAGCTAATTTGTTTATTTTTATGTTGGTAGGAAGACTGCACCCAAATTATTATTTTTTAAATTTTTATTATTGATTAAGGCAGCGGTTCTCAACCTGTGGGTCGCAACCCCTTTGGTGGTAGAACGACCCTTTCACAGGGGTCGCCTAAGACCACCCTGCATATCAGATATTTACATGACGATTCATAACAGTAGCAACATTACAGTTATGAAGTAGCAACGAAAATAATTTTATGGTTGGGTCACAACATGAGGAACTGTATTTAAAGGGCCGTAAAGTTGAGAACCACTGGTTAAGGTGTTACATATGTGTCCTTATCGCCCCATTGGTCCCCCCCCTCCACTCATGCCCTCACCCCCCTGGTGTCTGTGTCCACTGGTTAGGCTTATATGCATGCATACAAGCTCTCTGGTTGATCTCTCCCCCTTACTCCCACCCTCCCCTACCTTCCCTCTGAGGTTTGACGGTCTGATCGATGCTTCTCTGTCTCTGGATCTGTTTTTGTCCATCAGCCAAATTCTTTTTAGTGATAGGTTGACAAGCATTTCTATCAACTGAGCTTTTAATTCTACGTGTTTTATTTTCCCATATGATTCAGCTACTGTAGTAGTGAAAACTGCATACATTACAAAGGAATGATTCCTTTGACAGGTTTTTAAATGTAGGTTCTTTAAACCACTGAACAAATGAACAATGTGTGTGTGTATATATACATCAAGTGTCTTTTTTTGTATACAATGGTGTGGTGGGCACTGTGAGGCAGAGAAAGACGTGAGGCCACATAATCCCTGCTCTTTTATTTATATATATATATATATATATATATATATATATATATATATATATATATATATATATATTTTTTTTTTATTGAATTCAGAGAGGGAGAGAGAGGGAGAGAGAGATAGAAACATCAATGGTGAGAGAGAATCATTGGTCGGCTGCCCCTACTGGGGATCGAGCCCACAACCTGGGCATGTGCCCTCGACTGGAATCGAACCTGGGACCCTTCAGTCCACAGGCTGATGCTCTAGCCACTGAGCCAAACCAGCTAGGGCATCCCTGCTCTTAGGGGTAGGTTTAGGGCAACATAAACTTGGAAGGTTAGTAACAGTGAAAGAGGTAAAGAACGGTATATGTCAGTTTAGGACATGCCACAGCCCATCATGTCAGGCTTTTCTTAAAGCTGAGGCCGGAGTGCCCAGCCCTCTGTGGCTCTCTGTTACCTGCTTTACAGCCAGCAGTTCCTCACTCTCTTACGCTTTACCTAATCTTGCTTCCCTCTGTTCTAAGAACAGGTTGAGCTCTTTCCTACCTCTGGGCTCTGGGCTCAATGTCAGTGTCTCCTCCTCAGAGGAGGTCCTCTGACCCCCTTGATTCCAGTGAGCCCCTGCCGGCTACTCTGTCACGCTGCTCTGATGATTTATGTCATAGCACTTAGCACCATCTGTTATCTGCTTGTTTCCACGCTCCTCATCTGTCCACACCCTCCTACCATTTAAGCTTCCTGAGTCTTGTCCACTGCTGTGCCCACCCCAGGAGGTGAGCCCGGGTGTAGTTGGTTTTGGAATCATGTGTCATGGGCCTGTGAACTGTGACATCTGTGAATGTCCTGCTTTCTGAGCAGGCTGGTGCCACTGCTGTCGCCACTGAGCTGGAGAGGCCTCCGGGGACTGGAGGTGTTAGCTGACCTTTCAGGATGCAAGGAGAGCAGGCATCTCAGTTGCTGTTTCCAAGCTTGTGCTGCAAATAGGGATAGGTCGTTGTTTGTACGAGTCCCAGGGCTCTATTCTGGGTGAGGCAGTTACTGCTGTGAAGACCGGACTGGTGAAGGTGACTAGTTGTTTGCCTGCCTTAGCCAGGTCTGTTTTTGGAGCTGGCACGGAAGCCTCTGCCGTTTTGCCATGGCTGCATCACACTGTCCAGAGCACTTACAGGCTGCTGTGTAGTCCCATCATGCGCCCTGACAGTGAGAAGTCAGAGGAAGAGATTACATTCTTACTCTGAAGGACATACTTCTAAAGGGAATAGGGAGTGGAAGCGGTAGCAGAACCACCAGACAGAAGCTATTCTCCCTGTTGCATTTTAAAAAAATATATTTTTATTGATTTCAGAGAGGAAGGGAGAGGGAGAGAGAGAGATAGAAACATCAATGATGAAGGAGAATCATTGATTGGCTGCCTCCTGCATGCCCCCTACTGGGGATCGAGCCCATAATCCTGGCATATGCCCTTGACTAGAATCGAACCCAGGACCCTTCAGTCCCCAGGCTGACACTCTATCCACTAAGCCAAACCAGCTAGGGCTGCATTTTTATGGAAGAATGTGATCCTGATAGGCACATCCTGATTATTACTTAGAAAAGATTGCTGAATGTGAATTCTTCTGTGGGTGACTAGATATTGGGAGATTTCAATACCCTGGTCAGCCATTCCTGACAGTAGAAACTTTTTCTTGCTCTTATTTTAATCTTAAATGCTTTCTCTTTAGTTGGGGGCGGGGGTTTGCCTGGTCTCACATGGGTGGGGTTGCATGTGTAGGGGAGCAGATGGGGGTTTTCCTGGGCAGAGGGGCATTTATAAGTGAAGGGCTCTTCCTGGAGCCCAGGACCCACCTAGTTTATAGTGTTGCCATTAATAATTTATATTCTCATTTATTTAATGGAATTGTAAGACTCCCTAAATTGAAATGCTGGAAGGAGATGAAGAAATAAACTTTCAGATACTCTTTGAATTAGCTCATGTGGTTGTTGATAAATCACTGGGGTAAGCTGACCAGTGAAAAATGGTACCCGGTTTCTAATTTTATGATTCTCGGAATATCGCCATCACTCTTATACTCCTCTCTATACACTTATCTTATCATCAGCATTCATCATTATGCCTGGAAACTGGAATGTCCAGATCGAGACATTCATGGTTTTTGTAGGACTGGGAAGAAAGAAGTAGAGTAGAGAGTGAAGTGGGGAAAAGAACTCCTTTTGATTTCATTTATTTGTTCTTCCAGTGACAGGGGCAGCCTTTTCAGTGATACTTGCTGTGGAATCCAGACTAGGACACAGGTGGCAGCCCTGTCGCAGGTGCACAAAGATGGGCTCACAGTTCCTATACATTTCAGTTTGAGGGACAAATCTAATGAGTAGTATTCTGAATATAAGTAAGAATTATGTTGATGCCCTTAAGTTTGCATTTTTTTAAATTTTTTTTATTGATTAAGGTATTACATATATGTCCTTATCCCCACGTTAAAGTTTGCATTTCTTTTAAAAAAAACTTTAAAAAATATATTTTTACTGATTTCAGAGAGGAAAGGAGATGGAGAGAGAAAAAAACATCAATGATGAGAGAGAATCACTGATCTGCTGGGGATCAAGCTCACAACCCCAGGCGTATGCCCTGACTGGGAATTGGATCATGACCTCCTGGTTCATAGGTTGAGGCTCAACCAATGAGTCATGCCGCTGGGCTACATTTCTTCATAGAAGAACCTTTATTTAATGTAGGTTTCCCTTTTTTAATTTTGTTTTTAGAGTTGAACTCCAAATGCTAGGTCCTTAATTTCTGTTGGTTTCAACTCAGTTTTTGCGTGGCCTGAGCCAGCTTGCCACAAGAGTGTGCTTCTGAGTCTGGTTGCCAAAATGATACTGAGATCCTGTCATTTATTCTGATGATTAGTTCATTTTGTTGCATTGATTTATTGAACACACATTGATTGAGGGTCCAGTTTGTTTGTACTGAAGTGTCACTAAAACAAAAGTGGATTAGCAAGAGCTTCTTCGTGACAGAATTTTTGTTCTTGTTCTTGTTCATCTTTGTCACAGTGTCATGCTGGGCATGGCGGTGACCCTGAGTCCTGGGTCCTCACCTGCTGCACACAGGGCTTCCTAGCACAGCAGGGCTAGCACCTGCCAGACCTCTTGGGCTGTGGGGATCAGCCCTGGTTTTTCTTCAGTGTGAACACCCACTTTCCTGAGTTAGGAAACAGCACAGCCCTCTTCAGAGAGGATTGGGTGTGCAGGCAGGTTGGCTCCTGACCTCCCTCAGCCCTGACGTCTGCCCACCAGCAGCCAGAATGTGGATCCTGCCAGTGCGGGTACCTGTCCGGGGCATGCATATCTGGCTGGCAGGAAAGATTGGGATCCTTGTAGACTTTTGTAGATGTTTCTGAGCAGGCTGGCTTTTCCTAGTTGGGGAAGTGTAATGGATCGCTTTTATTTCAGCATTTTAATTTGTTTCCATATAGACAGTTGTCCCAGCTGGTACACCATAGAATTAAAAAGAAGCCTTTCCAGGAGATACGTGTGTGCCTGTGCCTCTCTGCCTGGGGACCCACTGATGGATTGACCACTTGATTGACCTTCATCTGACCTTCTAAATCCATAGCATACATTACCAAAATTGCAAACGTTTAAGTTTGTTCCCTGCTATTGGAATATGGCTGACAAATTAAAAACTGATATGATCTCCTCTTCTACCTTTGACACCTAAAACATTTCTAATCTCCAACTAGAGCAAAACACCTGTTTTGCTTTTAACAATGCTCTCAGGGCACTAATGGGTTAATGCATTTAAGGGCTTTATTTATTTGTTTCTGAGTATGTGTTTTGGGAAGATTCTAAGTTATTTTAATTTTCTAATCTCTTTTGTGAATGTGTTGAAAAAGTTGGTCTCTAAGAGAGGGAAACTTCTTACCTTACTGACTTGACCTGCTGAAGATTAACTAGCATCTTATTTTATTCCCAGAGGAGGGAGGTAAAGTTTATCCTCTGTGGATTTGTACATTGAACACAGCAATAATTTAATTAGACAGACTCAAGGCTTAAATTTGGGATTCTCAGCTTTTTAGCTTGTTTAGTAGGTGCTTTCTAGCCTCAGGCAAACATAAAAGAATGTTGTGTAGGTCAGTGGTGTTTTGTAGGAAGCCTTGTCCAAACATTTGTTTTACTAACATGGAGAGGGAAGAATGATCCGAAGTGAAAGAAATAAAAAATGAAGCTCTTCCTGTAAGTTTTTCAAAAGGACTGCCAGTAGATAAAACACTCAACTGCACAGAAGTATTCTGCCAACATACCCTAGTTTAGGTGCAGGCTGACTGAAAGGGCTTTATCTTTTGTAATAAGTTGGTATCTAAGAGAAGGTAAGGATGGGTAAGTGGGGTGTGAATTCGGTCAAGTGGACTTTTAGGGGATTACGAACAGCTCTGGGCTTGTCCTCCAAGTTTTTTGTGTATCTGTGTGTGAGTGCCCTTTTCTGGAAGGGTCTAGGACTCTCATCTGATTCTTGGAGGGCCCCCAAAAAGTGGAGGTGCTGGTGGTTTGGGACTGTTGTGTGCAGGGATTTCGTACTCACTCTCCACCAGATTCACTCAGGAAGTGTTCATGGTCCTCAGAGGGCTGTTTGAGGAGCCCTGGCTTCAAGCCACTAAGGGTGTATATTAAAATGTAGCGAGTTGGCACTGGTCCCCTATCCCCAGGTTTTCTGAACCACAGTTCCTGGCATGTCTGGATGTGGAAGGCAGAAGAGTAGCCGATTTATGTTTTTAACCAGTTCTTCACGAGCTCGTCAAGTACACTGATGTTTGAGACCCATTGGACCTGAGGATATTGGAGATCGCCATTTTTATCTGCTCTAGGTGTTGGTCTCCTCCCTCTGCTCCCCCACTCTCAGCTGAAATGTCTAAAATACTTTATAATTTGTATTACTGCAGCTGCCAGGAAGCAAGATGTCTCGGCTTGATTATTGAGGTCATATGTGAGGCTGTTCTTATTCATCAATGCCCCTTGGCCCCTTAACCACCACCCCCTGTACACACAGCAGCAATGAAAGTATTCCCAAAGCTTTCCCGATACAATTACAGATGTGTCAGGGAAAAGCTGGTAGAGCAACAACAGCTCAATACGCTAGTGACTGATGATGGGTCTCTGTGCTGAGTGACAGTGAGGCATGTGCTAGTGGAATAACTTGTTTCTTAAGAGAGATGAACCCACTGAGTGGTTCCCCAGTGGCAGGGTGAGATTTTAGTGGTATAGCCTTTTAAGATTTTTAGTTGAAAAGCTATTTATAAATCTCTTAGTTTTTTGGGTACCAGACATGGATGGAATACCCTACTCATTGGTCAACTTATTGATGGGACTAGAATGAAAACTCAGGATGATCAACACTTAAGTCTTTGTTTGGAGAATTGCAATTTAATGAAATGTATAAATGTCACGGCTTCATGGGCAGCTGGCTAAGCATTTACATTTAAACACACATCAGACATTGTTCAGGGTTCATATTTTATCGTTCGTTTCTAAATCTAAGTGTTTGGAGCTTGTCAGAGGGAAAACTAAATTTCTTTTTGGAAGAATATGTTTCCTGGTGCTCATTGAACTTGGAAATTTTGGAAAGTAATTGTCAGATGGGCGGTAGCAGCTCCTGAACAGAGCAGAAATCCAGGGCTGGAGGAGGTGGTTGTGCCTGGACGCCGTGTGCCTTTGGCCGGTGGCAGGCATGGCAGGCCAAGGGTCTCACAATTGCTACCTGCCTTATTCCATCATCTTAGTCATTCTTGTCGATCTGAAATGCAGAATAGCACTCCTATGAAGATTCTTTACATAGTGTTTTACTTTGACTATCTTCCATAAAATGTGAAGTTAATTTCTTTTTCTACTTTTTAATCGTGAAAGTGAATCCCGAAAGCCTCAATTCCTGTGGAATGGAAAGATGAGCTTGTGGCCTTGCTTCCATTTTCCACTCCTCCTACTCAGCTGGGAACATGCTGCCCACAGAACATGCCCAGCAGTGGCTCTACTCTGAGTCCCTGCACAGTTGGACTGCAGAGGGAGGGCACAGGCTGTTATTAAATCCTGGTGTCACTGTTGGGTCATGGAATCTTGGGCAGATAAGTACATTTTCTATAAAGTTTCATTTCAAAATCCAGACTAGATCTGGCTTTATGCTCTGTGTTTTCTTTTTTGTTCGTTTTTTTCATGTTGTCCCTTTGCCTCCTTCACTTTCTCCTGGGAAGAGTCATGCAAGTAATGTGTTAACTTGGAAATGCTAGTTTAGAAATCTTTTTTATTCATAAATTTTTATAGTAGTCCTGGGTAGAAAGGTATTTTTATAGAGACAGTTCTTTTACTGTCTTTTATTTTTCTCATGAGTCCATAAAATAACATTTTTATATCAAGTTTTTGTTATATATAATAGGTAAAATCAATATCCATTAAAAATTAGAAATTTGCCCTAACCGGTTTGGCTCAGTGGATAGAGCATCAGCCTGCAGACTGAAGGGTCCGGTCAAGGACATGTACCTTGGTTACAGGCACATCCCCAGTAGGGTGCAGGAGGCAGCGGATCAATGTTTCTCTCTCATTGATGTTTCTAACTCTCTCTCCCTCTCCCTTCCTCTCTGTAAAAAATCAATAAAATATATTTTAAAAACTTAGAAATTTAAGATACATTAAAGATGCTTTTAATTATAATCTCTCATTCTCAGAGGCAACACCATTAATAAGTTTTATGTATTATTTTCCAGACTTATTAAAAAATGTTTACCCACATTTACACATACTCATAGAAAATACATGGTATCTCTGGGAGTATGTATATCATAAAATTACAAAAATTGTAGTAAAATATACATTAAATAAAACCACTTTAACCATTAAAAATATTTTTTTATTGATTTTAGAGAGGAAGGAAGAGAGGTAGAGAGATAGAAACATTGATGATGACAGAGAAACATCGATTGGCTGCCTCCTGCACACCCCCTACTGGGGATCCAGCCTGCAACCTGGGCACATGCCCTGACTGGGAATTGAGTCAGTGACCTCTGGGTTCACGAGTTGATGCTCAACCACTGAGCCACACCGGTTGGGTAACCATTTTGCAATTTTTAAGTTTATAACTCAGTGGCATTAGGACATGTTGTTGTGTATCCTCACCACCATCCATGTCCAGAACTTTCTAATTTTCCTAAATTGATATTCTATTCATTAAACATCAATTCTCTATTCCCCTCTTTCCAGCTTGTCTCTGTGAATTTGATTACTTTAGGTATCTCAAATAAATATAATCATATACTATTTGTCCTTTTGTGTCTGGCTTATTTCACTTAGCATAATGTTTTCAGAGTTCATCTGTGTTGTAGAATGTATCACAATTTCATTCCTTTTTAAGTCTGAATAATATTTCATTGTATGTATAAACCACATTTTGTTTAACAGTTCATCTGTTGATGGACCTTTGGGTAGTTTCCAATTTTGGTTGTTGTGAATAATGATGCTGTGAACATTGGTGTACAAATATCTGTCCAAGTCCCTGCCTTCAGTTATTTTGTGGAATTGCTGGATCATATTCACAATTCTTTGTTTAAATTTTTGACTAATTGCCCTATTATTTTCCACTATGGCCACACCATTTGCATTCCTACCCTCAATGCATAGGGTTCTCATTTCCCAACATCCTTGCCAACACTTGACTTTTCTGTTTTTTATAATAGCCATCCCAATGGACTTTTTTCCTGAACCAGTTGAGAAAAAGTTGCATACTTGATGCCTCACCACCCCTAAAAACATTAATGCATATTTCCTGCAAACAAATGCATTTCTTTTTTTAAAATCTATTTTTATTGATTTCAGAGAGGAAGGGAGAGGGGAGAAAGAGATAGAAACATCAATGATGAGAGAGAATCATTGATTGGCTGCCTCCTGCATGCCCCCTACTGGGGTTTGAACCTGCAACCCTGCATGTGCCCTTGACCGGAATCGAACCTGGGACCCTTTAGTCCACAGTCCGACACTCTATCTGCTGAGCCAAACCAGCCAGGGCACAAATGCATTTCTTACAAAACACCAAAATACTTATTAAAAGTAGAAAATATCATTGGCATTTTAATACTATTCAATCTTCAGGCCCTATTCATGTTTTAGCAGTTTCCCCAGTAACTAGTCTTTTATAGTAGTTCAGAATCAGGTGTTACATTTAATTGTCTTTAGTTTCCTTCATTCTAGATAAGTTCTCAGACTTTCCTTTGACTTCATGACCATGGCCCTGTGGAAGAGTACAGGCCAGTTATTTTGAAAAATGTTCCCCAATTTGGGTTTCTTAGCCATTAGATTGAGTGTGTGTGTATATGTGTGTGTGTGTGTGTGTGTGTGTGTATACATACCTAAGTGTATGTGTGCACATGTTCTTGACCTAAATGGTACTGTATTGCATATGCCGTTCATTTTTTTAAATAATATGTTTTTATTGATTTCAGAGAGGAAGGGAGAGGGAGAGATAGAAACATCAATGATGAGAGAGAGTCATTGATCGGCTGCCTGCACTCCCCACACTGGGGATTGAGCCCACAACCCTGGGCATGTGCCCTTGACCAGAATTGAACCCGGGACCTTTCATTCCGCAGGTCAGCATCTATCCACTGAGCCAAGCTGGCTAGAGCTATATCCTGTTCTGAAACATTTTTTCCCCCTACCTAACAATGTCATTTGTTTTGTTATGTCTATAGCTAGTTTATTCATTTTACCTGCTAGATAAGATTCTGTCATATGAATATCCTATATTTTGTTTATATACTATAGTTGTTTTTTAAATGGATTTATGGAGTTGTCAATTTTTTGCTGTTACTAATGATGATGCCAAAATCACCCTTGTTTATATTTCTTTCTGTGGATGTAGATTTTCTAGGCAATAGACTTTTATTATTATTTAAAAAATTTGAGCCGAAACCGGTTTGACTCAGTGGATAGAGCGTCAGCCTGCGGACTGAAGGGTCCCAGGTTCGATTCCGGTCAAGGGCATGTACCTGGGTTGCGGGCACATCCCCAGTGGGAGATGTGCAGGAGGCAGCTGGTCGATGTTTCTCTCTCATCGATGTTTCTAACTATCTCTCTCCCTTCCTCTCTGTAAAAAAATCAATAAAATATATTAAAAAAAATTTGAAGTATTTCAAATATGCTAAAAGTATAGAGAATAATATAACAAACCCAACTTTAGTAAATGTTAATATTGGCTCTAGAATTTTTTAATTTGGTAAATAGTTGTTCCATAAAATAAATGGGAGTTTTACTGCAGCTTGTTGAAAGTTAGTTTCTTACTGAGTTAAATTATTGTTGATGAAATTGCCTCAAAAGTGTGTAGCTTTATTCAAGAGAGAGATATTTTGGGAAAACCACCAGATTTAAAAAACAGAAAATATTAGGCTTATCACTCAGATGTGAACAGTGAATAAAATACCAGGTAGACTCAGCCAAATTTTATTTTAGTCTTTCCTCATGCCTTTCTTAATACAACTTAATAAAATGAGACAGGAGGAGGAATCACAAAAGGTTAAGAATAATAGACCTGGAAGCCTTGCTCAGAAAATTGGTGTAGACTCATTTCTCATCACGGATCCATTCCTTGGCTCTGGTGTCAGGTGAGATGAGAAGTATGTTCAGGAGTTCCTTCCAAGACTATTTCAGTACCCAGGATAGATTTTTGTTTAAAACCTTTAAAAAAAAAATTGACTTCAGAGTGAAGAAGGGAGCGGGAGAGATAGAAAAATCAGTGATGAAAGAAAATCATTAATTGGCTGCTTCCTGCGAGCCCACACCCAGGCATGTGCCCTGACCCCGAATCAAACCTTGCCCTTCTGGTTCATAGGTCGACACTCAACCACTGAGCCACACCAGGTGGGCCCCAGGATAGACTTTTGATAAATCAGTTCTGTACCCATATGTGATATTAGGCCAATCAAGGGAAGAAGGAGGAAAGGAGACAGGTCAGAGCCCAGCTTACTTCACCATGCCATGGGAAACAGAATTCTCTAAAGATAAATAAACGTATAAATTCAGGACTTAAAGAGAAATGACACGAATAGGTGGCATCAGGAATTTTATTGGAGCTGCTCATTTCTTAACCTGAGGAAATGGAGTTACAGAGGAGGATCCTAATTCACATGCCTGCAGGGAGAGATCAGTGTGTCTCTGGATTACAGGGTCTTCATACCACTTGGAGGCCTCCGCCAGCAGCAAAGGAACATGGCCAGTTTGTCTTCTCGCCAGTCCAGGAAAACGTTATCCATTTTGAGCTTTGGAGACCTAGTCTCAATACCTACAAGTGAAGTCTCAGTGTTCCCGTTGCTGGTGTTTCATGGATTTTGCTTTCAATGCTTAATAGCATCCTCAGGAGAATTCCTCTTGGCTTGTCTATTGCTAGTAGAATAAAAGGAACCACAGGGATTTCTTAATATTCACGGCACTAGGATCCTGCTCCTGGCTGATATGGCATCTTTCAATTTTTGAATTATGCTGCCTGTGTCAGGGCTAAGGAGAAAGTCTGTGGCCTCCCGCCTGAAAGACAACAGCAATAACAGTAACCACACACAGGGACTAGTTTGGGTCTTTTATGGATTCGCTGTCCACAGTGTTTGAAGTACTATATATTTTATGGCTATAAGAATGGAATATCTGTATTTTAGCATACAGCAGAGTGCATGTAACTTGTTTCAGTACTCAGTTTAGGATTCTGGCATAGATAGTAATTGTGAGGGTTTTTTCCTGCTTCCTTCTAGGATGCAGAGTATTTGGCATTGGATGTGATGCCGTCTTGGGCCTCAGATTGTTGCTGTAGGTCTTGGAGGCCTGTAGGTGCCACTGTAATGAGTTTCAAGGCTCTGAGAGAGACCAAAGCAGAAATGAGCCCTCTCTAGACAAGGGTGAGAGCAGGACAGCCACATCAGACCTTCACCGTGTACTGTTTTTATGGCCATCAAGACCCGTGATAAGCTGGTAGCATTTTTTCTACAAGCGGCTTAAGTACCCATTGTAGAAGAAGAATGTTGTTTGAGCTTGTGCTGCAGGTGCACACTGGTGAGCTTGTGGTCAGCATCTCAGCATGGAGGGCAGGGTTGTTCCCAGGCCTCCTTGTAGCCTCATGTCCACCATTTACCCCATCTGCCTCTTTATTAAAGGCTGGGGCATACATAAAATGCAAAGTATAGCTTTTCCCTTCTTGATTTTCCTTCCTGAAGGCCCTTGAGGAGTGTGAAGGAAGAGAGGAGGAGTAGTCCAGAGCAGGCCTGGGAGCTGGGTGCCAGGGACCTCTGGCTTGCCTGCTACTAGGTGACTTTGGCCACAATGAGAGCCCCTCGGTTTTGGTGTTAGAAGGTTGGGCCAGATCATCCTTTAGGGCAGGGGTCCTCAAACTACGGCCCGCGGGCCACATGCAAATACAAATATTGTATTTTTTCCTGTTTTGTTTTTTTTACTTCAAAATAAGATATGTGCAGTATGCATAGGAATTTGTTCATAGTTTTTTTTTAAACTATAGTCCGGCCCTCCAACGGTCTGAGGGACAGTGAACTGGCCCCCTGTTTAAAAAGTTTGAGGACCCCTGCTTTAGGGTCTTTCTAGCTCTGGAAATCTGTGATTCTGTAGTGTTGATGGTTGGCCATTTGTAGGACCTCCTTCCTCATCTGTCCTCATTGGTTCTCTCTGTTGACACTGTTTTTCCTTAGGTCTTTATTCTCCTAAAGAAACCCACAACCCCAGGTAGTTTTTAAAGCTCCACTGGAGACTATTAGGAGCCATGCAGGCAGTGATCTCTGTACCTTGATGGAAATCAGATGGCAGCAGAGGAGGGCATGTTAATGAGCCATATGGGCCCGTTGTGCTTCAGGCTTTTCAGTCCTGACCTTCTGCCGCGAATCAGTTACATTTGGCTTTAACTTCAGCTCTGCAGAACAAAGTAAAGCCCTCAGAGTGGGGAAAAGGAATTCCTTTGCTCCTCTAATCAATCAGCCTAAAAGTCTCAAAGGCCAAGTATTTCAGAAATAACAAATGCAGATAACTTAACATTTGTAGTAAAAATCTTTATCTTCCAGATGTATTGGTGTTTTTATTGGCTTTGAGTAGGCTAATTTCTATACTTGATCCATAACTGTATATTTAAAAATTGAATCAGTTACCTCCCTTTGTTTCCTTTCCACAAGTATTTGTTGACCACTTTTCATGTGCCAGATTTTGTGTTAGTCATGCATACAAGAAGAGAAGTAAGGCATGGTTTCTTCAAAAGGCTGTACTTCAATGATATGGAAATCACACGGGGAGGGTTCTGAGGGGATATTATTGACCTGCTGCTGAGGGAGTGAGTGGAATGCATAGAGCCTTGGGTGGGGGGATGGTCATCAGAACAGGTGTCTAAGAGCAGATATCACACATCTGAGTTGAGTCTTGAAGGGTGAGGAAAAGTCGACTAGGTCTGAAAGCTTAGGACAGCAGCTGGCACATTCCTGGAAGAGTGTTAACGAGGGGAGGGAGGCTTGAACCTGCCTGGTGGGATAACAAGCAGTTGAGTCTGGTGGGACTAGAAGGTGCCAGTGGAGAGGAGGGCGATGAGCCTGGAGAGGCATGCAGATGATGGCAGTGTTCAGTGTCCTGCTAAGGAGCCTGGGGCTCGGTCCTTTGGCAATGGGCAGCCACTGTAGAGAATTCAGCAGGATGAGAAGGTTAGATTTGCTCATTAGCTATGACCCTCTTGTAGCAGGATGGCGGATAGATTGGACTGGGGAAGACAAGAGAGGCAGGGGGACAGACCTGAGAGGTCAGCACTGCACTGGGCTGCAGAGCGTGAACCAGATGGACAAGGGGTGACAAGGAGCCATAGAGAAGGGATTGATCAATTATAGAGGATGGGGATGGTCAAGAATGTGGCTTGGATTTCTGGTGGCGGACCAGGGTGGCAGTTTGCAACCATTTCATCTCATGGCACACATAAACTAATTACTGAAATTCCGAAGCACACCCAAAAATATATATTTTTTGCCAATCTGACAAAAAATAGGTATAATTTTGATTCATTCACACCAGATGGTTATTGTTGTGTTGGCTGTTGCTATTTTTTAAATCTGACAGTCTAAGCCTTGCAGTGGTTCTCAACCTTCCTAATGCCGCGACCCTTTAATACAGTTCCTCAAGTTGTGGTGACCCCCAACCACAAAATTATTTTCATTGCTACTTCATAACTGTAATTTTGCTACTGCTATGAATCGTAATGTAAATATCTGATATGCAGGATCTATTTTCAGGGGTTGTGACCCACAGGTTGAGAACCGCTGGAAGGGAAAAGAGATCAGTGCCTCTAACTAAGTAGTCAGGTATGCATGTTTTAAAAATTCTTGCAGCACATGGGTTGAAAATCTCTGGACTACGGGTTGGCAGGATCGTTATCCTAGATGGAGTCCACGTCAGGAACATTGCTTTTAAAAGGTCTTTTTTGTTTCTTGAATTACTGTGGGTCTTACAAGTTGCTCTGTTTGTACATCTATCTCATTTCTGGTGCTGTTAATTTTCCTCATGCCCAGTGGACCTGCTGTTTGATGACCACTTTGTTTACTGTAGGAAGATGGTGTAATTTTCTCATCTGATACAGTGGCAGGCTTTGCTGAAAGTGCCAACTGCAGGATCTGTAACTGTCTTTTCGTGTGTGTGTCTTGTACCTTGTAGCCTCAATCTAGGCCGCTATTTCTCCACCTTGGACACACATTAGAATCACTATAAAAACTCCCCATGCCTAGGCTCTACCCTAGATCCCTGACACCAGAGTCTCTGAGGGTGGGACCAGAGATTGATCCAGTCTGCAGCCAGGATTGGGACTGCAGGTGGAGGGACCAGGAGGACAGGCATTGTCCTGGCCCATTGCCTGGGTGGGAGTCTTTTGCCTAGGGCATCTACAGGTCTGGCTAGATCAGGGCTCAGTGCAAAATGAAATGACAAACCCTGTTCAAAAAGAAGGAAAAAATACCTTTAAATAAAGGTATTACAATGTAAAATTATTTCCTTTCTTCTGGGGTCCATCTCTGGACTAGTCATGGTACTTTTTACTTACTATTTAAAGCCATTCTAACCAAGGACAAAAATAAAATTTTAATTTTGAAGTTTATGGTCCTCTTTAAATTGTCCAGGGCCAGTTTTAACAAATTTAATTTATACGTAGTCACTAAAATTACACAATTTATATTTTGTGCCTTGTACATGCATATTTTGTTCTTACCAGGACAGTGGAAACGTTGAACAAAACTAATTTACCTATTTTTATTTTGCTTCTTGATAAAGGTACATTCTGGCAGCACTCTACCTTTGGTTTACAAATGAATAAAGAAGGACTGACAGGAAAGGAAAGAGATAGTTTTTGCTCTTTCTGCATTCAAAGCAAGCTCTGGTTCAATGCAAAGTGTGACCTCTTGGGGCTGTCAGCATCCATGCTTGCTCAGTCCTAGACATAAACACACTTATTTTATGCTTCCTTTGAGTGCCCTGAACTCCCCCACACCGTGGTCCACCGGAATTCAGAGTTCTCAGAATGCTGTGTGAATTCTGTGCTCTGAGAATGCCGTCCGTTAATCTGTGCTGAGAATGCCGTCTGTGAATTCTGTGCTCTGAGAATGCCGTCTGTGAATTCTGTGCTCTGAGAATGCCGTCTGTGAATCTGTGCTCTGAGAATGCCATCTGTGAATCTGTGCTGTGAGAATGCTGTCTGTGAATTCTGTGCTGTGAGAATGCCGTCTGTGAATCTGTGCTCTGAGAATGCCGTCTGTGAATCTGTGCTCTGAGAATGCCGTCTGTGAATCTGTGCTCTGGAGAATGCCGTCTGTGAATTCTGTGCTCTGAGAATGCCGTCCCGTTAATCTGTGCTCTGAGAATGCCGTCTGTGAATCTGTGCTCTGGAGAATGCTGTCTGTGAATTCTGTGCTCTGAGAATGCCGTCCGTTAATCTGTGCTGAGAATGCCGTCTGTGAATTCTGTCCTCTGAGAATGCGTCTGTGAATTCTGTGCTCTGAGAATGCCGTCTGTGAATTCTGTGCTCTGAGAATGCCGTCGGTGAATCTGTGCTCTGAGAATGCCATCTGTGAATCTGTGCTCTGAGAATGCCGTCTGTGAATTCTGTGCTCTGAGAATGCTGTCTGTGAATTCTGTGCTCTGAGAATCCTGTCTGTGAATTCTGTGCTCTGAGAATGCCGTCCGTTAATCTGTGCTGAGAATGCCGTCTGTGAATTCTGTGCTCTGAGAATGCCGTCTGTGAATTCTGTGCTCTGAGAATGCTGTCTGTGAATTCTGTGCTCTGAGAATGCCGTCCGTTAATCTGTGCTGAGAATGCCGTCTGTGAATTCTGTGCTCTGAGAATGCGTCTGTGAATTCCGTGCTCTGAGAATGCCGTCTGTGAATTCTGTGCTCTGAGAATGCTGTCGGTGAATGGGGCAGCAAGGAACGGCAATGGACATACATGTGTATATATCCTCTGCTGTGTGCATGCTTCTTTGTAGGACTTCACCCACAAAACACATATTCAAAGATGAAAGTATTAAGAATTTCAAGATGACGGTAGCAGAACATTAAACCAAGTGCAGACCCTTTGATCCAGAGGCCTTGTGTACCTGCTCAGGTCACCTGCCCATGAAGTCAGCCCTGCCATCCTCTGTCATATTGCAGTCTGTTCCTCTTCCGCCTCTCCCCAATATCCCACACTCCCAGCCGCCTATCCTGGCCACCTTTCTTCATAATGGAGCCTGTCCACCCTCCCTGTACTTCTGACCTCCCTATCCCAATCACCTAAATCATCTCTGCTATGTACTCCCCTACTTTGCTACACTTCTTACTACTTTTGTAAGACATTACAACTGTATGTATTGGTTATTTCCTTTTAAAAATTGTCTATTTCCCTGCTAGGATATAAGTTCCCCACAGGCAGGGATGCCTTAGCCTGTGGTCGGCAAACTGTGGCTCGCGAGCCACATGCGGCTCTTTGGCACCTTCAGTGTGGCTCTTCCACAAAATACCACGTGCGGGCGCGCATGTACAGTACGATTGAAACTTCGTGGCCCATGCGCAGAAGTCGGTATTTTGTGGAAGAGCCACACTGAAGGGGCCAAAGAGCCGCATGTGGCTCGCGAGCTGCGGTTTGCCGAGCCACAGTTTGCCGACCACTGCCTTAGACCAATGAAAGGAAGGCTGTAAGCAGTTCAGAATTGAATATGTGATATTTGCTAAGGATATCATATTATAAAGTAGGCATTACAGATTAATGGCAGATGAAAGCGTTTCTCAGTAAGCAGTAATTGGGTAACTGGTTGGCAATTATAGAAAACTAGGGGCCCGGTGCACGAAATTCGTGCACTGGGTGTGTGTGTGGGGAGGGAGTGTCCCTCAGCCCAGCCTGCCCCCTCTCACATACTGGGAGCCCTCAGGCGTTGACCCCCATCACCCTCCAATCGCAGGATCGGCCCCTTGCCCAGGCCTGACGCCTCTGACAGAGGCGTCAGGCCTGGGCAGGGGACCCTCATTTCCCCCCATCACTGGTTCTGCCCCCAGCCCAGGCCTGATGCCTCTGGCCCAGGCATCAGGCCTGGGCAGGGGACCCCCAGACCCCTCCGATTGCTGGCTCTGCCCCTTGCCCAGGCCTGATGCCTCAGCCAGAGGCGTAGACCCCCATCACCCTCTGATCACCTGATCGGCCACTTGCCCAGGCCTGACGCCTCTGCCAGAGGTGTCAGGCTTGGACAGGGGACCCCCATCTCCCCCCGATCACTGGCTCTGGCCCCCGCCCAGGCCTGAGGCCTCTGGCCCAGGAATCATGCCTGGGCAGGGGACCCCCATCTCCCTCTGATCGCTTGCTCCACCCCTCGCCCAAGCCTGACGCCTCTGACCCAGGCTTCAGGCCTGGGCAAGGGGACCATCATATCCCCCCAATCCCCGGCTCCGCCCCCCACCCAGGCCTGATGCCTCGGCCAGAGGAGTTGACCCTCATCACCCTCCGATCACCAATCACCGGATCGGCCCCTTGACCAGGCCTGAGGCCTCCGGCAGAGGTGTCAGGCCTGGGCAGGGGACCCCCAGCTCCCCACGGTTGCAGGCTCCGCCCCTGCCCAGGCCTAATGCCTCTGGCTGAGGCGTCCGGCCCGGGCAGCGGGGACCCGTAGCTGCAGCGGCCCCGCGATCGTGGGCTCTGCTTTAGGCCCAGGCAAGGGACCCCTAGCTCCTGGGACTGCCAGCTTTGACCGTGCCCAGCTCCCATCGCTGGCTCCACCCCTACTTCCTGCTATCACTGGCCAGGGCGGCAAAGGCGCCTGATTCTCCGATCATGGCTGGGGGGCAGGGCAAAGGCGGCCCCAGGGCCGCCTTTGCCCTGCCCCCCAGCTCTTAGCTCCCCCCTGGGTTTCCAATCACTGTCAGTGGCAGGGGGCTTCCTCCTGCTTTCCCTTTCGCCTCCCTGCATTGTGCCTACATATGCAAATTAACCGCCATCTTGTTGGCAGTTAACTGCCAATCATAGTTGGCAGTTAATTTGCATATAGCCCTGATTAGCCAATGAAAAGGGTATCGTCGTACGCCAATTACCATTTTTCTCTTTTATTAGTGTAGATTAGTCACTTCAGATCCTTACTTTATACCATACTTAAAGTAAATTCCAATGGAATTAAAGAGATAAATGTAATTCTAAAAAAACTCCTGGAGGGACTGGCCTTCCTAGATATCAAAGTGTATTACAACATGACAGTAATGAAAACCGATGGTGCTGGCAGAGCAAGAGAGAAACCTATTGGTAGACTAGATGAGAGACCTGAAAGAAAACTCGATTATTTATAAGAAGTTTGGTATATAATAAAGATAGCATTTTAGATCAATGGGAGAGAGGCAGATTTTCAAAAAAGGAGTTATCATAACTGGTTAGTTTTAAAAATTGAATACAATAGAGATATATGCACTTATGTGGAAAAACATTGTAGCTGTATTATTAGATGAAATAAGTCATCTCTAAAGCATACCAGTGGTATGACTCGTTACAGAAAAACAAAGACTATCTGTTGATGTGTAACCTGTTTATCTGCTTACCACTTTCATACGGGTCCTCTGCCTCTAGTAACTTTCGGAAAAGAGAGGATTTATCTTAAACCCCTCATGACTGGTCCCCTTGAGAGCTGCCTCACTGCGTCTTTGGCCCTGTTGGTGGGGCTCAGCTGCCTGTGCTCCTGGCTAGCGCTGGAACTCCTGGGTCCCAGTTTTAGGGAGAGCCCTGGGCAGCCAGCTCCACTCTGAGACAGGCCAGTGCAATTTTTTTTTCTAAAGCAGCGGTTCTCAACCTGTGGGATGCGACCCCTTTGGCTGTCGAATGACCCTTTCACAGGGGTCGCCTAAGACCATCCTGCATATCAGATATTTACATGACGATTCATAACAGTAGCAGCATTAAAGTTATGAAGTAGCAACGAAAATAATTTTATGGTTTGGTCACAACATGAGGAACTGTATTTAAAGGACCAGAAGGTTGAGAACCACTCTTCTAAAGGGTGAACTGAGCATCGAGACTTCTCGAAGTTCCCCAGATGATTCCAACATTCAGCTAATGCTGAGAACCAACTGTTCTAGTTTGATCTGGTAAGAATTCCTCCTCTTGGGGCATAACACGGGATCTCGGATAAGAATGCCACTCCAAAGGGACAGGGCACAG
Source organism: Myotis daubentonii (assembly GCF_963259705.1). Taxonomy (NCBI): domain Eukaryota; kingdom Metazoa; phylum Chordata; class Mammalia; order Chiroptera; family Vespertilionidae; genus Myotis; species Myotis daubentonii. The sequence continues at coordinate 18,523,095 of NC_081847.1, read as the reverse complement.
GGCTCACTAGATTCCTATAGTTCAGGGGTGGGCAAACTTTTTGACTCGAGGGCCACAATGGGTTCTTAAACTGGACCGGAGGGCCGGAACAAAAGCATGGATGGAGTGTTTGTGTGAACTAATATAAATTCAAAGTAAACATCATTACATAAAAGGGTACGGTCTTTTTTTTTTTAGTTTTATTCATTTCAAATGGGCCGGATCCCGCCCGCGGGCCGTAGTTTGCCCACGGCTGGTATAGTTGGATAGGGATGGAGATGCATCTGCAGCATTTCTAACCAGCCCATTTATTAAAGTGTCCCACTGTCTTCCAGGGTTTGCTGTCTAAGGGATGGGAGGTGGGGCTTTTAGCCACTGGTTCCTGCCTCCACTGGCTGGGCAGGCAGGAAGGCTCCCATGGCTTCCGAGATGGCCCTGAGATAAAAGAACCACAGTGCTTTCTTGCGGGGTCCAGGTTGTCAGCTGAGTTGGGAGTGTGCATGGTACTTACTATTTGCAGCAGCTGGCGCTGACATTAGAGGTGGGCCAAGGGGATAGCATGCGGGCACTCAAAAGGGTCTGCATTTAAGTCTTGGCATATCCTCATGCACCCCATCTTTAAAGTTAAGTGCCCTTTTAGGCATTTTTGGGGTTTCCCAATAAATATTACCTGAAAAATAATAGTTGTAAGAATAAAATATTCTTTGAAGCAGTGAGGGAAAAGCCCTATTTCTGTTTTATGTTTTCAGGTTGGTAGAGTAGCTCCTAGGAGGATTGAAAGTCAACCAGATCCTTAGGCAACACTTATCTCTGATTTGGGAATGGCAGGCTGAGACTAGCAAGGCCCATGCAGCTCTTGAAGCAAGTCAGGTGCAGCCAGGAGGCATCAGCAGGTGGCAAGGGTGAGGGACAAGGGGGGGCATGATTCCACGGACACGTGTGGTAACCTCCTGGTTCCAGTTTTGTGAAGTGTGTCCCGGGGCTGCTATCTTGTCTTGTGTGTAGTCTTGAAGGACGTGGGTCAGGGATGCCTGTGAAAAGGATCCCTGCCTGGTCCAACCTGTGTGGAGACCTGCATCTCACTTCCGAAAGAGCACTTTCACCTTCCTGTGTAGGCATCCCTCAGGTGTAAGGGACAGAATGGCATTGGGGGTCAGAGGACAGGTGCTCAGGAGCAGGTGTTGGCTGACTCACTTTAAAAAATACAGGAGTGGGCAAAAGTAGGTTTATGGTTGTGAGTATGTGAGACAGAGTTTATTCCTGTATAATTAATTAATTATTGTATTACTAGAGGCCCAGTGCACAAAAATACATGCACTTGGGCGGGGGGGCGTCCCACAGCCTGGCCTGCGCCCTCTCACAGTCTGGGAGCCCTCAGGGGATGTCCTACTGATGGCTTAGGCCTGCTCTCCACCAGCGGGCCTAAGCCGCAGTCTGGGCCCCCTCTGGGGAGGTGACTGGGTGGGCGATCAGGGGATGGTGCCGGCTGGCACGGCCTGCCCTCCCTCCCCCCATTACCCCTCGCTACTACTGGTTGCTGCCGCCTTCCCCTCCCCCCCCATCATCATCCCCTCCCTCTGCCCACTGGCAGGTGCCTTGGCTGGCCTGGTGCCACCTGCTTGCCAGCCCTGCCCTCCACCCACTGGTCGTTCCCCCGTTAGGTCAATTTGCATATTACGCTTTTATTATATAGGACTAGGGGCCCGGTGCACGAAATTTGTGCACTGGGTGTGTGTGTGTGTGTGGGGGGGGGAGTGTCCCTCAGCCCAGCCTGCCCCCTCTCACATACTGGGAGCCCTTAGGCGTTGACCCCCATCACCCTCCAATCGCAGGATCGGCCCCTTGCCCAGGCCTGACGCCTCTGACAGAGGTGTCAGGCTTGGACAGGGGACCCCCATCTCCCCCCGATCACTGGCTCTGACCCCCGCCCAGGCCTGAGGCCTCTAGCCCAGGAATCATGCCTGGGCAGGGGACCCCCATCTCCCTCTGATCGCTTGCTCCACCCCCCGCCCAAGCCTGACGCCTCTGACCCAAGCTTTAGGCCTGGGCAAGGGGACCATCATATCCCCCCAATCCCCGGCTCAGCCCCCCTCCCAGGCCCGATGCCTCGGCCAGAGGAGTTGACCCTCATCACCCTCCGATCACCAATCACCGGATCGGCCCCTTGACCAGGCCTGAGGCCTCTGGCAGAGGTGTCAGGCCTGGGCAGGGGACCCCCAGCTCCCCGCAGTTGCAGGCTCCGCCCCTGCCCAGGCCTAACGCCTCTGGCCGAGGCGTCCGGCCCGGGCAGCAGGGACCCACAGCTGCAGCGGCCCCGTGATCGTGGGCTCCGCTTTAGGCCCAGGCAAGGGACCCCTAGCTCCTGGGACTGCCAGCTTCGACCATGCCCAGCTCCCATCGCTGGCTCCACCCCTACTTCCTGCTATCACTGGCCAGGGCGGCAAAGGCACCTGATTCTCCGATCATGGCTGGGGGGCAGGGCAAAGGCGGCCCCAGGGCCGCCTTTGCCCTGCCCCCCAGCTCTTAGCTCCCCCCTGGGTTTCCGATCACTGTCAGTGGCAGGGGGCTTCTTCCTGCTTTCCCTTTCGCCTCCCTGCATTGTGCCTACATATGCAAATTAACCGCCATCTTGTTGGCAGTTAACGGCCAATCTTAGTTGGCAGTTAACTGCCAATCTTAGTTGGCAGTTAACTGCCAATCTTAGTTGGCAGTTAATTTGCATATAGCCCTGATTAGCCAATGAAAAGGGTAGCGTCGTATGCCAATTACCATTTTTCTCTTTTATTAGTGTAGATTATTATTTTAACCTACTTTTGCCTATGCCTGTATAATTTTGCCCATGTGTGGGAAGCTATCTGAAGCAAAAAAAGTGTCATATAGTTGGGAATGTGGCTTTCAACAAGTGTATTGTGCTCAAATACCATGTTACCTAATATTAATTAAAGAATAATGACTAGATTCATAAAGTATCTTTGTTTGAACATAATTACTGATCTAAAGCATACAAATATATGAAAATATTAGTTGAGTTTTGTTTTTGAATATGAAATAAAAATATTCTAAGAAATTAAAACAGCTTATGAAATCTAAATAATTTTATTTATTAGTGGCTTATATTCAAGTCATCTAAACAGACATACAGCCTGCTTTTTAAAAAGTTAGAGAGATGCTAATTCATAACTTCTAATCTGCCTTCTCTCTTTGTATAGTAGGTCTGGTGTTCTTTTCAAAACATTTTTTTATTTTTTATGTGAAATGTTGAGAAACTTTTTGGAAAAGTATAACTTTACAAGTAGACCTTGCATTTGAAAAAGAAATTACTGTACATGAATGAGGATTATAGTGATAGCAGACTTCCATTGTTAATAAAAACCAAATTTGAGAATTAACAGTTTCCTTAGTTTCACACTTATGAGTGTAACCCTCACAACCCACTTGAGAGGAGAGAAACTCAGTTCTTTCCTTAAAGGACTTCTTCAAGGTCACATGACATGGCCATGTAAGAGAATTAAGTTCCAACAAAAGACAGCCTTGCAGACCAAGATTTCCCCTGACTGAACTTCCTTAAGTACCATCTTTCTGATTTGTACTATGGTCTGTTTAAACAAATAAAGCCTCAAGATTTGGCGGTTGGTCCTCGGGAGTCAGCTGTTCTAGAAATGTATTCGTGTTCTTGCCATTTGACCTTGGAAGCACACAATTGATCTTGGAAGTTCACTTGTAGTTGCACTGGGATTTATGGGTCTGCGTGTTCCTTTTCTCCTTAAAGGTTGGATGGTATTGATGAGAAGGCCTGCTTGCAAAGTTTACCCATTCAGTTATGTTTCTCCAGGCCCAGACTCCGGGGATAAGCCTGGCCTGCTGTCTCCAGAACCTGTATATCTTACAGTTAGAAGCATTGTCTGTGTTTGACAGGCTGAAAAAATTTTTTTGAGCCCTGGCTGGTGGCTCAGTTAATTGAAGCATTGTCCCGTACACCAAAAAGGTTGCAGGTTTGATCCTGATCAGGGCACATACCTAGGTTGCCGGTTCGATCCCTGGTTGGGGCACATACGGGAGGCAATTTTTCTCACATTGATGTTTTTTTTTCTCTCTCTCTCTTTCTCTCTCCCCCCTCCCCTTCTTTTCTCTCTAAAATCAATAAAACATATCCTTGGGTGAGGATTAAAATAAAGTTGTAAAAGAAATTTTGAGTAAGAGGTTCGGTTAATAAAGGAAACTTCAGTTTTATACATATGCAAATAAAGTATCTTTTTTTTAAAATATATTTTATTGATTTTTTACAGAGAGGAAGGGAGAGAGATAGAGAGTTAGAAACGTCGATGAGAGAGAAACATCGACCAGCTGCCTCCTGCACATCTCCCACTGGGGACGTGCCCGCAACCCAGGCACATGCCCTTGACCGGAATCGAACCTGGGACCCTTCAGTCCGCAAGCCGATGCTCTATCCACTGAGCCAAACCGGCTTCGGCACAAATAAAGTATCTTATAATGTTAAGAGAACCTCCTTTTTGAGCATTACTATTAACAATAAGATTACATTATTATTTTAAAAAGTAATCATGACATAAAATAAATGTTTATGGATCATATTTCTGTATTATTTTAATCTGTAATTTAAAATATAAAGTTATTTCCAAGAGTGATTTTGGTTATTAGAATGTTTAGCTATGTTATGATATTCCATTTAAAGTTAATTTCAGTAACAACAAAACAAGAATTTTGAATTTTAGGGTCAACAACACAGCCTAGGAAATGAGAATCCACTAGGAATGCTTCTTATTCAACATTTTTGTTTTTCAAGGAAGGCTACGGGCCTTTTTAAATTAATCTAGACAAAAATAGCTGGATTTATGCAAATGATTATAGTAGACTAATGAGTTAATCAGTTAGCCTCCCATTCTAACCACCAATATACTAGACCAATTGCTTCATCCGCCTGGGTTAGTTTTCTTACCTTTTTCAGTGAGTGTAATCATTTCTGTTTATAGTAAGGGTTATTCAGTTTTAATTATGGCAATTTTTCTGAAGTATACATTTTAAAAACTTTGTAGTAGAGAGAACGTCAAACTCACATAAAGAGGGTAGTACAAAAAACTACCATGTATCCATCATCCTGGATCAGTGCTATTATCCATCACGGAAAATGCACATTTTGGGGTGTCCCAATGCATAGCACAGTTGTGGGCACTACTGGTTGGGAGTCCAGCTAGAGAGGGTGTGGGCAGAGCACACATCAGAGGGAATGTGTGGGGATGACAGAGAATAGTTCATTGAATGGCTATATGTTTTCCCTATTGGATGGTCATTTAGCTGGTTTTCATTTTTTTTATAACACAGATAGGCAGCGTGGCAGTAAACATGCTTGTATGTAAATCTTTGTCCATTTGTGTATTTCTGTCGGATAATGGAAGAAACATCTCAATATGAAGGGGCCTTGGATATTTTCATTCCCCCTTACGAAGATACTGCCTTTTTGCTTTTTTCTTAGAAGTTCTAGGTTAAATATCCTCAATGGAAATAACCTTATTGGGATTATTTTAAGAAATGCTAGCTGCCACAGCAAACACTTACTAGTAGAAGTCTCTGTGACTTACCACAATAACAGTTATTCTCACCGAGGTGCATTTTGGGTTGGCGGACCTAGGCGCCCTCCAGCTTGTCATACTGGCCTCCTGGGCAGGGGAAGAGAGGGATGGAGGCACCTCACCTGCTCTTATGCATCCCCTCTGTTCATGTTCCCATCTCGACCACTCACTTCATGGGAGGCTGAGAACGCTGTGGGAGCACTTGCATTCTGAGTGAGAACTGTCTGCCCCTGTCCTGCAGTCGTTAAGGAAGAGGCCATTGTACATTTGACTGCCCTCACTCTCCAGTCCCACATATCACACATCCAGAACACTTGAAGCCTTTGCCCACCAAGGAAGAGGAGGTTTTCAATCAAGTGCAGACTCTCCTGTGTCTTAGCACCCTCCTTACCTAGGGCCATGTTAGAATGGCTTTCCCAAGCGTGCTCTGGAACACCAGCATCAGAGCCTCAAGGAATGGATTTAGTGTCATTTCAGTTCTAATGACAATGTTATTTTTGTTGTTGTTGCTTTATTATTTAAAAATTTTAGACATATAAAAAGTTACAAAAATAGTACACAGGGTACCTGTATACCTTCACTTAGCTTCCCCTAATATTAACATCTTTCATAACCATAGTGTAATGATCTAAAACAGAAAATTAACACACATACAGTACTTACCTACAGATCTTACTTGAATGTTGTCAAAGGCAGTGCTCTTAAATTAAAGCAGAATTGTTCTCAGGTTCCTGTTTGTACATCCCCCATGGATGTGCATTGTCCATGGGTGGTCTCTCTCTGCTCACAGGTACCCCTTACTTTATAAATGAGCATGATGAACTAAGAATCCCCAAAAGCACTCCAGTCTGGGTCTCACTGCTGAGTAATATGTAGCCTAACATTTGGCCTTTTATCAACAATACAATACTGCTTTGTTGGCAATATGCCAGAAAAAAACAAGAAGAAAAGCCTTTTTTTTAAAAAAATATATTTTATTGATTTTTTACAGAGAAGAAGGGAGAGGAATAGAGAGTTAGAAACATCGATGAGAGAGAAACATCAATCAGCTGCCTCCTGCACGCGCCCCCCCCCCCCCCCCAGTGGGGATGTGCCTGCAACCCAGGTACATGCCCCCGACCGGAATCGAACCTGGGACCCTTGAGTCCACAGGCCGACGCTCCATCCACTGAGCCAAACCGGTTAGGGCAGAAAAGCCTTTCTTATTTAGTAGGCAATAGGTTAAGAATCTCTAATAGTCTAAGACTCTACTCTGATCATAATTTTTTTTTCATAATCTTCTCTGTGACCACAGATAGCCCCTCTAACTTTATTTAATTGGGTTACTCAAGAATGGGCTTGGACACAGAAGGGTCAGAGTGAGGGAGTCTAGCTCAATCAGAAAATCAGTCTCACTAATGCCTTAATTGGAGTTTACTGAGTACCTGGAATCTTGTAGAGAAATAAGTGTTATTAATCATCTATTACTGTATAAAACATAGTGGCTTAAAACAACAATAAGACATATATTATTTCATACAGTTTCTGTGAATCAGAATTCAGGAGAAGCTTAGCTGGGTGGGTCTGGCTCAGGAACTCTCTCTTTTTCTAGGTTCTCTTGTGAGGTTGTAGTTAAGACATCAGCCAGGGCTGCAGTCATTAGGCAATTTGGGGTTGGCTATTCGCAGGAGACCTCAGTTCCTCTCCTCATGGGCGTTGCCATGGAACTGCTTGACATCGCTTATGACATGGTGACTGGCTTTCCCCACGGTGAGCAGTTCAAGAGAGAGCAAAGTGGAGGCCATAATGTCCTTTAGGACGTAGTCACGCACCATCATTTCGATGGTATCCTGTCGGTTATCAGGTCAGTTCTATTCAGCGTGGGAGGTGAGTACATAGGCCTGAATACCAGCAGGTGAGGTTCCTTGGAGTCACCTTGGAGGCTGGCTACTACAGTGGGAGGTAGAGAAGTGACAAGTGGCACTGAATTTGTCATTTATTGAAAAGAGCATTAATTACAATCACATAATACTGGAGATTTGGTTCTTGTGGCCATTCTGGTGTTTTGTATTTTAATGAAAAACAAAACCAAGAATCATAAAAAGAAAGTGGGCCTTATCTGCGTGGAGGTTTGGTGGGCAGAAGTTGAAATTTTTGCGTCAGAAGGCTTGAGTTCAGTACTGCCCTCTGCTGCCTGAGGGTGGTCATGGGGGAGTCTGTCTCCTCAGACAAAGGGGATGATGACCCTGCATTGTGACCCTCACAGGCTATTTTGAAGGGTGAAGCCACATGGGAGGGGACGCATGAATTGTGCGGTGTATTATGGGAATGTTAATTATGATAATGAGGGAGAGTTTTAAGGTGCAGTGAGATTTGTTCAATTAAACCTGGAAGCAACTGAGTATATTTTTCAGAACAAATATTTTAGGATTGAGCTTTATATTTTTTGTGCTGGATAAAGATGCTGGTGACTACAAGTGCCTTTGTTATGAGGAGCTGTAACGTCAGAGCCATGGGGTTGGCAGGAGGTGCCTTCGAAGTATTGTTAGGAAGTTTGAATCCAGGTGACACCTCTATCTGCAGTTTCCTTAGAGCCTTTCCATTGAGGCTGGGCCTTTGCCCTTTTGTCATCTCTACTTGGTAAGTCATGAATTTTTGCTTCTGACTTATTTTCATAGGCCAGTGTTTCAAAATTAAGGGTTCCCTTCTGTCTCTTTCATTGTGGGGGGAAGCGAGAACTCACTCAGAGGCCTTATCCTAACTGTGGTTTATGAGGTCTATGGCTGAATGTGTGGGTGTATAATCCCTGAGATCTGAACAACAGATCTCAGAAAAATGGCTGGAAAGTAAACTCAGCGTCAGGCAAACTTTTCTGAAAATCCATATTATAGGTAGGAAAAGCTTGAATTATCATAAATATTTGGTGGCCAGTGTTTTAAAATAAGGTTTCTTCATTTGTATTATGTCTATATACACAAAGCTATTATTTGTTAAACCTTTCCAGAAATATCTTGGGGAAGAACATTCCAGGGAGAGCATAAAGGTCTGGGCTGAGTGTGTATTTTCTTTTTTTTTTTTTTTTTTTTTTTCTTTTTATTTATTTTATTTTTTTTAATTAAATCTTTATTGTTCAGATTATTACATTTGTTCCTTTTTTTCCCCCCCCATAACTCCCCTCCTCCCAGTTCCCGCCCTACCCTCCGCCCTCACTCCCCACCCACTGTCCTCATCCATAGGTGCACGATTTTTGTCCAGTCTCTTCCCACATCTCCCACACCCCTTTCCCCCCCAAGAATAGTCAGTCCATTCCCTTTCTATGTCCCTGATTCTATTATAATCACCAGTTCATTCTGTTCATCAGATTATTTATTCACTTGATTCTTAGATTCACTTGTTGATAGATGCATGTTTGTTGTTCATAATTTGTATCTTTACCTTTTTCTTCCTCTTCCTCTTCTTAAAGGATACCTTTCAGCATTTCATATAATCCTGGTTTGGTGGTGATGAACTCCTTTAGCTTTTCCTTATCTGTGAAGCTCTTTATCTGACCTTCAATTCTGAATGATAGCTTTGCTGGATAAAGTAATCTTGGTTGTAGGTTCTTGGTATTCATCACTTTGAATATTTCTTGCCACTCCCTTCTGGCCTGCAAAGTTTCTGTTGAGAAATCAGCTGACAGTCGTATGGGTATTCCCTTGTAGGTAACTGAGTTTCTTTCTCTTGCTGTTTTTAAGATTCTCTCTTTATCTTTTGCTCTTGGCATTTTAATGATGATGTGTCTTGGTGTGGTCCTCTTTGGATTCCTTTTGTTTGGGGTTCTCCGCACTTCTTGGACCTGTAAGTCCATTTCTTTCACCAGGTGGGGGAAGTTTTCTGTCATTATTTCTTCAAATAGGTTTTCAATATCTTGGTCTCTCTCATCTTCTGGCACCCCTATAATTCTGATGTTGGTACGCTTGAAGCTGTCCCAGAGGCTCCTTACACTATCCTCACATTTTTGGATTCTTTTTTCATTTTGCTTTTCCGGTTGGATGTTTTTTGCTTCCTCGCATTTCAAATCATTGACTCGATTCTTGCGCTCCTCTGGTCTGCTGTCGGGCGTCTGTATAATATTCGTTATTTCAGTCCGTGTGTGCTTAATTTCTCGTTGGTTCCCCAATATAAGATCGAGGGTCTTATTAGTTTTCGTGTAGAGCTCATTAAGTTTATCGGCAGCTTCTAAACAGTTCTTGAGAGACCTTAAAAGTGTGGTTCTGAACTCTATTTCTTCCATTGACAATTTTGTCCTGTTTCTTTGTCTCCGCATTTTGTTATGCTTCCTTGGTGTACCCCCTAGTGGTCTTTGTTCGCAGACTTATAGATAAATCTTGATTGCTGTAGCTAATTCCAGGGAGGGTTTGACCTCCAGGCCAAGTGGCTATGAGATTCAGCTGTGTCAGCAGTGAGAGAACTTCTGTCCTCTAGGGAGGTGCTAATCTAGCCTTTGCCTGAGGCTATCCGGCAAATGCCTCTGTGCAGGGCTTGGGCAGGGCGGGTCGAACAGGATCAACAGTGTGGGCCGGAGAGAGCAGTTATGGCGGCTCTCAGTCCTGTCCCAAGGGGCTCTGCCTCTCTGAGTCCCAGAACCCGCTGCAAAGCTCGGAGAGAAAGCTGCACTCGCTCTGACCGAAGCCAGACAGTCCCGCTTCTTCCGCCTGAGTCTGGGTCCCTAAAGACTCGCCCGGATCTGGAGCTCAGAGTCTGCGACTCCCTCCCGATTGAAAACAACAACCGCGCCCTCCGCTGCCAGCCCGCTCCGCGCACTCCGCACCTCAGAATTTGACTTCAGCACTGCGCCTCCTCTGAGTGTCCGTATGCGTTTCTCTTTCCTCCTAGTTGTAGGACTTCCACTCAGCCAGCGCCCCTGTGGTTCTGGGTGATATCCCTTCCGTTTTTTGGTTTCACTTTTGAAGTAGTTGTTCAAAGCAGCAAACTCCGGCGTTAACCTATGCCGCCATCTTGGTTCTCCCGAGTGTGTATTTTCTTAAAGGACTTAACTATAGGTCTAAATATCAAACTGTAGCCAGTCTCTCTTCTATTATACTTAATTTCTAATAACTAAGTGCTTATGTCTTTTGCTTTATGTCTTTGCTATAGACATGAATAAATGAAAATATTGGTGAAATTTGACTGTCTTTTCTAGAATGAAGGAATTGTTTCATTTCTCATTGGCCACTAAAGATTTGTAATTTGGGTTCAACCACCCCAGATAAACACACAGGTAATATGGTTACTGTGAGTGCAAGAAGAGAAAGATTCATGACTTTACTATTTGTTTTTCTTTTTTTCCCCCCCAATATATTTTATTGATTTTTCACAGAGAGGAAGGGAGAGAGATAGAGAGTCAGAAACATCGATGAGAGAGAAACATTGATCAGCCGCCTCCTGCACATCCCCCAGTGGGGATGTGCCCGCAACCCAGGTACATGCCCTTGACCGTAATCGAACCTGGGACCCTTCAGTCCGCAGGCCGACGCTCTATCCACTGAGCCAAACCGGTTTTGGCTGTTTTTCTTTTAAATGTTTTTCTTCTACCTGTATTGAGATATAACTGACCTATAATATTGTATAAGTTTAAGGTATATAGTGTGACAATTTAATACACATATATATTGTTAAATAATTACCGCATTAAAGTTGACACCTCCATCACCTCACATAATTGTAAGTTTTTTTTGTGTGTATGGTTAGAACATTTAAGATTACTCTCAACAAATTTCAAGTGCTCGCTTCGGCAGCACATATACTAAAATTGGAACGATACAGAGAAGATTAGCATGGCCCCTGCGCAAGGATGACACGCAAATTCGTGAAGCGTTCCATATTTTAAAAAAAACCAAACCAAAACAAAACAAAACAAAAAAAAACACACAAATTTCAAGTGTACAATACAGTATTGTTAATATTGTCACCATGCTGTACGTTATATCCCCAGAACTTATAATCTTAAGTTTTATATCCTTTGACCAACATCTTTGCCTTTCCCCCTACTCCCCAGCCTCTGGAAACTTTCCATTCTTCTCTATGTTTCCATGAGGTTGGCTTTTTAAAGATTCCACATGTAAGTGAAATCATACAGTATTTGTCTTTCTCTGTATGACTTATTTAGCATAATACCCTCAATGTCCATTCATGTTGCAAATGGCAGGATTTGTTTCGTTTTTTTATGGCTGAATAATATTCCATTGTATATATGTATATGTGTGTGTGTATCACATATTTTTATCCATTCATCTTTTGGTGGATTCTTAGTTGTTTCCATGTCTTTGCTATTGTGAATAATGTTGCAATGAACATGGGGGTACAAATATTTGAGATAGTGATTTCATTTCCTTTGTATATATACCCAGAAATGGAATTGCTGGATCATATGGTAGTTCTGTTTTTCATTTTTTGAGGAACCTCCATATTGTTTTCCGTAATGGCTGCACTAATTTACATTCTCACCAATAGTGCACAAATGTTACTTACCTCTTCTTCACATCGTCACCAGAATTTGTTATCTCTTGTCTTTTTGATGACAGCCATTCTGTCAGCTGGGAGGTGATACCTCATTGTGATTTTGATTTGCATCTCCCTGATGATTAGTGATGTTGAGCATCTTTCCCTGTACCTGTTGGCCATTTGTACGTCTTCTTTGGAAAAATATCTATTCAGATCTTCTGCCCATTTAAAAAATTAGATTATTGGAGGTTTTTTTTTGTTGCTATTGAGTTGTATGAGTTCCTTATTTATTTTGGATATTAGCACCCTTATCTGATATGTAGCTTGCAAATTTTTTCTCCCATTTCGTAGGTTGCCCTTTCATTTTGTTGATACTGTTTGCTTTTCCTATCCCACTGGTGAAACATGATTGAGTTAAAAATATGTTTCTGTTTCTCTGAGATAATATTTATTAACACAGGCCATGGAAGCATCAAAAGAAGAAGTATTATTAGTGCAGGCAGCTTTCCCACTTATTTAAGGCGGGGATACTGGTTAGCAGTAGAAGATGTGACTGTGTGTTGTACCAGGAGTCTGCACCTTGAGAAGCAGACTCTGAGGCCTCCGCTGTTGGCATAGGATCTAACTCAGCACTCTTAGTTGTGTGGCTTTGCACAGGTTGCTTACCTCTGTGTAGAAAGTACGTAAAGTGCTTGGACTAGCGTCTGGCACATCATAGGCATTGAAAATGGAACTATATTATTTGTAGTTTTGTTTAAGATGTCTGAGTGAATATTGGCTTTAAAATATGAAAAAATATACTTTTCCATTAAGTACAGAAAAATCAAATGTGCATAGATCCTCTCTTAAGAAATTACAACCTCAATGTAATGTCTTTTTAAATATCCTGAAAGAAAATTTTAGAAAAGCAGAACAGATATTTCTCTGGGATATAGTCTGATGAGTCATTTGAGTGAGATGCACAGAACTTGATCACAAGCTGGTTTGCACCTTTGGCCCTGTTGCCCCCACAGTGACTGTCCAGGCTGACATGGAGGTGGGTAGAATGGGGGAGCTCTAACATTTTGTGGTGTGCTTGAAGTTGGCCCTGAGGCTCCTTACACTATCTTCATATTTTTGGATTCTTTTTTCTTTTTGTTTTTCCAGTTGGGTGTTTTTTGCTTCTTCGTATTTCAGATCTTTGACTTGATTCTTGTGATCCTCTAGTCTGCTGTTGGAACTCTGTATAATATTCTTTATTTCCGTCAGTGTATGCTTAATTTCTAGTTGGTCCTTTTTCATAACCTCAAGGATCTCACTAGAGTTCTTGAGGGTCTCACTAAATTTATCGGCAGTTTCTAGAAAATTCTTGAAAAACCTTAAAAGTGTGGTTTTGAACTCTATATCCAGTAGTTTGCTTTCCTCCATTTCTGTCATTTGTGACCTGTTTCTTTGTCTCCGAATTTTTTGATTCCCTGTGTTGATAGAGTGCCTTTCTGTGCTAGGTGTCCTATGGGGCCCAGTGGCTCAGCCTCCCCAATTACCTGAGGTGGACACTCTTGGTGCACCCCTTTGTGGGCTTTGTGCACAGTCTTGTTGTAGTTAAGCTTGATTATTGTAGGTATCTCTGGGAGGAATTGACCTCCAGGCCAATTGGCAGTGAGAATCAGCTGTGTCTGCAGTGGGAGAACTTCTGTGCTGGAGACACCCTTCTGGGGCAAGACTTGCTTCAGTGGGGCTTTGGTGCTCACTGAGTCTGCCTCTTGAGTGTGTCCCTTATAGATCTGAGGAGTTGTAATCTGGATGGTCCCACTCTGACCACTGGGTACACTGGCTCTTGGATCTCTAAGGAGGTGCTAATTTAGCCTCTTCCTGAGGCTACCCAGCAGGTGCTATGGAGAGATCTGCAGATTCCTCTTCTTTGTTTGGGGTTTGGAGGTGCCCAGATGAGGCCCAGCTGTGAAGCAGTGCAAGCTGCTGTGGGGGCCTTGGGCCTTCTTTTGGAAGTTCTGGGTCTCTCTGACTCAGCTGCAGTTTGTTAGGTAATTTTCAGATTGCAGAGGGCCAAGCCTTTCATATGCAAAAGCCTCTGTGAACAGCTTGGGTGGGGCGGGGTCTCAGGGGATCAACAGGGTGGAGAAAGCAGCTATGGCTGCTCCTCAGTCCTACCCTAAGAGGCCCCAGGTCTCAGTGCCCTGGTAATTGCTGCAAGCACCTCTGAGAGAAAGCTGCCCTTGAGTTCTGCCCACTGCCAGACAGTCCAGTTTCTCCCCGTATGAGTCTGGGTCCCCAGAGACTCGCCTGGAACTGGATTCAGAGCAGTCGGGAGCCTGAGACTCCCTCCTGATTGAAAAAGACAACTGTGTCCTCAGTTGCCAGCCCTTTCCACGTGCGCCTCCGTACCTCTGCACTTTACTTCCGCACCTCCTCTGAGTCTCAGTGTGCTTTTCTCTTTCCTTCTAGTTGTAGAATTTCCACTCAGCCAGCCTTCCTGTAGTTCTGGATGATGTCCGTTTTTTCTTTTAGTTGTATTTTTGAAGTGGTTGTGTGAGGCAGTAATTTCCAGTGTTTACCTATGCCGCCATCTTGGTTTCTCCTCTAACATTTTCTGCTTTACAGAATCGTTTCTGCCTCCCTTCATAAGCACCTTCACATATATGTGCTTTTTAAATTCTATTTGTGATGTTTAATTTCTCTTTTCTTGCTATATCTAAGCCTGAAATTAAAAGCACTTATATATAATTTTTTAAGGTTATGCCCAGGTTTATTTATTTTTTCTTTTTTATGCCCAGGTTTATTTAATTTTCTTATGTTATCTTTAATAAGGTTTTTTATGGCTAATTAAAATACATTTATTATAAAAAGATTTATTTATCCTATATAATAAAAGCCTAATATGCTAAGTGTCCGGTTGTCTGGTCAGATGTTCAACCAATCAAAGTGTAATATGCTAATGATATGCTAAGGTCACTCAACTGCTTGCTATGACGTGCACTGACCACCAGGGGGCAGACGCTCTGACCAGTAGGGGTGAGCTTGCTGCTGGGGTCTGGCTGATCGGGACTGAGTGAGATGGGCTGGACATGCCCTGGAGCCCTCCCGAGGTCCCTCCCAGGCCCTGATTGTGCATTGGTGGGGTCCCTTGGCCTGGTCTATGCCCTCTAGCAATCCAGGACCCCTCGGGGGATGTCGGAGAGCCAGGTTTGGCCCAACGGTGGACCAACCGGTCACTACAACGCATACTGACCTCCAGGGCGCAGATGCTCAATGTAGGAGCTGCTCCTTGGTGGTCAGTGTGCTCCCACAAGGGGAGCACTGCTCAGCCAGGAGCCAGGCTCATGACTGGCAAGTGCAGCGGCAGTGGTGGGAACCTCCCCGCCTCCACGGCAGTGCTAAGGATGTCCAACTGCTGGCTTAGGTCACTCCCTGCGGGGAGCAGGCCTAAGCCATCAGTCAAACATCCCTCAAGGGCTCCTTGACTGTGAGAGGGCGCAGCTGGGCTGAGGGACCCCCCCAGTGCAAAAATTTTGTGCACCAGGCCTCTAGTTTAGTATAAAAACCTTTAAAAAAAGATGTATTATCTGCTCTTTTTAGTAACCTCAAGAAAATTGCAGAATATAAGAAAACTAGCCCTAGCCGGCTTGGCTCAGTGGATAGAGCGTCAGCCTGCGGACTCAAGGGTCGCGGGTTTGATTCCGGTCAAGGGCATATGCCTGGGTTGCGGGCTTGATCCCCAGTGGGGGGTGTGCAGGAGGCAGCCAATCAATGATTCTCTATCATCATTGATGTTTCTATCTCTCTCTCTCCCTCTCTCTTCCTCTCTGAAATCAATAAAAATATTTAAAAAAAGAAAAAAAGAAAAAAAGAAAACTAAAGCCAGGAGACATAAAGAGAAAAGTAAATTTAACTAGATAAAATTAACCTTCCCATACTTTAAAGAAATTCAGAAGATAAAAGATAGACTAGGAGCCGAAGCCGGTGGATAGAGCGTCGGCCTGCGGACTGAAAGGCCCCAGGTTCGATTCCGGTGAAGGGCATGTGCCTTGGTTACTGGCACGTCCCTAGTGGGGGATGTGCAGGAGGCGGCTGGTCGATGTTTCTCTCTCTTCGATGTTTCTAACTCTCTGTCTCTCTCCCTTCCTCTCTGTGAAAAATCAATAAAATATATTTTTTAAAAAAAGATAGACTAAGAGAAAATATTTTCAGCATTATTTAATTGAATTTTTTTTAAAAAATATATTTTATTGATTTTTTGCAGAGAGGAGGGGAGAGGGATACAGAGCTAGAAACATCAATGAGAGAGAAACATCGATCAGCTGCCTCCTGCATGCCCCCTACTGGGGATGTGCCCACAACCAAGGTACATGCCCTTGACTGGAATCGAAGCCAGGACCCTTTAATCCACAGGCCGACGACGCTCTGTCCACTGAGCCAAACTGGTTAGGGCTAATTGAATTTTTAATTGAGGTAATTATAGTTCATTTGGCATTAATTGTAAGAAATAACACACTGAGGTACTGTGTACCCTTCACACTGTTTCCTCTCATGGCAACATATTGTAAAAGCATAGCATAATATCACAACCAGGACATTGACGTGACCCAGTTACACTATCTTTAGGTCTGGGTTTATTTCTTTACTTCTTTAGCCAATGGATGTCAAATTGATCCAGCATAATTTGTTTGAAGGCTGTCTTTCCTCAATTTTTATGCTTTTGTCAAAAGCCAGTTGGACTTTTTTGTGTGGGTTTATTTCTGGGTTCTTTATTTTGTTCCATTGACCTATGTCCCTATCCCCCCCACCACCACAGTTTTTATTTCTGTAGCTGTATAGTAAGCCTTAGTATTGGCTACAGTGATTCCTCCCACTTTTTTCTCTTTTGTCAGACTCCTTTTAGTTATTTGAGGAGCCTGTGCCTTTCCATATAAATTTTAGAATAAGCTTGTCTATGTTTTCAAAAAACTAGGCTGGGATTTTGATAGGAATTACATTAAAAACCTATATACATCAGTTTACAGAGAATTTGCTTCTTTTCTATGTTGAATCTTCTGATCCATAAATATGGTGTGTCTCTCCATTTATGAAACATTTCCTTTCATGCAAATAAACAACTAATACTTGGAATCTATAAAGAGCATCTATAAATCAGTAACAAAAATGGCCCAAAACACATAGGAAATTGGGAAAAGGCAATTCCCAGAAGAAATACAAATGGCCACTCTAGTTTAAAAAGGTGCTCAATCTCACTGATATTGCAGGAAATTCAAATTATAAGATCCCAGGGGTTTGCCTGTTTAGATTGGCAAGATAAAAAATTGACAGTATTATCAATTAACTAGAGGACCAATGCATGAATTCATGCACCAGTGGGGTCCCTTAGCCTGGCCTGTGGGATCGGGCTGAAACTAGCTCTCCGACATCCCCTGAGGGGTCCAAGATTGTGAGAGGGTGCAGGCTAGGCTGAGGGACCCCACTGGTGCAGGATTGGGGTGGGGAGGGATGTGGGAGGTTGGCCAGCTGGGGAGGGACTGCAGGGAGGGCTCCAGGGCGTGTCCGGCTGCTCTCACTCAGTCCCGATCCGCCAGACTCCAGCAGCAAGCCAACCTACTGGTTGCAGCATCTGCCCCCTGGTGGTCAGTGCATGTCATAGTGAGCAGTTGAACCTTAGCATATAATTAGCATATTACGCTTTGATTGGTTGAACGGACAACTGGACATTTAGCATATTAGAATTTTATTATATAGGATGAGAGTGCAAGGAAATGGACTCTTGTGATACACATGGTGGGAGCAAGCTGGTGAAGCCTTTTTTGAAAGCATTTAGCAGTATTGGTCAACATTAGAACCGGACATAACTTGACTGAGCAGTTCCAATTCTTTGAATCTCTCATACAAAAGTCTGTGCTCATATGCACAAAGATATTGGTACAAAGGTGCTCAGTACTGCATTCGGGGAAACAACCAAAATGCTAATCAGTAGAGGAAAGGTTAGACAAATTATGTCTTATCCATATGTAAAATATCGTGCACCAGTTAAAAAGAATGAGGGTGACCTATATGTGCTGAGATTTCGAATCAGATAAGCATAGGAGAGAAGTCCAATTATACCCCGCCACCCTCTGCTTCTACTTTCCTTTTAAACAGATATAAAAGAGCCATCTGGTCAATTCTGACTTTCTTGTCACATATTGAACTGACACAGCTGCTTTAGAAAATTCTCTTATGGTTCAGGGATGCTAAGTTACTGATAAATTAACTTTCTTTTTATGGCTCTTATCTTGAAGTCTTTTTATTGCTTTCATTGTGTACCAGCAATGAAGCATAAATGTCCAGGACTGGGGGAGGGGTCATTCCTCAGGCAGGAACAGTGGGTCTCTGGCTCTGCCTAGTGGTCTTGTCCTCTCAGTTCCCTGACCTTTTGTTATCTTACTTAGGTCAGAGGGCATTGCTAACCTCTCTGAGGACTGGCTTTTCCTCTACTAGGGTTGGCATTTGAAGAAGTCTTATTTTCATGATCCAATTCAGGAGAAGAGTTTCATAAGAAGTATCCATACAATAGTTGGTTAAATTTCATTACATTCCCATCAAAATGAGTTATTCATTATATTTAATAAATCAAAGCATATGTTTTAAAATTTCAGAACAGAATTGTATCTTGAGTGGAGCTCATTTTCTGTATGTTCTTGTCCAATTAAAAACATTTTATTGTGAATTACTTAAGACAAATAAGAAGGAATAAGACAGTAAACACTGGTGTATCCACCTCCCAGCATAAGAAAATGTTCTTTTCACTTGTAGCTTCTTGAAGATGTGCCAGTGAGGGAGGACTGGCCACCTTAATGCTCCTGGGCTAGTGATTTAATATTGGTATCTGGGGTTCAGTGGTTTACCATTTCTTGTAGTGTCCCCTGCTTGCCCACATCTATAGCAGGGCTCAGTGCTAGGAAAGAGACTAGGCTGAGAAAATGGCTTTTTTGAATTTTATGTAGATGAAATTTAGCATTTATATAAGGTTTATAGGAAGCTGTTCGCTGCTCTTGCTAACAGTATTACAATATTGGTACCCTTAGGTGAGCTGGTGAGGCTCTTAATTCATTTGCAGTACAGGAGACCATAGCTGGTCTGTTTCCTCATCTGCTTCCCTGTTTTCCCATCCATCCATCCATCCATCCATCCATCCATCCATCCATCCATCCATCCATCCATCCATCCACTCATCCATCAATCCTGGCAGCCCTTCATTGAGTCAGTATTCTATGAGCATCTACTGTGCTATGGCTCAGGCTGTTGAAGTGCGTGTTTGACATGGCCAGGCTGTTGAAGTCCTACTTAGAGCCATAAAAGTAGCTATAGACTACCTTGGACCAGCCCTGCCCATCTTGTGGCCCTGCAGTGGCGTCAGGGTGGAGTCTGGGGCAGAGCCATGCTACACAGAGGTGCTGGAGTCTGGCATGGCACTGCTCATGGAGGCCATGCTCTCCAGCACAGGGTTGAGACTGATGCTTTGGTTGTTGGAATCGGGCTGCCAGAGGCTTTCTAGGTGGCCATAGATGCCTCCACCAAGGAGAACTGCTCAGGCATATGGGCCACTTATGTTTCTGGTTGGTGTGGGCTTGGTGGATGTGGGTGAGCAGTGTGTTCCTGCTGGTGAAGGCCTCAAGGTGGTAGATGCACTACAGGTCGACCTTCTCAGGAGCTGGAGGTAGTGGGTGAGCATGTGCTTCTCTAAGCCACTTGGTCTGGGTGCAGGTGTTCTTGTAGACCTCCTCTAACCACAAGTTGCTTCCAGTGCCCAGGAGAGAGAAATAGGTAATTCCAGTCATTTAAGAGTTTATCTAAGAGAGGAGTGTCAAGGGTGCTATGGCAGCACACATTTGTGTATGTATATGTGTATGTTTGAGAGAGAGACAGAAACACAGAGACACACACAGAGAGAGACAAAGACAGAGAGAGGGATAGAGAAAGAGGGAGAGAGGATATATGTGTTGGTAAGTGAGAAGAAAGATATAGGACAGGACATTCTAAGCCAAGAGACAAGCTTTTGCAAAGACATGGAGAGAGAGAGAGAGAGAGAGAGAGAGAGAGAGAGAGAGAGAGAGAGAGAGAGAGAGAGAATAGCATATTAGGTATTTACTGCTGGGTGATAAAATACCTCAAAACTTAGTAGCTTAAAATAACAATATACTGGTAATTATCTCACATGGAAGGAAACTTGACTTGGGGTGATGAATACACAATATAATATACAGTTGATGTATTATGGAACTCAACACCTGAAACCTATATAATTTTATTAACTAATGTCACCCCAATAAATTCAATTTAAAAAAGTCAGGAACAGTTTAGCTGTGTGGTTCTGGCTGAGTGTCTCTCATGAGGTTGCAACCAAGATGTCAGCCCACGGCCACCACCATCATCTGAAAGCTCAGCTGGGGCTGGAGGATCCGCTTCCCAAGTGTCTAACTCATGTGGCCAGGAAGTTGATAGCAGCTATCCTAGGGCTGCTTGAATGTCCTCACAACAAGCTTCCAGCTTCCCCAGGACAAGTGATCCAAGCGAAAGCAGGGTGGAAGCTGCAACATCTTCTATGACATAGCTTCGCAAGCCCCATTTCAGTGTCCTATTGGCCACACAGGCCAGCCCTATCCACTGTGCGGGGGTGGGGTCTACATAAAGGCATGAATACCAGGAGGCAAGGATTATTGGGACTCTATTGGAGATTGCTACCATAGTATGGCCCAGCGTCTGTAAGCTGGTCTGCATGACAGGGGCTATTTGTGACTGGGGGAATGGATTTGGCTGAGGAGCTTGATATAAGCTTTGGACACTGTTTTAAGCACTTTGTATTTTTTCTTCAGTTTCATAGTCAGTTTTCATAGTCTTTTCACAGTCTTTTCCTTTAACAATATTGAGGAGGGAAATTTGTCTTTTCGATCTACAACTCTGATAGAGGTGTGGTGTGCATTGGGGTTGCTAGTGATGGTCTGTTTATAGGTCCTGCCCCTCACCCTTCCCAGGGCACCTGGAACTGATTTAGAGTCCCCAGTTGCCTCAAGTTTTACCTCCCCCTACCTCTTCTTCCATAAGGGAGACCTTGGGAACACAGGCTGGAGGGGAGAGACTTAATAAACCAGTGGTATCCAGAAAAAAAAAGGCTATATGGGGTGTAAATCTTACCACTCTTATTTATATGTATCTCATTTTTAAAAATTTTGACTCTTAGGCCTATGTTATCATGTCATTAGTGTGTGGTGTGAATACAATAGAAGATGTATGTAATTTATAAGTAAGTGATGTTCATTACTGTGGGGGTACGTGCCCCATGTCTTTTTACCAATGGAAGGTATGATTAATGAGTTTGGAGACCAATGCTAAGAGAGAGGCTGGTGCTGTGGGGCGGCGGGGTTGAGGGGAGTGGGCAGTTATGCCCAATGTCCCTTTCCATGACTGGTCGCTTTAATGCAGCAGTTCTCAACCTGTGGGTCGCGACCCCTTTGGCAGTCGAACGACCCTTTCACAGGGGTCGCCTAAGACCATCCTGCGTATCAGATATTTACATTACAATTCATAACAGTAGCAACATTACAGTTATGAAGTAGCAACGAAAATAATTTTATGGTTGGGGGTCACCACAACATGAGGAACTGTATTTAAAGGGCCAGAAGGTTGAGAACCACTGCTTTAATGCCTGCAACGCTGTCCTGAGAAGACCTGTGTTGGCAGAGTGCCTGCTTAGCCCTCTGGTTGTGGCTGCCCTGCCCAGCCATCCTTCAGTGACTGCCCCTCTTGATCCAGATCACTTTTGGGAAGACACTGTCAGGCATTGCCTGTTATGAGCGACACTGCTGGCTGGAGTCAGACCTGCATTCACATCTGGCTCAGAAAGTGCTTGTGGTTCTGCCCTGGGTAGATCACTCAGTTTCTCTGAAGGCCCCTCTTGGTTTATAAAACAAGGGTGGTCCCTCTGTGCAGGGTGCTTCAATGGAAGGGCCTCACACAATATTCTTTTGCCTTCCTGTACCCCATCTTTCATACAGTGGGTCAATACAGACCAACTCTGTCCTGATAGTGTCCAAAGCGAGGACTCTAGGGGGCTACCATTATCCCCTCATTTAAGTCCGGGGGGACCCAATAACAAATTGATTTTAGGTAGATCCTGGCTTACCCAGCTTGGTTACACACATTCTGTCTGAATGATGCCCCTGAGTTAAAACCATGGCAAGTAGCTTTGATAAGAATGTGAGATGTCCTTAGCATTTGGGACCCCTGTTTCTGAAGTGTAGCAGTCCAGTGTTTGAGGGAGTACCTATCCTTTGTAGACTTGGTTTGCAAGGGTTACTTTGTAGTCTGAAATTTTTTAAAAAGTCAGTTTTCAGTCTTTTCAATAACTTTGAAATATATTTATAAAAGAATGCATCTGGTCTACCGGGTTTATTTTTATAATCCCTTGCATGTTACTAAAAAATGTATCTTTTTAAAATGTTCATTTTGAAATAATTTTAGACAGAGAAAATTACAAAAATAGTACTAACAAGTATCCGTATGTTCTTCATCTGGCTTACCCTCATGTTGACATCTCACACGAGAATAGCACAATTATCAAAAATAAGAAATGAGCCTGGGTACACCACCATTAACTAATCTTCAACCCTTATGTGGATTTTCCCACAACTGGCTAGGGCCCCACCTTTGCTAATAATGTGCCTTTTCTTTTCCAGGATCCAATCCAGGATCCCACATTGCTCTTGTCATGTCTCTTTGGTTCCCTCCAATCTGGGACAGTGCCTCAGTCTTCATGTTATCTGTTTGAAAATGTGTAAATCTAAGTGTGTACAAATCCTTTGGACATAATTTTGTTTTCTTCTCAGTCCCTGTTGCCGTTAGCTATGACCTGGCTTCTTCTGCTGAGTCACAGCCAGTCATGTGCTTGGCACATACTAATTGCTCAGTAAATGGTAGGTGCTATGGTTTCAGTCATACATGAGGCATGGTCATTGGTAATGCCACCAGTAATCTTTACTAATGTTATGCCCAGATTTCAAGACCCCCCACAGAACCACCAGGGAGCGCCGAGTCCGATGCAAAAGCATAGAGTCTTTTATTCAAGCCCGGGACTTGGTCCCCCCCTTGCCTCCATTACTGGATGCAAGAGAGAGCCCCGAGTCCCAAGGGAACAAAGAATTTATAGGGCTTGGGGTTGGGGGGTGGGGGCACACTCTGACCACTGATTTGGCCGATTCTGGTTGGTTGAGTGAGGGCCGGGGGGTAGTGATGCAAGGGCAGGGTGCAGCTAGGGTCTGGTTACACAGAGACAGGGGGGTGGCTAGCATACTCTTGGCCTTGGGCTAGTTTCCCCCGCTTTCCCATTGGCCGAGATAAGGGCAGGCTGAGTAACTGATACATTCTGCGGCTTTTTCTTGGAAGAGGGGTTAAGGACACAGCTATCAGTCCTGTTCTGTCCTTTCACTTACTTACGCAAGAGCTCATCATTGGACTCCTTACATGGCATGTGTGGGCAAATGCTTTCAGTTCACTCAAATTTAGATTTCTAAATGCAGGTGTGAGATAGGAAAGTGCCAGGAGCAGCTGTTTTCAGTCTCAGGACAGCTGGTGCAGTAGCAGGGGCTGGCCTGGTGTTCTCTCTTACAGATGCTTGGTGCTCATGCGAATCCATGTCAAGCCTGAAAAAGCCCAGATCTCACTGTTTAAGTTTGTGTACAGTAAATCACACTTCCTGTGGGTAGCTGGACTGCTTATAGAGTGGCCTTCCCAACACTCTTGGGGTGCTCTCGAAACACATGGAAGGCTCTGGAAGGATATGTGCAAAGGTGGCATTTGGTCTTTACAGATTATAGCAAGTAATTCCTTTCCTTCTGGGCTTGTTATTGGCCATAAATATATAGTGGCGATAGGTGGATGGCAGAGAGGAGGGAAGGTTATTTTAGAGTTTTTTGTAAAAGTGATGATTATCTGGACTCTGAAGTTGTACCTAACTTTTTATTTAACTCAAGGATCCCACTGTGGCCCTACCTACTTTGGCTTTGTGGACAAAGCATCAGCCTGTGGACTGAAGGGTCCCGGGTTTGATTCCGGTCAAGGGCATATGCCTGGCTTGTGGGCTCGATCTTCAGTGGGGGTGTGCAGGAGGCAGATGATCAATGATTTTCATTGATGTTTCTGTCTCTCCCTCTCTCAAGTTAAAAAAAAAAGTCCCACTGTGTGTATGTGTGCATGTGCATGTGTGTGTTTATGAAGCAGATAGTCACATACTAACAAACACGAAGAGACAGAGATTGAGAAGACCGGGTTTGCCCAGGACTGAGGGAATCTCTGGGATGTGGGACTTTCACTGCTAAAACCAGGCCAGGCCCAGGCAAACGAGGATGGCTCGTCAGCCTCTGAAGGGCCTACATGGGACAGAAAACGGTGTGGGTTGGGGAGACCTCAAAGATTCCCAGGGTGAAGTTTCTAGTCTTCATCTTTTGCCATTTGTTCATGTCCCTTTTAAAATAAATCTTCATTTAAATCATGATTATCAACACTTTATTATTGTTGTTCTATCTACTCCCTCCTTATATTTTGCCGGAGAATTTTGAAGCACTTCCCTGATAGCCTCTCATTTCTTTACATTTTATTTTTTTAAAGTAAACTTTTATTTGGGAGTAATTTCAGATTTACAGAATGTTACCAAGAGTGGACCGAGTTCCTGAATAACCCCCACCCAGCACATCCTATTGTTATCATCTTTCTTAAACGTTTCCACGGCACATTGGTCAAAATTAGAAACTACATTAGTACATTACCATTAACCAAATTCCAAACTTTATTTGGATTTCACCAGGTTTTCCATTTATATCCTCTTTCTGTTCCAGGATCCAATCCAGGGCAGCACATTGAATTTCATTATCTGTGACAGTTTCTCAGTCTTTCACAGTTAACAGAGAAAAAAAAGAAGCATTTTTCCTGACCTTAACAGTCCTGAGGAGTACTGGCCAGGTACCCTGTAGAATCCCCAAATATGGGTTTGTCTCATCTGTTTTGTGATTAGACTGGGGCTATGGCTTAAAAAAATAAAAATATTTTTATTGGTTTCAGAGAGGAAGGGAGACAGAGAGAGAGATAGAAACATCATTGGTGAGAGAGGATTATTGATTGGCTGCCTCCTACATGTCCCCTACTGGGGATTGAGCCTGAAACCTGGGCATGTGTCCTTGATTGGAATCGAACCCAGAACCCTTCAGTCCGCAGGCTGGCACTCTATCCACTGAGCCAAACTGGCGAGGGCAGGTTATGGCTTTTTAGAAAGAGCACACAGAGGTGAAGTGTCCTTTCTTTCTCATCATCTCAGGGGATATTTGACATCCATGTGACCTCTCTGGTGATGGGCACCTTGATCACCTGGTTAATGTTGTGTTGGGCAGGTCTCTCCACAGAGTTACTGTTTTTCCTTTTCCTTACTCTGTTGGAAGCGAGTCCCTAAGCACAGCCCTGGAAGGGCTCAGCGAAGGTTAAGGTCAGCCTCCTGGAGGCAGAAGTATCTCCGTGCGTTCTTTGTAGGCTTGTAGGACACCCAGGTCGCTTTGACTTTCAGATCAGCAATGAAAACTTTTTAATGTAAGCTTGTCCCTTGGGATATTAGAGCTTCAAATTTAACTGGTTGTCCTGTAATTTGTTAAATCTGGCAACGCTAATTCTTTGGAATTCTTCTTTAAGAAAAATTGGTTTCTTTCCTCTTTCATTTGATTCCACCATCTTCTTGTTATTGTCTTCTTCCCACTTTCTGTCATCCTTTAGCAGAGTTTGATATACTTCAGTGATTGTACTTTGTCTACTTAATTTTCTTTTGGAAACATGGAAAATAGTTTTGTTTGCCTCAAAAAATGAAAATTTGTGTGTGTGTGTTTAATCAAAGGATTTTTTTCATTACATCAGGCAAAAAGTACATTAGTTTCCAACCCCTATAAATAGAACCCAGAGTTGAAGGAAAGGAGATTTGTGCTGAATTTCCAAGTGTGGATTGTGGGAGGGGCTGGGAAGAAGGACACTCTTTTAAGCAGCCCCAGGCGGCTAACGTAGCAATAGGCATGTGGATTCTGCCTGAATTGGCACTGCCAAGCACTTGTCATTGCTTAAGCTCCCCAACTTCTAGCAGGTGTGAGAGAATGCTAATTAAGTGGATATGGAAATGAAGGATGGCTGGGGTGGTGGGAATGCCAGAGAGATCCTGTAATTGTCCTTTTAAAAGAAAGCCAGACCTCTTGTTTCTGTGCGGTGCACCTACCAGTGGTCGGCGAACTCATTAGTCAACAGAGCCAAATATCAACAGTACTTCTTCAAAATAGCCTTGCCCAGGCCGAAAACCGACTTCTGCGCATGGGCCACGAAGTTTCAGTCGCACTGTACGATTGGTCCTAGCCCAGTAGTTCCCAAACTTATTTGGCCTACCGCCCCCTTTCCAGAAAAAATATTACTCAGTGCCCCCTGGAAATTAATTTTTTAAAAATTTTAATAGCAATTAAACAGAAAGATATATGTATTAATGTTTCTACCTTTCTCGTAAAATATAGTAAAGAAAGGTGTAAATGATAAACATTGAAGTTTGAAATTATGAAACTGTTTATTGAACTCAGAATAGAAAGGTAATACAAAAAAAGTTAAAACAAATGCACCTGTGGCCATCACCGCCCCCCTGGATCGCTGCAGCGCCCACCAGGGGGCGGTAGCGCCCACTTTGGGAATCACTGTCCTAGCCCATCAGATGGTGTTGCATTTTGTTCAAGCAACAGGTCTTCAGCAAGATTACCTTGGGTGTCTTGTTCTCAGCAGCTGGTACCCGTCAAGTCAGGGCCTGCTACTCATCAGCAGCAGGTGTTCTAGGAAGTGGCCAGAGATCACGGAATTTACAGAGGGCTCAGCTCCCTTAGACAAGAGACCTCTGCTGACCCATGGCCCCAACAAGCCTTATCAGGGCGGAAGGATGGCTGATGGCCAGGCAGAGAGGAGGTTTGGAGCTTGGTGAATTGGATGTGGCTATGCCTTGTGATAGTTGCCTTCTTACCAGTTCTTTTGAAAGGGTGTGCCTGGCACATAGTAGGTGATTTATTAAACGTTTGTCAGTTGAATGAGGGCATTCATTTTTTGTCCTGCCACTTGTTCAGGTAATCCTCAGTAATTGTGACATGGATCCATCAACCTTACCTAAACTGAATCCTGTCTTCCGGTAACAGTGCCAGTCACTTGCCATTGCTTATCTAAATCAATGTTCTTGAACGATGGGGCCTGACTCTTGCCAGGTCTCCACAGAAAGCCTCCAGCACTCCCAGGGCTCTGGTGCTCTTTGATCTGAGTGCCCAATTCTTTCCCCTGCTGGGATGGGGCTGCCTGTGCCTCTGCTTCTGGAAGGATCTTTCTTTGCTGCTTCGCCTGTGGCACCTGGCACAGTCTTGGACCCACAGAAGGCCCTTGTTGGATATGTGGAGAGTGGATAAATACCTATCTCCATCTGGAATTCTTTGTATATCCCAAATAAGAAATGCTTACAAGTACAAAGATGTCCAGGGCAACTCATTAAAATATCTGCACATGTGTACAGATAATACATTTGGTCTGAGGCTGCCAACTTTTTCCCCTAAGAAAATAAAAAGCATTGCTTTTTAACATAGCTTCCTGAAGGTGTTACAAATGTCTGTCTGGTTCTTGTATCCTGTTGAAGAGAGCAACATATGTTTGTCCATGTGTTTATATTTTTTAAGATACCAGATGTCTGTAGTACAAGTTTTTATTATCTATTTTTGAATTTATGTTTTGAAACTTAAAAACACATTTCGGAATACTGCTATAGGTGTAAGTGCTGAGTGCTCCCTGACTGACTATAGGGTATGTTTTGCCAAGCTGCTCTGAGTTTTGAATTTTCTTGAATTTCTGTTTATGGGATGCCAGTGTATTAAATACACAGATGGCACACAGTGAGGTCAGTTCTTAACAGCTCTAAAAAAGAGCAGGCAGTTATATTTTTGGTGAGAATTTTGGAGTGAAAGCAAAAGCCCTAAAGGATGACAGCCAAAATCTGCGTTGTTTAGTGGTGAGGAAGCCAGGGCTGGACACTGGGACAGTGGCACCATTAGTGGTTCCCCCTTATCAGGTAAAGTCAACTTGACCCACACTTGGTGGCAAAGCCCTGTCCTGACTGTGGCCCAACAGAGAGCTCATGGCAACCACCGCTCTGATGGTCAGTGGTCAGTGGCATAGAAATTGAGCCCTGAAGCAGATCTTCTGAGATGTGACTCTCTGGGTTGCTGCCCTTCTGTGTCTGGAGCCACAGTGGAATCGCTGAGTGAAATGAGCTACGGAGTTCTCATTTTTACACAGACCACAATCTCTTCTGAACTGCTCACTGGTTTTTTTTTTGTTTTTTTTTGGTTTTTTTTTATGAGGAAACTGAAATAGCTTTACTTGCCCTTTTCCAGATTTTTCAGCTTTTCCTTTTTATAGCTGAATATGAGGTCACCAGAAGGTTTCCTTTTCAGCTTTAATGTTATTGAATTGAACATTTTTGCAGCTGTGGCTCCTTGTTTTCAGAAATGTGTTTCTCTGAATTTTGGCTAAGGAGCATCTCAGAGGCAGGGAGTCTCCCTGCAGACCAGGAAGTGTCTTTGAGGGGCACAGCTCACCTGGGATGGCTCTGCTCCATCCTCTAACAGTCAGGGAGGGATACTCCTAGAGCACTTGTTTTCAAACTTTATTAGCAGAGGACCCCTTTGTAGACATAAAATGATATCCCAAACACAATAGAATACCAAAATGAGCTGCTGTGTGACATGGGACTGGGCGATGGGGAGGTAGGTGATTGATAGAGGGCTTAGCGCTGTCTCTGTAGGTGGTGGTGGGAAGGGTGTCTCAGGCTACTTCTGATGAGTTGGGCGTTTGTAGGCAGTTTATCTCACTCTGGTCAAGGTCTGTCCTTGGTGCTGCCCTCTCCCTCAGGCCAGATAGCTCTGCCTGAAAGTACAGTAAGTCAGTGCTGGCATTTCCTCTTTCCCCTGTCACATTCAGGATCTGTCATTGGCTTGGGCTCTGGGGACCTGCCCCTCTTCCTTGGTCTCCTGTTTCTCACCTGTGTCCAGGGCCTGTTTGTCAATGTCTTGGTAATAATTGAAGCCATAATGTGAGCTGCCAACGTTGGTGAAGCTCTCGCTGTGCTGGGCCTGCTGTCAGTGCTTTGCTGTGTTGCCTCACTCACCCCTCACCCCAGCCTTTCCTTGTTAGGTGTGGATGACCCAGAATTTCCATTTCTTATATCAGTGCTGAACTCAAATTGGAATTATTCTAGTAGCCCCCTGATGGGGCTGCATGCCAAGGATTTCTGTACTGTGTCTTGCATACCAGGGTTTGTTTAATATTTCTCAAACCCTTTAATCTTTGCAGCTCCTCCTGCAGTCTTTGCTGGCTCCATTTCCCTTAGGGTTAAGATCAGACTTCAGCCTAGCACAGGTACCTGTCTTAGGCCTGTCTCCCCTATGTCCCTGCAGGAATCGTCAGTGAAATCACACACTTGTTTTCTTCTCCAAGGCTGTGCTCAAACTCTTTTCACCTTCATGGCTGCACATCAGTGCACCTCCTTCCTGCTCTTTCCTTCCCAGCAGGTGTGTGTCCCCACTTTTGCATTAGAGCAGCAGGCATGCCTGTCTGTCTGTGTACTGCCGTGTGTAATTTGTTAACATTCTCATTGTCTTGAAACGTAATTCAGTGATTTCCATCCAACTTCTCTAGAGCTCATCCCTTTCCTACAATTAAATTGTAAACCCTTTAAAAAAATATATTTTTATTGATTTTAGAGAGGAAGGAAGAGGGAGAGAGAGAGATAGAAACATCAATGATAAGAGAGAATCATTAATCGGCTGCCTCCTGCACACCCCACACTGAGGATTGAGCCTGCAACTAGGGCATGTGCTCTGACCAGGAATCAAACTGTGACCTCCTGGTTCATAGGTCAACACTCAGCCACTGAGCCACGCCAGCCGAGCTAAATTGTAAACTCTTTAAGGGAGAACCAGAACTTAAAAATTCCCCCACAGCACCCACCACAGTGCACAGAGTAGGCAGTGGACAAATATTTGTTTTTGATGAGAATTCTAAGGAAGGTAAAGAAGCTTCATGTCGCTGTATGAGAACATGGTACTCCATTTTTTGCCAACCTTGCTCTTCATCCTCCCAACTTGTCCTGCATTGGTTCATGAGAGGTTCACTCAGAGCCAACAAGCGGAACAAAGAAGCCAGTGGAATGAAACTTCCTAAGGTTGCTGTATAACAGGCCAGCGAAAACACTCGCATAATCATCATCTATTGTACAAATATGTAAGCTTGGAATTCTGAGGGCATGCACAATGAACTGTTTTGCATGACTTCTTCTCACCTGTATGATGTGGGCCTACTCCGCAGATTCTTGGTTAGCTGTGGCTGACAGCTTCACGAAAATGGGAACTGAGGGTGGCATTGCCACTCCTTAGCATCCTTAGAAACGGTCTCCCTCTGCGTAAACACGCTGGGATCTGCGAACTTCTGGGCCTCCGTTGCTTACTAGAATGAAGCAAGGTGGGAGGGGAGAAGCCACCCCTTCACAGGACATTCTTAGACTGAGGGGCTCCTTCCTCATTCTCTAATACATATTTATTTTTTTTCTGACACCATGGTCGTCTCATTACAGTTTACATTTTGTTCTCTTGCTTTAGTGGCTTATTTAATTGAGAACATGTCGATGACAAAAATGTTTAAAACACTGCAATTGCAAAGATTCTGGGGTCACGCAGAGGTTTTCATTGATCCCTGTGATGAATGAATGAATAGAACTCCCCTGTGAAGGGCCTTATTTTCATTCTCTCTCAAGGCCTTTATCTCATCTCTATCAGCACAGAAGAGCTTAATGTTTTTTGGCCAATTGCACTCTGACTTATGCTACTTTTAAAGCTTTGACTTCTTAACCAGGAGGCTGAAGCCAGGGTAAGCTGGAAAACGTATTCCTGCGTTATTTATTGCACGAGGCATTAAAAACAGCACCGATACGGTCATCTGTTTTACTTTTTATAGGCTCTGTCATCACTTTAATTGGTTGTTAGAGCAGATGTTTTAAAAGGAATATTTTGGCATGACTATTTGTTTATTTAATTTCTGATGATTTACAGGACATTTATATCTACATGTTTTTTGAAAAAGAACTGTGGGCCATGGGAGCAGAGCAGCCCCTGAGCCCTTTCCCGACCCATCCTGGGGAGGGGTAATGAGGCTGCTGGGCAAGCTGTACTGGGTGAAGAGGTTGGGGAGGCCTCAGAAACTTGAAAATCTAGGGGCAGCATGCAGAAAGCTCCCCGTTTACAGTCAGCAGGGCATTCAATAGCAAACCAAATGTCAGACTACCTCCAAAGATGCCTTTTAAGAAATACAAAAGCCAAGTTACCATTGTTTTAAGGAAAACAAGATTAAAAAGAAAATTGTCAACTTGTTTAGACAGAGCTTATGAATCAGTTAAGGTCTTTGCAACTTTGATACCTTTTCCAGTGGTGAACTGACCTCAGACTTGGACATGAGCATGGTTCATATGCCATGGCTTAATAGTCCAGAGATTATTTTTGGTTCTTTGAATGTGGGTAATGATAGAAAAGCTTGTCAATATCAACTCAAAAAAATTTTTCTTCCATGTTTGGGCCAAAATTTACATCCTAAATTGCTAATTCATAACAATTTCTGTAAAATAACTAATAGTATAACAGTATTTTGAAGAATTTTAGTTTCAGAGAAAGTCTCTAATGATAAAAGGATTATTTTAAGGCCTTTTTATTCTTTTATACTATTTAAATTGTTGTCTCTGCCTTTTAAAAAATTTGGCTAGAAGGGGGAACTCTTTGGTTAAACCTAAAGCAGACACTTAATAAATCAATTAACATCGCCAATGGAAGTGGTCATGATGAACCCTGTAGTCTAGCGAATTTTCTTCTGGTTGATTGATACATTATCAGGTTTGGGGCTGTGCCATTATGACTGTACAGAAAATGTGTGTTACAGTAAGGCAGATAGATGCTGCTGAGCTCATAATAAGGCTTCCTAGGTGTAGACGTCTTTTTTAAAAATCCTCACCTGAGGATATGTTTTTATTGATTTTGAGAGAGAGAGAGAGAGAGAGAGAGAGAGAGAGAGAGAGAGAGAGAGAGAGAAAGAGAAAAACATCAATGTGAAAGAGAAAAATTTATTAGTTGCCTCTAGTATGCCCTGACTGGGCATTGAACCCTCAACCCTTTGGTGTATGGGATGATGCTCCAACCAGCTGAGCCTCCCAAGTAAGTATGTCTTTCGTTCAGCTGGGTTCTGCTGAACTTTCTCATCATTGCAAGCGCTAAGCATGATGCTTGTTTGGTGCAGAGCAAACACTCAGTAACTGTCTAATTAATGAGTTGGCAAAAGAGTTTACAAATAACCAGATGTCATTTGTATATAGGGAGTAGCTTATTGGTGGAATGCCACCTGTTTCCATGGTGGTATTATTATCTGTGAGTGTTAATTGATAGCCAAGCTGTTTAATCTGTCTAGTATATCTAAGTCCTAATTGAAATTCTGAGGTCTTCTTGGATCATGTGACTTTCATTTTCATGTGATGTCTTAAACAATTTGAGATCAGTTGATCAATTTTTTTTTTTTACCCACTTAAGCACCTTACAGTTAATAAAATGTTAAATCTTTTCTGGCATGAAAAATACTACAAATAAGAGCACATGATAGAACGTATCTATGAATAATTTATTTTGTGTGATCATTATTTATATTTACTTCCTAAATTTCTACTTCATAACAATGTTTGTAAAATAATTAATATTATAACAGCATTATAACAGTGTGTTATTGGGAGAGGTGGGAGGAACTCAGTCCTTAGCAGGTTCCTACTGTTATATAATATAAAGAGAAAGGTCGAGTGATGAAAATTATTCTGTCAAGTTTATGATTTTTTAAAATTTAAGTTATTTATTAAGTTTATGATTCTTGACCTTTATAATATCTATCCCAGTTGATTAGAAAAATAAAAGTGCAGTTTCTTTGAAATACTTATCATCTTCAAAAGAGCTTTAACTCTTTAAAGTATATGTGACATCTAAATCGACACTAAGAGAAAAAACCAAGATGGCGGCCTAGGTAAACACCGGAAATTGCTGCCTCCCACAACAACTTCAAAAATACAACTAAAAGACAAAACGGACATCATCCAGAACTACAGGAAGGCTGGCTGAGTGGAAATGCTACAACTAGAAGGAAAGAGAAAAGCACACTGAGACTCAGAGGAGCTGTGGAAGTAAAGTGCAGAGGTGTGGAGGCTCGAGCGCGGAAAGGGGCTAGCACAGGGGTGGGCAAACTTTTTTTTTTTTTAATATATTTTATTGATTTTTTTACAGAGAGGAAGGGACAGGGATAGAGAGTTAGAAACATCAATGAGAGAGAAACATCGATCAGCTGCCTCCTGCACGCCCCCTACTGGGGATGTGCCCGCAACCAAGGTACATGCCCTTGACAGGAATCGAACCTGGGACCCCTCAGTCCGCAGGCTGACGCTCTATCCACTGAGCCAAACCGGTGCTGGCATGGGCAAACTTTTTGACTCGAGGGCCACAATGGGTTCTTAAACTGGACCAGAGGGCCGGAACAAAAGCATGGATGGAGTGTTTGTGTGAACTATATAAATTCAAAGTAAACATCATTACATAAATGGGTACGGTCTTTTTTTTTTAGTTTTATTCATTTCAAACGGGCTGGATCCGGCCCGCAGGCCGTAGTTTGCCCACAGCTGGGCTAGCACCTGAGGACGCGGCTGTCTTTTTTAATTGGGAGGGAGTAACAAGCTCCCGACTGCTCTGAACTCCAGTTCTGGGAAGTCTCTGGGGACCCAGGACTCATACGGGGAGAAACTGGACTGTCTGGCAGCAGGCAGAACTTGGAACTCGAGGGCGGCTTTCCCTCAGAGGTGCTTGCAGCAATTACCAGGACACTGAGATGCGGGACCCCGTAAGGGCAGGGCTGAGGATCAGCCAAAGCTGCTTGCTCCACCCTGTTGATTCTCCGAGACTCCGCCCCACCCAGGCTGCAGCAGAGGCTTTTGCTTATGAATGCCCTAGTCCTCTGCAATCTGAAAATTACCTAACAAATTGCAGCTGGGCTAGACAGACCCAGAACTTCCAAGAGAAGGCCCAAGGCCTCACAGCAGCTTGCATTGCTTCACAGCTGGGCCTCATCTGGCACCTTCAAACCCCCCAAAAGGAAGGTGAATCTGCAGATCTCTTTGTAGCTTCTGCTGGATAGCCTCAGGCAGGGGCTAAATTAGCACCTCCTTAGATCCAAGAGCCAGTGTACCCAGTGGTCAGAGTGGGACCATCCAGATTACAACTCCTCAGATCCATAAGGGACACACTCAGGGGGCAGACTCAGTGAGCACCAAAGCCCCACTGACGTAAGTCTTGCTCCAGAAGGGTGTCTTCAGCACAGAAGTTCTCCCACTGCAGACACAGCTGATTCTCACTGCCAATTGGCCTGGAGGTCAATTCCTCCCAGTGATAACTACAACAATCAAGGCTTAGCTACAACAAGACTGTGCACACAGCCCACAAAAGGGTGCACCAAGAGTGTCCACCTCAGGTAATTGGGGAGGCTGAGCCACTGAGCCCTATAGGACACCTAGCACACAAAGCCACTCTACCAACACAGGGAAGCATAAAAAATGTAGAGACAAAGAAACAGGTCACAAATGACAGAAATGGAGGAAAGCAAACGACTGGATATAGAGTTCAAAACCACGGTTAAAAGGTTTTTCAAGAATTTTCTGGAAACCGCCGATAAATTTAGTGAGACCCTGGAAGATACGGAAAAAGACTAACTAGAAATTAAGCATACACTGACTGAAATAAAGAATAATACACAGAGATCCAACAGCAGACAAGAGGATCACAAGAATCAAGTCAAAGATCTGAAATACGAAGAAACAAAAAATACCCAACCGGAAAAGCAAAAAGTAAAAAGAATCCAAAAATATGAAGATAGTGAAAGGAGCCTCTGGGACAACTTCAAGCGTACCAACATCTGAATTATAGGGGTGCCAGAAGAAGAGAGAGGGCAAGATATTGAAAACCTATTTGAAGAAATAATGACAGGAAACTTCCCCTACCTGGTGAAAGAAATAGACTTCCAAGTCCAGGAAGCGCAGAGAACCCCAAACAAAAGGAATCCAAAGAGGACCACACCAAGACACATCATAATTAAAATGCCAAGAGCAAAAGATAAAGAGAGAATCTTAAAAGCAGCAGGAGAAAGAAAGTCAGTTACCTACAAGGGAATACCCATACGACTGTCAGCTGATTTCTCAACAGAAACTTTGCAGGCCAGAAGGGAGTGGCAAGAAATATTCAAAGTGATGAATAGCAAGAACCTACAACCAAGATTACTTTATCCAGCAAAGCTATCATTCAGA
Source organism: Myotis daubentonii (assembly GCF_963259705.1). Classification (NCBI taxonomy): domain Eukaryota; kingdom Metazoa; phylum Chordata; class Mammalia; order Chiroptera; family Vespertilionidae; genus Myotis; species Myotis daubentonii. The sequence goes on along the minus strand of NC_081847.1, from coordinate 18,487,593 downwards.
ATTGAAGGTCAGATAAAGAGCTTCACCGATAAGAAAAAGCTAAAGGAGTTCATAACCACTAAACCAGCATTATATGAAATGCTGAAAGGTATCCTTTAAGAAGAGGAAGAAGAAAAAGGTAAAGATAAAAATTATGAACAGCAAGTACATATCTATTAACAAGTGATCTAAAAATCAAGTGAATAAAAAATCTGATGAACAGAGTAAACTGGTGAATAATAGAACCAGGGGCATAGAAAGGGAGTGGACTGACAATTCCTGGGGGGAAAGGGGTACATAGGGGTGCAGGAAGAGACTGGACAAAAATTGTACACCTATGGATGAGGACAGTGGGAGGGGTAAGGGCAGAGGGTGGGGTGGGAACTGGGTGGAGGAGAGCTATGGGGGGAAAAAGAGGAACAACTGTAATAATCTGAACAATAAAGATTTAATTTTTAAAAAAAGTAAAAAAAAAATAAAAATAAATCGACACTAAAAGCCTCACTTTTACAGGATAGGAGAAATGGTATTTCTAGTTCATTCCTGGGGAAATAAGCACAGAAGTCTTCCAGTGATGATAGAACTAGTTTGGTAGTTGAGCGGGACTAGAGTGTTTTTCAGCAAAGTGAACAGCTAACCCACCCTGGCAACATTTATCTAATTATGTTTTCTCCATTGAAAAATGTATTCAAAATGAAATAAACCCTACATTGAGATATTTTTCTGTTTAGAATTCACAATTACATTTTTTTTATTATATTTATTCTATTCTGATACCAACCATTTCAGAATCACTTTTAAAGGGCGAAGATGCCTAATTTCTCTTCTTATAGTACCAAATTAAGTTTCTCGATTTACAGTTTTCCTGTACTTGTATTGCTGAATTTCTAGTTTTTTTCCATGTAGATTTATATCAAACGTACTACTCTCCTACTTTGATTTTTTTTCCAGTTTACTAACTTGATTTGATGATATAAATATACACGGAAACTCTTGCAATCGAAACATTCTGAGCAATAATAATTTTATTGAATTGAATGCCTGGGTTATCTTGATTTTCAGTTTTGTGTGTGTGTGTGTGTGTGTGTGTGTGTGTGTGTGTGTGTTGAGTTATCGAGTGCTGCATAGCAAGTTGCATGCAAACTCAGTGGCTCAACACAACAATAAACATTTGTTTCATATAGTTCCTGTGGGACAGAAATGTAGACTGTTTAGCTGGGTGGTTTTGGCCAGGGGTTACAGTCACAGTGTTAGCAGGATGGTCCGAGGGCCTGCTTCCTCTGTGGCTCTCAGGAGGCTGGCAAGCTGGTGCTGGCTATTGGCAGGAGGCCTCGGTTTCTTGCTACATGGAGTTGCACAGGGCCTCTGCTCCCAGGGGAGCTTGGGCAGAGCAGCATGTGTGCCTGTCAGAGATCTGCTTGCTGCCTGGAACTGTGCTGCGGGAGACCCCCGCCGAGCCGCTGCAAGTGAGTTCTGTGTGGATCTTGTGGGTCACACGTAAGTCAGACCATGTGTACATTTAAGTGACATCCCAGCTTTTCCTCTTAGGAGCAGTGCTGTGGTGAAGTGCATTGTGTCCTAAATCTCGCTCTGTAGCCCGGGTCATTTCTGGGCATAAATTCCCAGACCTGTACCTTCTTCGGCAACGAACACAGATGTGTTCAGGGTTTTGATTCTTTTTATCAAGAGCCGCCTCTCCATGATGCCTTTAGAGTTAATCTTCACCTGGCAGAGTTTGAAGGTGACCCTTCCCAAGCACTGGGCTGAGCACATCAATGTGAGTCTCTGCTAACTTGATTAAAAGATAGAAAGTTTGTTTATCTGGAGCATGCCTCACTTAATAAAAAGTCAGTTAACTCCTAATGGCCCGTGGAAATTGCATGGAGGTAGTGGGAGGAGATGGGGAGTAGCCTGGCCACACGGAATGACCTGCCAACCAATTCAAGCAGAAACCCAAGCAGCCTCTCCTGCAAGAAGCTGTTTTCTCCACCTGTGCTGCAGGCAGTAAAATTAGAAAATGGACTGTTTTATGTTTCATCCCTCATTTCTGCCCACCCCAAAACTGAAGGTTCTGCCGAGCCACAGCACAGGGGCAGAGAGAACAAGGACCGGGGTACTCGCCCCCAGCGAGATCAGTTTATCTTCAGAGCACTGAAGGCGGCCACGACCTTTGTGGGCTGCCGATGGTGCTTAGGATGGCATTTTGCTCATATCTGTTCGCAGCGTCTGCGCTGGTTAACGGAGGGCTCAGTGATGGACAGACCTTTGGAGCCCAGCCTAGTGTCTGATGCTTGTGTGTACTGACAGCTACTTGTTGGTCCTTTGACTAATTCTGTCTCAGGCCCCAAAAGGGCAGGAATGGGAAGGAGAAGAGAACTACCATTTTACTCAACTCCTAGCTCCTACTTGCCAGACATTACTCTTGTTTTTATTCTTACTGACTGCCTTTCCTCTCTCCAAAAAAAGGAAAAGAAACAGGCATTTCATCGACATTATTTTATTCAGGTGACAAAATAGTTAATCACCATCATAAATAATGTGCAGCTTAAAAATTTCTCTTACGTGTGAACTTTATGAGCAAGTAAATATTTTCTCATTTGTGGTTTTTGTTTTCTCTGCTTGGATTCAAGAGCTTTACAGCCCACAACAGCCCAGGCACATTTCAATGGCTTGAGGTTTCAGTATGCTGTTTCTGTACACCTAAAGAAAATACAGACCTTTTTCCATTGAGGGGTGATAACATGCTGCATTCTTTTGTGAACTGGAGCCTGAATTTTGGACCTGTTACTGAAGAATCCATGTTTCTCTGTGTGGTTCTGATTTACTTAAGGATCATTTCAAGTGAAGAGTTATTCCTAGCTTATTTTACTGTTGTTTTTCTTCTTGGAGCTGTTTTCTGTCATTTAAGAATACTGGGCACAGAGGGTGGGGGAAGGCGGTTGAAACTGGCTAACAGGCCTCAGATGTGCACCCAGTGCTCTGTCTCCTGTGGTGGAAACCTGCCCAGGGCATCTTCTCAGGGCCTATGCCTTAGGTGTGTAGCAAACGCTGCTTAAAGAACACATTTTCACTTTCCATGTGTTCAGAACCTTCCAGATACTGTTTTGGTACGTTGTCACCATGTCTCAAAGGAGACCTGTGTTGATTTTATGGGTGAGGAGGGCAGAGAACTAGGAGGCCGAGTCCCATGAGAACTAGCCCCCAAACTCCCTTTTATTTTCCTCTATTTCCTTGTCTTTACCAAATTCTTCTCCAAATATATCTGCAAAACAAACGCAAAATTCAGGAGCACCTCCTCTACCAGAGTCTTAAGCAGTAGTTTGAGAAATGGAGTTGCTTCTTTTAAAAACTAAAACCACAGCTCTCCTCACTGGACACACAAATGTGATCTTAAAATGTGCTGGTGAAGGAGAAGGGCCTGCTTCTACAACACGGCCTCCTAGCAGCGCTGGTCTCCTGTGGAACAAACGGTAAAGGCAGATTTTCTCCAGATTTTTGAGGTGATTTGAGTGGAAATAAAAAAGAAAGGCTTAGAAAAGAATTTGAAACCTAAAGGTGCTCTAAATGCTGCGGGGCCAGCCAGGAAAGCACAGGAGAGAGGGAAGTGAAACTGCGGTGTGTGGGCTCTGATGCCGGCAGCCTTGGGCTGAGGGGGCCTTGAGAGCCTTGGAGCCATCTCTCTGGGTGCACCACGCCCGGGTGACCTGATGGGAGGAAATAGAGCTGATTTTAAGGGGTTTCTAGGAGGGATGAGCTGTTAATTCAACTTCACTGTCTGGAAATCGTTATTTCTTTGGAAATTGTTATTTCTGGGTTAACCCACTGCTTACTTTCCCCACATCTCACTGGAGATATACTATCTCTTGAGTTCTGATACTTGCCATTTTCTGCAAACTTATTATAATAACTTCAGTGAATTTATATTTTGAAATTAGAATACAGGCGAGGCCATATTGTAATTGTGATATCTTTCTGAAAGAAGAGATCTGAAAAGCATATCAGAACTAAACCTTACAGCGGTTCTCAACCTGTGGGTCACGAACAATGAAAATACATCCTGCATATCAGATATTTACATTATAATTCATAACAGTAGCAAAATTACAGTTATGAAGTAGCAACGAAAATAATTTTATGGTTGGGGGTCACCACAACATGAGGAACTGTATTAAAGGGTCGCGGCTTTAGGAAGGTTGAGAACCAATGCTTTAGGATCTAACATGCATTTTACAGTGGGGCCTTGACTTACGAGTTTAATTCATTCTGTGACAGAGCTCATAACTCAAATTACCCGTATGTCAAATCAATTGGGAACGAGTGAGACACGTGATGCTGGGCTGATGTTGTGGCGTTCACTGTGATGTTCGCTGCGCCAACTAGCGGTGGGGTATGTGAAGCTGGCTCGTAACCGAATTTTAGCTCGCAACTCAAAGCAAAAAATCGGCCGAGAGACGGCTCGTATCTCGAAAAACTCGTTAGTCGGGACACTAGTAAGTCAAGGCCCCACTGTATCTGAAAGCTTGATGTTGTCCAGCTGAACTGTTTACCCTCCAGGAAGATAACATGCTACATCTTTGGTCTCATATTCATTTTCTGTATCTCTCATGCCTGTCTCTGTCCTGCCCCATCCCCTCCACCTGCATCACCCCATCTCTCCCCTGCTCACCCCAGTGCCTATAGAAAATTGATTTTATTTTCAGTATATTTTGGACTGAGAATCAGGAAACTCTCCCAGACACAGGCTTCTCCTTGCTGTCCTGACCCTGGGCTGTTAGGAGAGTTTTTCCTCCATGTTTGGCCTTATCATCCATATGAGGAGTGGGAGGAAAAGCTGCCCAAATCCCAGGCTTTATGTCCTGAGTACCCTTTGACTACTAAAGAAATATCAAATCTCTTATCACAGTTAAATCCCTAAAGAGCCACATCCTTCTCCAAGTCCCCGAGGGAGCCACGGCCTTATCTCTGGTTTTCCTGAGACCATACTTTTGAGTTGTGAAAGCATTTCTTGATTTACATTTTCTTTGATTGCATCTGAAAAGGCCTGTTGGCCTGACAACAGTTGCTATGGAGATGATACTTACGGTTAGTGCTGTGGGCAGTCACCAGAAAGCATAAGGTGCTTCTTTATTCAGGGTGTGGAACAGATTCTGTTATAAAGCACATGAAAGTGACTCACCCTAACCTTCTTTTCTCCTGAATATAGTCTGGGGATCTTCATGACATATATTCCAACTGTGGTAGTCATTATAATTTTCCACTGCTGTCTTTACTTTTCTAAGGAGTCTGGAATTTGAGGTATTTTTTTTTGAAGGACAGATATTAAAAATGACATTTTAAACAATTATCCTCTGGTCTGATTTATATGTAACACTGACCTGTCTGACAGGAGGAAAAATGGATAAACTGCTGTTGGGAACTGACCTGGCTGTGATGACTCTTAGATTCTTTTGGTAGATAACAGTCACCAGCTGAATGTTTGAGGTGGGTGAGGGTTACTTATTCCCCCCACAACCTTCCTGCCAGATGTGATGGAACAAGTGTGAGACCTAATTCTGCTGTACAGGATTTATGAAAGAGACATGCATTAACAAGCAGGCACAAAACAGCCCTACAAATTCTTCCGTTTGCTTGCTAAAACCCCAGCGCTCAAGCAGATGCTGTATCTTCAAGACTTAGAGGGTGTGTGGCTCTGCCCTCAGGAGCACGCATCACTTACCAGGCCTTACAAAAGACTCACTGGGATAAAGAATAGAGAATGCTTACTTCTTACAGCTGGTTATTTGTCAGCTTTGTGGGAAGACTGATGAAAAACTATGAGCTAAATAAACTATTGATACACATTCAAAATGGAAGCCTGTCTATGGTGGCTGTAGGAATAAGGAACCAAAAGAAAGACTTCTATAGTGTTGAAAATTGTCCTTGTGATATATAGGTAACCTCACTAATGCAGGGAATAATTTAAGATGATGTTACTAAAAAAAAAAAAAAAAGATGACATTACTAAAGTTTAACTCAGCTTCCATTCTGAACTGGATTTACTTTGTACTTTGACCTCCTAGGTATGTGCTTCCCACTTGCTCAAGGTCACCTTGTGAAAACCAGCTAAGTAGTTGCTTTGCGATCTCCCCTTAGGCTGAGACACTGAGACCTCGGCCACACGGCCTGTCAGGAACCGACACAGCAGGAGTGGGCGGCCTGTATTCTAATCTGGACCACAGTCTAGAGATAGCGACACCAGGGGCTTCATTATTCACACCTTGGCAACAGGCCGTGTTATAGCACTATGAATGTCAGAAGGGGACGTTCCCTCGTGCGGGAGCCTCCTGCATGGGAGGATGGGAGTTTATTACCTCTAGGTCAAACACCAGCTGGGCATGCTGAGCTGCCTGTCAATTTGGGGCATCTTATGAGAAATCAGATTTATTTGCAGTCTGGCTGGCTTGCAAGATGTGGAATTATTTTAAGCATTACAATGCAAATATCAGGTGAGGCCCTTCACAGACACTTTAATAACAAGATATCATCTACTTGAGCCACATTAATTTCCCTGGATTGCATGTATCATTCAGGTTTATCTCATTGGAAATTTTATGGGGTCCTTAAAGAGTGTCTTGTTTTTGGATGGAGGTGTTTTACTGGGAGGTTTTCAATATGGCAATAAATCATCATTAGAAAGGAACAATGATGGGAATTAGAGTGGGCAACTTGTTAGAAACCATGCAAGCAAGGAGAGAGAAGAGAATATTTCAGGTTTTGAAAGAAAAACCCACCAATTTAGAATTATATATTCAGTGAAATTACCCTTCAAAAATGAAGGAGAAATACTTTCTCAGACAAATAAAAACAGAGAATTCATCACCAGCAGACCTATCTTGCAAGAAATGTTAAAAGAAATTCTTTGGGCAGAAGTAAAACAATATAGGTAAGAAACCTGTATCTCCATAAAGAAAGAAACAGTATAAGAGAAATAATAAATTAAAATAAAATAAATTTTTATTCTTTTTTGCCTCATAGAACTCTTTTTAATTTTTAAAAATAAATTTTTATTTTCCAATTACAGTTGATGTACATTGTGTTAGTTCCAGATGTATAAGCCTATGATTAGACATTTATATAACTTACGAAGTGATCACACTGAAAAATCTAGTACTATATATAGTTATTACATATTATTAACTATATTCTCTATGCCATACTTTATATCCCCATGACTATTCTGTAACTGATCCATTAATCTACTGATGGGCACTTAGGTGGCTTTCATATCTTGGCTATCCTATATAATAAAAGGCTAATATGCAAATTGTCCCCTCTGGAGTTCAATAGCCTGGGAGTTCGACTACCTACTATGACGTGTGCTGACCACCAGGAGGCAGTGTGGAATGAAGGAAGGCCCCGGCCGGCAGCTGGGGAAGGGAGGCCGCAGCTGGCAGCGGGGGGGGGGGGGGGGGGGCGGCATGGGAGAAGGAAGGCCCTGATTGGCCCTGATTGCCGGCCAGGCCTAGGGACCCTACCAGTGCAAGAATTTCATGCACCGGGCCTCTAGTTGTAAATAATGCTGAAGTGAACATATGGTTGTAAATGTCTTTTTGATTTGGAGTTTTGGGTTTTTTCAGATAAATACTCAGAAGTGGAATTGCTGGGTTATTCTTTGTCTCTTGCTATCATCTTTATTTTAAACTTGTGTTATCTAGTGTAAGTTTTGCCAATGCGGCTTTTTCTTTTTTTGTTTCTATTTTCAGAAAATATTTTTTCCATCCCTTTACTGTGTGTCTTTTGATTTGAAGTGAGTCTCTTGTAGACAGCATATGTAAAGGTCTTATTTTGTTATCCATTCAGCCACTGTATGTCTTTTGATTGGAGCATTAAATTCATTTGTATTCAAAGTAATTGTTGATAAATATGTACTTATTGCCATTTTATTATTCATATTTTTGATTTTTAAATTTTCTTTGTCTTCTTAAAGAAGACCCTTTACCATCTCTTGTAATACTGGTTTGGTGGTGATGAACTCCTTTAGTTTTTTTCTTGCCTGGGAAGCTTCTTACCTGTTTTTTGATTCTAAATGATAGCTTTGCTGGGTAAAGTAATCTTGGTTGTAGGTCCTTGCTTTTCATCACTTTGAATATTTTCTGCCAATTCCTTCTGACCTGCAAAATTTCTGTTGAGAAATCAGCTGACAGTCTTATGGGTAACTAACAGTCTTATGTAGGTAATTAATAGCTTTTCTGTCGCTACTTTTAAGCTTCTCTTTAAAGATTATCTTTAACCTTTGGTATTTTAATTATGATGAATGTTTGTGTGGGCCTCTTTGGGTTCATCCTGTGTTGGGACTCTCTTTGCTTCCTGGACTTGTATTTCTATTTCCTTCACTAGGTTAGGAAAGTTTTCCATCATTATTTTGTCAAATAGGTTTTCAATTCCTTGCTCGCAGCAGTGTGTTCTTGACCATATTGTATATGCTTTTACAATCTTTGTCAATTTAGTAGATAAAAGTGTTCTAGCTGTAATTTATATATCTTTTCTTAAAAGTGAGGCTGACTCTATAAATACTGTATTAGCTATCTGAATTTTGTGTGTGTGCAAATTGCTGTTCCTGTTATTTGCCATTTCCCCCCTCTTTTTCTTATTAATTGAAATTTTGTCTTTCCTGCAGCATGTTCTTCCTTGCAATTGACTGCTTCTTGGGCCTACTCAGATACCAGGTTAGAGAAGAAAGTCTTGTGGAAGAGATTGAGAGGTTGAATCACCACAAGGCATACTCACTCAGTTTTACAAATATTTATTCAGCATCTTCTTTGTGCCAGGCACTTTCTACACACTTGGGATATAGCAGTGAACAAAAAAAGATACACATGTAGCTTGCATTCTGGTGTGTTGGGGTGTGTGGAGCTCTGAGAAACAATACCAAAATAGACAAGTGTGTCAGATGATGAGGAATGTGATGGAGGAAGTAAGGCAGGGAAGGACAGTGAATTCCTGGTAGGAATTTTTAGGGAAGCCATTTGCACCAAGACCCAAGGGAGGGAGGAGTCATGCAGAGTCTTGGAAAAGTGGAGGGAATGCTCAGCATGGGTCCCAGAAAGGGGCAGTGCTGGCTGAATTTTAGAAACAGCCAAAGAAATTTGTGGCCTGCAAGTAGGGTGTGAGGTTGGTAATGCTGGTAGGAAGGAAGTGAGGGTAAGCTAGGGCTAAGGCCCCAAATTGGAACTGCTTTAGAAATAAAGGGGATGTAGATTGTATAATTATCTTTGATAAAGGAGCAAGTGCTTCCCAACTCTAATAGCCCACGCCAGAGTTAGTGAAATATAAGAGAAAGAGGAGATGCATTAGATTTGTAATACATGAATGCAGTGTTTTGGATTATGGGTCCACAGTCCTTTGACCATAATGAGGAAGACAGTTGTCTAGAATTTGAGAAAACTTGTTTGCAGAAGGCTGTTTGGACTTCTGCCTCATCATGTCATCGCATTCCACCTCTGAGGTTGTTCAGTGAGTGATTTCTACCTTTAGGCAGTAGGTCATTTCCCAAAAGAACAATGTGATACCAGGGGCTGGTTTCAAAGGGAGCAAAACACAATACTTCTTTGCTTTTTTGAATTAGTAGAACCCATGCACCCAGCTATCTATATTTGAAGCTACGTCTCAGTACAAGAACATTTCCATGATTGTCAAAAGATGTTTTTTTCATTCAGTAATCAATTTGTTTATCCATTGTGTATTATTGATTACTTGCTATAACACGCACAGTACTGGGCATTGGGAGTATAATGATGAACAAAGCTGACACAGAGCCACTTCTCACTGATGGTTCAGACTTGTGGGGGTAGATAGGCATTCTACAACTAATCCTACAAATAAGTATTAATTATAAACTGTAATAAGTGCCAAGACACGTACATGGAAGGTGTCATGAGAGTATGGATCAGGGGAACCTAGACTCATCTGGGGTGTAAGGAAAGCTTCCCTGAGGAAGTGAAGTTGAACTAAAGAGTGAGGAGTGACAATGAGGTGAAGTGGTGTGGGGAGAACATTCCGGGGAGCAGGAGCTGCATGTGCAAAGGCTCTGAGGAAAGACACAACAGGATAACTCAGGGGTATGCTTATATAATGGCTGGAAGATGTATCATAGTATTTGTGTGTGTTACGTGCAGTTGAGTCAGCTCTGACTCCTGGCAACTCTGTGAATGAGTGATGTCTACAATGTCTTGTTCTCCACAGATCTGCTCAGCTCCTGTAGACTCATGCCTATGGCTTTTCTTTATGGAGTCAAGCTATTTCACATTTGGTCTTTCTTCCTGCTGCCTTCTGTTTCCCCCAGCGTTATTATCCTTTCCAAAGAACCCTGCCTTCTTATGATGTGCCGAACTTAGACAAAGTTATATATACTTTGGGTCATAAATACTTACCCTTTAAGCATGTGGAAGGTTCCCTGTCTGGAACAATCTACTTGACTATAATAGGTGGCCCTTGACTTACAATGGTTTGACTTAGGATTTTTCAACTTTACAATGGTGGGAAAGCGATATGTATTCAGTTGAAACCGTACTTTTTAAATTTTGAATTTTGATCTTTTCCCTGTCTAATGATAGTGGTAGGATACTCTCTGGTCATGTCCGGAAGCGGTATCTAGATGCAGCTTCTGGTCAGCTACACGATCTGGAGGGTAAAACTACCTATGCTCTATAGTGTATTCATCGTGTTCGATGATTTTTTCCAACTGTGGACTAAGTAGGTGTTCTGAGCACGTTTAAGGTAGGTTAGGCAAAGCTATGATGTTTGGCATTAAATGCGTTTTCTAGTTACGATATTTTCAACTTATGCAACCCCATTGTGAGTTGAGGAGCATCTATAGGTAGCTAAGTGTTATTTTTGTTGTCTGCTTTTCTAGTGTTTGGTCTTTACCTGTGATGCATTCACAGAAATTACCTGAGCAAAGATCTTCTTCTTAGGGAAGTGGCACCTAATTGGGTAACACATGTACCTGGGGGGGGGGGGGAATGCCAGGAGAGCACGTGTTGGAGAGCTTAGAAGTCTGGCCCTCATTCGCCCTTGACTGGAGGGTGGGGGAGGGAGGAGGCTTAACAGATAGCAGTTGGAGCCAGCACCAGCCAGGAGGGGATGACTGAATGAAAATAAAAAATTCAGAGCTCTCCGAAAGCATTACAGACCATTATGGGACTTGAAATTAGAAACATTGTGTGCATTTTTAATATTCTGCTAGGAAAGAGACTGTAGCCACATTAATGTTTAATGCATGGACCGTAATAGCGGAACAGCTCTCCATGGTCCAGTTAGTTCCAGTCTTGTCTAGAAGAAAGAAAGCTGGGTTCTATTTTAGGCCTGTGTTTGGGAACTGCATTCTCCTGTGGAATGAGACCCTGAGGGCTGAGTTGCCTTTTCTCTCCTATGAACAGATACATTTGGTGGAAGAAAAATGGTTTGTTCTGTGTTATTTGCCCTGATCCTTCCCTTGTATATATATGTTATGTGTAATTTTCGGAGGTTATACAGTTTGGTAATTATAAATATTTTTACCGTTTTTCTCTCCAGATTTTCATAGAATCAGCTGTAGACTTTCTTTAGAGTAGATCTGTTTGGGACAGAAAAAGGGAGTGGAATACACATTAGTCTTTTTTTAAAAATAATATATTTTATTGATTTTTTACAGAGAGGAAGGGAGAGAGATAGTTAGAAACATCGATGAGAGAGAAACATTGATCAGCTGCCTCCTGCACATCTTCTACTGGGGATGTGCCCACAACCCAGGTACATGCCCTTGACCGGAATCGAACTTGGGACCTTTCAGTCCGCAGGCCGTCACACTATCCACTGAGCCAAACCGGTTTCGGCCACATTAGTCTTTTTTAACAAAATATATTTTTATTGACTTCAGAGAGAGAAAGGGAGAGGGAAAGAGAGATAGAAACATTCATGATGAGTGAGAATCATTGATCAGCTGCCTCCTGCATGCTTCACACTGGGGATCCAGCCCACAACCCAGGCTTGTGCCCTGACCGGGAATCAAACCATGATCTCCTTCATGGGTCCACACTCAACCACTGAACCATACTGGCCGGGCGTGTCTTTTTTATTTTTATTTTTAGCATTTATTTGAGCAGTGATGCAACTGAGATTTTAGTTTGCTTGTGGATTAGAGTTGTCCTCTATCACTAGGCAGATTTACTTGGACAGAGGTAATTGGGAGAGTATTTTATAAACTAATATTGTTTAGAATTGCCAATGTTTGTTGACAATAGAAACCGTCAGTTTTATCATTGTTTTAAAACTATCTAGACCAGCACTGTCCAATGTTGGAAGTATTCTATGTCTGCACCATGTAATACCTTAGCTGCTTGTGACTAATGAGTACTTTCATTGTGGCTGGCATGATTGTGGAACTTAAATTTAATTGTATTAAGTTTATATTTCAATAGCTATATGTAGCCAGAGGTTACTGTATTGGACAGGGTAGGGCTAGACAGCACCCCACCTTATTGCTGCACCTGGGGTGGATTACTCCTTGGCCCCTGTTGCTTGGAGGATCTCACACCTGAAATGTTGTGCCAGCTCGCCTTTTGGTATTAGTGCTATGAATAGAGGCAGATGACAGAGAGGTTGTGCCCATGTCAAAAATTACCACTTTGCTTACAACTTAAGTGTAATGATGAATGTATAAAAGGGTATTCTTTTATTGAGTGCTTACTATATAATAAAGATGTGTGAGCTATACCCAAACTGTGCTCTTCTCCACAGTTTATTCTTCAGTTAGTGTACACATTGGCCAATGCAAGGATTGGATGGAGATTTCCCTCTTTCATGTGTAATTCAATATCAGCATGATGCCTAAGATAGGAGATTAATGTTTGCAGATTATATGCTTTGTCAGTGATGGAGATAATGAAATGGTTTCTACCTTCTTAGAGTAAAGCCTCTGGTTTCTTAGAGGAAAGACTCTTTGTATCTTTGCTTCCTTTGGCCATTTCCAAGTGGAAATGTCTTTCATTTGGGGCATTTGGGGCATGCTAGTAGAAGATAAAGAGGTCCTCTCCCCTGCCTTTATCACAGTCAACTGGTTTTGCCAGGACTAGAACAAACCCCCACTGGTGGAAGGGGTCATACAGAGAAGAGGTCAGATAGTCTGCCAACCCTTGATCTGGTTGTCTGAGTTCATAGCTCCAAGGGGTATGCTGGAGACAGGGTTGGCCAGGTTGGAATCAGGAGGGGCCCAATTGCATTCTTAAAAGAGCAATTAGCAATTGGCACCATAGGCCTGGAAGTTATGTATATTTTTATAAAACCACCCCTGACTGTCTTCCTGCTTAACAGGATAGAACTGCACATGCATTAACCAAATTCTGAAAACAACTCCTACATTGAACTCTTTTAATGTGATATATGTTGCTTGTACATTTGGACATTTTCTGGAAACATATTTTCTCCTTCTAATTGGCACCTGAGTAATCATGACTCAGTTTTTTTTGATAACTGGTGCATTTGGTAACTAAATTATTCTTTGCTTTTCTCTTGACCTTTTATTACTCTTTCTTGTGATAGTTGGTCATAGGTAGGAAGGAAGGGGCATTGTTCTCATGAGTCACATATCAGTGAAGAAAAGTAACCTTCAGCATGAATCATGCTTATTTTATTCACTTAGTTTCTCCTCTTGCTCCTTAGCTAAGCACCTTGAAAGTAGCAACCATAACACCCACCCTGTATTCAGTGCCAGAGGTGCCCACCTGGAAGTGAAGGAGTTGTGCAGGAATAATGCCTGGAGCAGAGATTTTGGGGCGTCATCAGCCCAGGCATGGTTTTGTGTTAAATATTAGGACAGGTTACACCTGTGCTGACCAACAGGGTAGTCACCAACCAATTTCCAGGTAGTCATGGGAATTTAAATTCATGAAAATTAAACAAAATTAAACATTTTTCTTAGTTCCACTTAGCCACATTTCAAGTGTTCAGTAGCCACAGAAAGTTATGTTGGACAGTGCTGTGGTAGGCATTTTTGGAGCTTTATTTATCCAGTCAACCGATATTGCTCAGTATCTTCTCCTTTTCAGGCCCTGTTCTGACCACAGGGACACTGTAAGGAATAAGAAAGACAAAACTGGGCACTCACAGAGCTACCATCTTGGTGAGGAACAAGGTGCAAGAAGCTCAACCAGAAATTCTCATGTAATACAGGTCAGCACCTCTGTGCCTGCCACTCTCAGAGGACACGGGTGACACTGGGGATATCGTCCCACTCTCTCCTTGGTAGGGAAGAAAGATAATTAAGCAGCTTATTTTACAAAAGAGAAGGATGATCAGTGCAAAGAAATTTAGCCTAATGCTTGCCTTGTGGTTAGTGTGCATTACTCTCTCGGAGCCTTGTTTTCTTCCATTTTAATAGTGTGGTTTTAGTGTCTGTCTTATGGAGTAGTGGTAAAGGTCTGATGTCACATTCAGATGTCTTTTACTAGGCTGTGGGCATGTGAGGTAGTGCTGGCTCTAGAACATGTCATAAGATGCATTCAGGAGCCAGTAGAATGTCAGATTTCGGGTGAGAGTTAGCACCCAGACAAAGGAAGTGCACTCAAGGCCTTGTGGAACCACCAGTAACTAACCAGTGATATTGGAGGAAGTTAACTATCACCAGTAATAATACCCTTATTCTGTGAGTGCTATTTAACTGGGGAATATGCATGAGAATGAGTGAGCCAGGATCATGATAGCTTGTAGTGGAAGGTGAGAGTTCCAGTCTTTCCCAAAGGATCAAAAGAATAATTTCATAACATGCTAATGAGCTCAAAAGCAGATGTCTCAGTGGGAAGGAGGAGGTGGACAGAAGTGATTTAGCTTAGCCATGGTGGGCACTGTGTGTTAGGAGATCTGTTTTGTGTGCCAATGACTGAATTGAAGACAAGGGAACTTGATAAGCCCCCATCTTCCTCCACCTGGCTACAAACATGTATGTCTGTCACAGGTGTACTTTTCCTTCCTGGAAAAGATAGTGACACTGAGCTCCTTTATAGACTTTTAAAAGAACTTAAAAGAATGTAGCGTGGAGATGTTAGTGACAACATGCCAAAGGATAGAAGCATTATTGGAATCTTAAATATGTTTTAAAAATGGAGGAGTTTGTTTCTGTAGTCCAATGTATTCTAAGTTCAGTTGCTAGTATCTGAGTGTGTGTCCTGGTGTTTGAGCCTGTGTCCTGCTCATTTGCTGATGTTTGAGCCATTGGAGCCCTTCTCATGCATCCTGTTGTCTCCTTGACAGTCTGTGCCGATGGAACCATGACTGATCAAGCATTTAGCTGAGACTGTACTGGAAAAGGAGACTGGCTTAATGTGTGTGGCTTTCCTGATTCTCTTTTTCCTAGGGGATAAAAGCTAAGTGAGCTGCTCTCAGTTGTGGTTTGATGCTAGAGATTTAACAGTTGTTGACTCCGAGTGGGGAAATAATGGGGCCATTACCAACCATAGAGTTTGGGACTCTTTCCCTAGGTCAAGGGTAACACTTGGCAATTGTCCTTGTAGAGGCAGCCATTGCCAGCCACATTCTTTGTTTATGGGAGTGGATTTGCCTTCCTGCACTGAGGTTTACTGGTATTTGGGGTGTTTCACCTCTTTAGTACCTGGAAGGATCTCTTTATGAAGAGCATAATTGCAATTAGAAGGCAAAAATATTTCAAAGATAAAATCTCTTGTTACTGCTTTAGATTTTCTCCTTCTGGTAATGTCTTTTGGAATAGAATCTTCTTGCTTTGATTTCCAATCAAATTGGTAACTGGCCAAATGGGTGGGATTGCTCCTGAGTTTGGCCAGTTGAGGGTGTTGTGGTTGACTTTGGAAAAGGAGTGTTGAGCCTTCTTTGCAGGGAGAGGACCCACTACCTTTAAAAAATGAGATTTGATGCTTCGACAATGATGTAGGAAGTTGCCTCCAAGGAGCTAGACTAATAGCTAATCTCAGGAAAAAATAGCACAAAATGACCTTTTACTTGTTCTCTGAGGCAGAACAAGTGGAGTGCATTTCAAGGTAGAAAAACATTTTGTGTGAATTATACCCAAGGAAGCAGTGTGACTCAGTGCTCTGTAATTAGCCCTGTCCTGGTGCTTAAGCCTCTGAAAGGAAGTGCTGCCTTTGTAGTTGAGTTCTTTTTAATCTCTTCAGTGGTACATTTACATATTTTAATTGAATGTCTCAGGATTCCGCAGGTGAAGCACTTTTGAGTGTTGGCATCATATCCATCAGGTGTGCCCCACCAAGGGCCAGGAGAGCCAGTGTACTGAAGGGGCTACACTGCAGCGTGAGCCCAGTCCTGAGGGCAGTGTGGGTAGAAAGTACCTGCTCTGGGGCGGCCTCCTGAACATTGTGTTGTTCCTGTGTAGCTTGCCATATTTCTCCTGATGTTTATCACCTTTATGCAGTTAATATCTTCATGAGGGAGACTCAGAGTTCAGATGACTCTAGTCTTTTTAGCTTCCTCAGACATTATCAGGATTTCAATTATTTTCAGAATGAGTTTTGTTGGATAAAACACCTGGTAATTGATTAGGGGAAACCTGAGACCTACTTGGTCTCAGCTCAAGTTCTTCAGTTTAAACTACCTCTGTAGCTGTTTAAAAACACACACTTTTGTCTAAGTAAAATACCTCTGAATGCATTAGAAGAGATTATTTCTTGAATACTCTCGGTCTGGGACTTATCTCACTTGCTGTCTCTCATATATATGCATCTGGTCTTACCAAACATCCCCAGGTAGCGTGGTCAGCGTCTTGGGGACATGCCAACTTCTTTGGTCAAGGGGTACTGTGCTCAAATGGAGCCTTGGTTGCCTGAAAGGGTAAGTGGCTCTTGGTAAGCTAAACTGGCAGCTCTCTGTCACAAGAAGGCCCCCTCAAGGCATCATGCATTAGTCCTATTGGAGACTGATCCAGTGTTGAGGGCAGATCTTAGAGCTGGTTCTTTTCTCTCCAGACAAGTGGACTTCGCCACAGAAAATCTTACCATATGTGATAACACTTAGCATGTGTGCATGCACACACACACACACACACACACACACACACACACACGTCTAATGCTGCCTCTTTTCTAGCCAAGGAGAAGAGTTCTCAGAAGGTACCTGGCCAAAGAGGGCATGAAGGGTTACAGCTTCTCAGAGCTCTTGCCCATGGCTTTCTCCATGGCCTGCTGGTCCTCAAGAACCAAAGTGGGACAGAACTTCCCTGTGGACTCCAGGCCCAGGCTCCAGCCCCAGCACCCAGCCCACTGGCCCACAGGACTCCCAGACAGAGGTCTGATGAGTGTGTCTTACTATGAGTGGGCAGGGCTTGGGGGCTTGTGGCACAGTGTGGGTGGTCAGGAGTTGGGGAGGATGGAGCATTCTCCCTACTTTTTAAAATGTGGCTTGTTCCAATTGACAGGTGCTGCAGGTATAAAGTACACTCTGGATTTGGAGGAGTTAGTATAAAAAGAAGGTAAAAGATCTCATTAATAATTTTTAAAATTGATTATATAACATTAAAATTAATTTTACTTATAAAAATTTTTATCAATATGCCTACTAGAAAATTTAAAATTACATATGTGGCTCTTATTTGAAATTTTTGTTATATTTCTATTGCATTGATTTAAGGCCTCTGGGCTTTAACTACTGGCAGGATAGTCTGGAGCCATGGTCGGCAAACCCCGGCTCGCGAGCCACATGCGGCTCTTTGGCACCTTCAGTGTGGCTCTTCTACAAAATACCACGTGTGGGCGCGCACGTACAGTGTGATTGAAACTTCGTGGCCCATGCGCAGAAGTCGGTATTTTGTGGAAGAGCCACACTCAAGGGGCCAAAGAGCTGCATGTGGCTCGCGAGCCGCGGTTTGCTGAGCCGCAGTTTGCCGACCACTGGTCTGGAGAATAAAGAAAGTACGTTTTCATATAGAGTGGTGTTGGCTGCCTCTAGGTCTCATCAAAAGGGTTATTTTCCTTAGGGACAGTTGAGAATTTTCCCCAACAAAGAGTGAGCAAGTAGTGTGTGTGCCGTGTGTGTGTGTGTGTGTGTGTGTGTGTGTGTGTGTGTGTGTATACATGTAAGTTGCTCAGGACTTTGAGATTAAAGTGACTATAATCTTAATTGTAAACTGTGAACTTTCTTCTAGCTACATATCTTTCTCCAGATCTCATGATGGTATATAATGGGGAAACTGCATGAGGATTATTTGATGTAGTAAAATAAATGTTTGATCTCAAGAGAGCAAGAAAGTGAGTGCACTTACTGTTGAAATAAATTTTGTTTAAATAAAAATGTTTTTATATACAGAGAGGTGATTTTTGCTGATGACTGGCTTGTTGGTTACTAATTTTAAAGAGAGCAATGTGTGTGTCCCTGATTTTTCCTCAAATGAAATTGTTCATTTAAAAAGTGTTTCTCGATGTCTCCTCTTTATTCTAAGTGATAATTTTATTCTGTTGTTAGGGTAAACAGGATGTACTAGTATCCATTGCTACCCAGAGGAAGAGAGGTCAGAGGGAAAACAGTGTTTTTCATGTTAATGGTCAAATTATAACTTTAAAAAAGTTAAAACCTAATTCTCATACAAATGGATAGGGAGCAAATATCAAAGATTTAATTAATTCATTAATGAGGAAGCCAGTCAGATGGCAGTGGGATCAGGGGAGGCTGTGAGAGACTGACGGGCATGAATAGTCAGCTGCAGAATGTTAGAATAGGTTGCTGAGTTAAATATGAATTGCTTAATGGCCATCATATGGTATCTTAGGGATTTCTCTCTGCAGAACTCATTTGCAGGTTCTCAGTCTTCTAATATGTAACTTTGTAGGGTCTGGGCCCTAATCCATAGTAAACAGTAAGTCACACAAGTTACGTTCTCTGAGAATCGGGTTGGGTTTGTAGATGTGGTCCAGGACAACACTGAAACAGTGCCCAGACATCTTTTGGCCCCGTTTTCAAATTCTGGCTAATTTCCCCCAATAGAATAGGCTCATCCCATCTTTTCCAGTGTTAGATTCCCTTGGGCCTTTCCCACTCTTGTAAACTCTAAGTGGACTTTTGGATATTTTAGGATCATGAGGCCACCGGTGCCTACAGTCTGATTTAGCCTGCAGCCAGAATGTCAATGACAGGGCCTGCATGCCCTGGAGAGTGACCTGGAGGCGATGCATTGCTCAGAGCAGTGCTTCTCTAACTGTGGGTGGGGAAGGGCCAGGTTTTTTTGTAGTTGTGTTTGTTTTTTTCTGTTAGTATTTTTGTTTTTCATGTCCACTCTCTTGGGGATGAATACTATAACCATACACAGCAATGTCGAATTGCTGCAAACGTTTCTGAACGTTCTGTCTACATGTACTTAACCCTCCTCATAGACCTTCACAGACAGTTTGGGGCATACAGTAGTCTGTTGCCCTTGCTTTGAGCAGCATTGGCTTGGAGAAATCTCTCCTAGCACAGAGGCAAGATGCAGTCCCCCTCACTGCCCCAGTGGTGCACTAGAGGGGCTGTGGGGTAGTTAGCCCCACCTCCTGTGGTCTCCACTAGTCCTGTAAGCTGCTCAAAATACTTGTATGACGTAAGTCAGAGGGATGGGTTTGCAGTGCAGATACAGCTTCAAGACAAGGGTCCTCCCCTGCTCTTGCTCCCCCGCCAAATTGCCACTGCAAAGCCCCTTCTCAATGGAAATTCTGCAGCCATCCGGCTGGCCGCCTCTAGGAAGAAAGGACTTTCTGTTAGACCACTGGCTCACTCTTGGTCTTCACACACGTTGAAAAGAAGACTTCGCAATGTGCAGAGTATATTATTTCCCAGCTTTTCTTACAGAATAAGGCATTTTGAAAAGAAATGTACATAAAAAATAAAATCCCCATTAGCTTAGGGATATTTTTGATCTTTTGGAAGAGGTTGGCTTTTCTTTCAAAGGGCATCATCAAACCTTTATCAATCATTACATAAAAATGGGCTTGTATTTAGAAGTTGCTTACAGACACATCAATGAAACCCCTTGCTATCTCATAAGTATAGAATGACATTTTCCTTCCTAGCAATTTCCATTTCCTCTAGTCTCATGTTTCAGGGAGCTTCTGTAAGTGATGTGACCTTGCTCTGTGGAGGTGTGTGAAAGGGTGTCCTTCTGGAATCAGCGTGTGCCTGTCCTATCCAGGTCTATGGAGTTAGGAGGCACTTTTGAGGGCGGGGTACAGTACCTCCAAGGGTCTCTCTGCCCAGTTAGGGTAATTGTACCTACATTCTTTGGTAGTGCTGTTTTTTTGTACTTGATCAAACATGGTCTTCCTTCTGCCCTTTGGCTGTTGGGTTTCCCTGGTGAGGGGAGAGCTCAGGTCTCCTTGGCAATGGGCTGATTACCTTGTGACTACGTCAGGTCCGAGTGGAGCATATCGGTGTTTGTTACCTCCACAATTCTACGGTTTGTGTAAAGCTCACCTAGCTTGCTGCTTACCCGAGGTCTTTGTGCATGGGAGGAATACTGATTTAAGGTGTTTTATTTGGGGGGATTTGATCAGGTAGGGTGAATGCCTAAGCTATATGCTTAGGGACCATGGACAGTACAGTCATGTTAATTGAATAAGCATTGTGACCTGAATATTAGAGAACAAAACTTACAAACAGGGAGCATCATTTTTAAAAGTTCAGTTTTTTACTTTTCTCTCTAAATCCAAGAATCTGGCCATTCTGGGCCTACATAGAATGATGGCGGCAGTTATTACCTCTACGTCTCAGCTGCCTCCTTTGCAGGGGCACTTCTCACACTCGGACTCTTCGCATCAGCTGTACCTTCCTGATCTCCTGCAGGCCTTAGTTTTGAGTCCCTTGATTTCACATGCCCTTGGTGGTAAATGTGGGGATGCAAAGTAGTGGCCTACTCTCCTCTGAGCACGGGTCAGTTTCCAAAGTCATCATGTAAGGTGGAAATTGGCTATGGCCCCAGTGACCCAGAAAAATCCCTCGAGGAGCCTGTGGTTTTGCACAGACAGTAAGGTCCATATTTATATAAATCTTTGTGCTGTGTCCCAGTGTGAATGAGGAAATCCATAAAGGGTCATTAATGGCGACTCTTGTGAGCCACTGTTCTTTTTCTTCCTTGTCATCCTTGTGTTTGGATAAACAAGTTATTATTCCATTCTCCTGTGGTTATTTTTTCTCTGTGACTCTCCATCCCTTCTTCTGTTTCTTCTTGGAAAGTGTTGAAGGAGCCTCAGCCCACCTATCCGGACCCTGAAGTCTCAGGTCATGGCTGTGCCTGAGACCTGCGGGTTGTATCCACACATTGCTGGATGGTTGGACAACGCTCCCCTCTCCATTGCCTGTGGCAGAAGCTCACTGAGGGCAGTGGTAGGCAGAATATCCAGGCCAATGGGAATCTTCATCTCTTTACTTATTTCTCAGTGCCTGGTGTTGAATTCTTGTAAATTAAATGTACATGTAGTATAATTTATAATACTTGGTATAAAAATCTTAAAAGTTTCTCTGGGGACTTTACAGTTGAACAAAGGGAATGGAAGCAGCTGGTAAAGACTTAATAAGCCACCTTACACTAGGACATAGAGGCTGGGGAGGGGTGGGACATTTTCATTTGTGAGCATCTGTGACTGTGTGTGTGTGTTGTTATTTTTTTAAATATATATTTTATTTTTTTATAGAGAGGAAGGGAGAGGGATAGAGAGTTAGAAACATCGATGAGAGAGAAACATCGATCAGCTGCCTCCCGCACACCCCCTACTAGGGATGTGCCTGCAACCAAGGTTCAGTCCATAGGCCGACGCTCTAGCCACCGAGCCAAACTGGTCAGGGCTTGTTGTTGTTTTTTAATCCCTAGGAAATCATATAGAAGTGGGCAACTGGGAAACTTTGAGCCTTCATCCTAATCTTATTTTTTAAAAAAATATATTTTTACTGATTTCAGAGAGGAGGGGAGAGATAGAAACATCAGTGATGAAAGAGAATCATTGATAGGCTGGCTCCCGCACGCTCCCTTTTGGGGATCGAGACCGAAACCCAGGCTTATGCCATGATCGGGAATTGAACTGTGAACTCTTGGTTCATAGGTCAACGCTCAACCACTGAGCCATGCCAGCTGGGCCTAATCTTATTTTTGATGCTAGGCTATATTAGGGTAAATCACTTATTCTGCATGTATTTGAGGGTTTGATCACTTTTGAAATAAAGTGTGCTCACTTTCATTATGAGTAGAGCAACCCTGTGGTATATTGTCCAAACTTAGGGCACTTCTGAGAGTGCAGCTATAAACTTTGATTATCCTGGTACTCCAGAACATACAGTCATCCTCATTAAGAATATCAGTTTGGGTTATTCATCCTAAAATCAGAAATTTGTATAGAACTTTGAAATCAGGTACCATGTCTTATATTCTACCTATAATAGAAATAAAAGAAAATAATGACAATAGAAATAATAATAATTATAGAAATACATAATAGGAATAATAATATAATAGAAAATTTTCTATTAAAACAATATAAATTTAATTAAATCTTTTTATTGATTTCAGAAAGGAAGGGAGAGGGAGAGATAGAAACATCAATGAGAGAGAAACATCAACATTGAATGGCTGCCTTCTGCACCCCCCCTTCCGTGGATTGAGCCTGCAGTCCCAGACATTTGTCCTGACCTGGAATTGAACCATTGATCTTTTGGTGCATGGGTCAATGCTCAACCACTGAGCCACACCAGCTGTGCAAAACTATATAAATTTTAGTTTTATAAAGTAACCTATACCAAGGTTCTTTTACAAAAAATAGAGCTTTTGACAAAATAAAGAATGGCATTATACTTTCACAATCTTATTAAAATAATCTGAGAATTTTTTTATGGACAGTTTGAAGATAAACAGTGACAGTGTTTATTTTGTTAAGGATTCACATACAAAATAAGCTGCTTATTTAAAATTACTAAAACGATATATAAATCTCACTGAAATCTTTAATAACCAGTCAGTTCTTTTTTATAAGATTGGCATTTCTAATAAAATTATATGCCATGACCTACAGTTTTATCTAATAAGAAAAGCTTTATAAAAACATCAAGGGAAAAATCAGTACCTCAGTTATTTTAAATTGTTTTATCCCTAGAAACAACTGAATACTTAAGACTAGCCTGTAGCTTAGAATACTGTGGAAAAAGATTCACGGCACTATTTCTGAAACAATAGCTCTTATGGAGATGGCCGACTGTGGTGGATGTTACAGATCTGATTGCATATTGGTGTGCCTCTGGCCATAGACGACAGTGCCACCAAAGCCGTGTCTTCCTGTGCTGGGTTAGTTCCGAGTAACAGCCTGTGTTTTCTCCTTTGGCCATTTGTGGGTTAAGAAGGTTGGAGAGATTTCAAACAGTTTTTACCTAGTTGGATACTGGATATATTTGTATTCCTATAAATATTCTTGAGATTTTAAGTAACTTACTTGGAATCAGTTTGATTCTTATGGGTCTTGCTTTTATGATTTACTGAGGCCAGAGCATTGTTCAGTTAGGGCTGATTGTTCCCTTTCTGAGACCCTACCACTGCCCCTGGGATGACGAGGTTCTGCATTCTGGCTGGTGGGAGCAGGCTCTATTCCCAGCCTTGCACCAGCACCAGGCACTGTCACCTCGAATCCTTCGAGTGGCTCTTTCCCTCCTTGAGTAGTTTCCTCACCCACAGGCTCTACGTGCAGCGCTCTCCTCTCCAGGACTCTGCCCTGAGCACTTCAGCTGCCTTGGCATCCAGGACTCCCAATTTCATCTTATCTACCCAGGGGGTCCTCCCAGCTCTACCTCAGTTCCTGTCTATACTGAGGCCTGGAAACTCTCTCAAGATGGTCAGCAGGGGCTGTGGAAGTCCCACCTTGTTGGTTTTCTGTCTCAGAGATCACTAGTCTTTGTTGCTTCATGCCTGGTGTCTTGAAAACTTTTTTATATTTGTCTTTTCTTTCTTTTTTGGTTTGAGGTGGGAGGGTAAATCTGGTTCCTTGTGCTCCATCTTGGACAGAAACAGAAGTCTCAGGGCAGAAGTGTTGCTTTTTAAAATCTTCATTCAGTATAACCTTTTTTCTCCTATGGGCTGTTCTGGCTCAGTCTGCTCTCTAGATCAAGGGTGGTATCTGGGTTGCCTTGAAGTTTTTTCTTCTTTGTGTTCCTTACGCAGGTCCAGACCTTCTTTAAGAACCAGCTTGTCTTACTTCCTCCACAAACCATTCTTCACTGACTCCCATGTGCATGGGACTTTCCTTTCTAGAGTACTTAGAAATGGTGGCCGTCAGCAGTGCGCCGTCCTGCAGTGTTCCATCTTCGTTTTACAGCGATTAAGGCTTGTCTTTCTAAACTTCTTGAACCGGGGTCCTTGTTTATACTTTTTCATGCCTTTCATAGTGACTAACACAGGAATAAGTCCATAGAACATCACCAAATAATTGTTGTTGGGAACATTCACCCTTTTTTGGCCGAAGGATGCCAAGGGGATGTCACATTGAAAATTAGTGTGTGTGTGTGTGTGTGTGTGTGTGTGTGTGTGTGTGTGTATGTGTGTATGTGTGATAGAGTAAGGTTGAAGTAGTGATTCTCATCTATGGTCAGATGCTCAACCACCGAGCCACACCAGCTGTGCAAAACTCTATAAATTTAGTTTTATAAAGTAAATCTATACCAAGGTTCTTTTACAAAAAAATAGAGCTTTTGACAAAATAAAGAATGGCATTATACTTTCACAATCTTATTAAAATATTCTGAGAATTTTTTTATGGACAGTTTGAAGATAAACAGCAACAGTGTTTATTTTGTTAAGGATTCACATACAAAATAAGCTGCTTATTTAAAATTACTAAAACGATTTATAAATCTCACTGAAATCGTTAATAATCAGTCAGTTCTTTTTTATAAGATTGGCATTTCTAATAAAATTATATGCCATGACCTACAGTTTTGTCTAATAAGATAAGCTTTATAAAAACATCAAGGGAAAAATCAGTACCTCAGCGAACAAGACTGTCCTGCTGCTCTAGCAGTCTCCCTCAGTCTGTGTCTCAGGTGGCTTTTATTCACCGTGAAATTGGAACTTGACCTGAGCTACCACATAAAATAAACATTAACAATTGAGACAAATACCCTAAAATAAGGCCATTCTCCTCTCACATAGACTTTTAAATAAAGAAGCAGAGCATTCACTGCATCTGCAGAGGTACTCAATGGAAAGAAAGCCCCCAAATTCGAGATCTGCAGACTTTCTGGATATGTGTCTACCGTGACTCCCTCTCTATCGTAGTTTAAAGAGGCCAAGATCTTCCACTGACTCACATGGAACCCATTTCACCAATAGCTGTGCTGATGCTGGAGTCTTTTCTTTCTTCAGTCCATCTGAAGTTCCTTCCCGTCAGACCTCCCTCCTCGCCACACCACATAAGGTACCAATTTCAGCAGAGGGGTCTGGCAGCGCTCTCGTGGTTTAACTGTCACTAGATCTCCCTGTAATGGGATTACCATTTTAATGCGTTCCCTTTCCCTCCCCGCCCCAGGATTTCCATTTCCCCAGTGTTTCTGGTATTCCTCGGGCCTTGGCTGCAGGGGAGCTGTTCTCAGAGCTCATTGCAGCCTTTGCTGCCCCTCGGTGGCCTCCTGCTGAGGCTGGCACACTGGGCATCCTTTGCAGAGGTCACTCTTTGAAAGATGCCTTTTTGTGCGCCTCTTCCAAATGCTCTTTCTTCCTAGTGCATGTCTTCTTGGCATTTTGAGAGCTGTTTCATGAAGTGTCTGACTTTGTAAGCTCCTACTGACAATACAAAAATGAATTCTAGACAGCCGTTCCCCTCCCCCTCCCCCCCAAGCCTTCTTTCTCCTTCAGAAACATCCTCTTGTCAAAGTCTTCCCAGGGTCCCTATGTGTGGGTGAGGACTCAGCTCTCCAGTTTTTTGGATGAACTAGCCCAGCAGCATGGCACACTGCCTTTGGGAACATTACACTCTGTGTTTAAGATCTGGGGAATGGGTCACAGTGGCCACAAGAGTGGTTGGTTGAGCTGCCCTGGTGTTTCTGGTCCAGATAGACTAGACAGGTCCTTGGAGCAGGACTAAGGATTTGGGGGTCCTCATCTTTAGCATCTGACCACAGCTCTCCTTCCTCCTCAGTTCAAGCATTGTGTCATCCCCGGACATTTTTTTACTTTCACTTATCTCTGGTCCACTGAACATGCTCTTTCTCCAGACTGAGATAGTATCTTGCTAATATGGGCTATAACCCATTCTTACAGACTCTACCTAAGACCATGGAATCCTTGTCTTCCTCGGGGCAGGCTCTGTCTTCCTTGGTTGCATCCCCTTCTGGGCCTGCCACGGTTGTAGATAGTGTGGGTCATTATTAGATGTTTTCATTGTCTTGATGTGGGTGATCTGTCAAGACCTCATCATGGTCTGGGTTCTCATCTAGAGTCCTGGTCTAGACCAAGGGAGCTTGACCTCAAACCTCCACTCTACCTAGAATTGTGAAACTGGGATGGTGCGGAGCTCTCTGAACTTCAGTTTACCCATCTATCAAATGGGATGATTGTGAGGCCTACCTGCCCTCCCAGATCATTGTAAGACTCAAATGAAAGAAAGGATGCGAAAGTGGGCTAGCAGGTGAGTACAGAGAGTTTTTGTGTCAAATAACTTAACCTCTTTGGTTCCAGTTTCCTAGCCAGTGAAATCAGAAATCTGTACTAGATGTGTATTTTTGGACCAAATAATCTTCTTGATTTTCCCATTTCTAAGCTGTGGGTTTATTTATATATTCACCTTTAACCTGCGATACCATGTCATTAGGCCTCATGTTCTAATGCATCACTGTGTGACTCATGTTGAAGCTGTTCTCATTGGCATGGATCCCCAAATTCTGTGCTATCACTTCTTGCAGCAGGGATAATGATTTTTACTTTAAAGTTCTCTTCTGCTTGGACCTAATTTTAGAACTTCTCCTTGCCTCTACTATTCACAAGTAGACTAATTAGAAAAAATGTTTTTTCCCCTTTGTTAATTCAGTGATTCCTTGCTTATAAATGGTCTGATTAAGAGCAGATCCTGGGTGATGGGTTTAATCGGTTCTGCTTCCTTTAGTGCTGCGTTAACCAAGCTGGAGGCAGCCGGTTACTGGCCATCCTCTGGGTTGGGCCCAGTGAGGGTGTCCTTTAGGAGAACTCAGACCCCTTCTCTCATTGTCCTGCACAGCTGGGAGCAGTTGAGAGTATTAATTTGAATTAATACCTAAGTCCTGGAGGAGTTTTAAAATTTTTTCCTCAGAACAAACTTGTTTCTTACTTCAATTAGAAGATTTGTTTAAACAGGCAGTACCTTCAGTGCCTTAAAGTAGGACTGGGCTGCTGATACTCCTGGCCATTCAGCCAAATCCCTGGGAGTGATATATAACAATGTCTAGTGTCTAGGGCAGCGGTTCTCAACCTGTGGGTCGCGACCCCTTTGGCGGTCGAACGACCCTTTCACAGGGGTCGCCTAAGACCATCCTGCATATCAGATATTTACATGACGATTCATAACAGTAGCAACATTACAGTTATGAAGTAGCAACGAAAATAATTTTATGGCTGGATTCACAACATGAGGAACTGTATTTAAAGGGCCAGAAGGTTGAGAACCACTGGTCTAGGGCTTTAGCAAGACGTCTCTGGTTCCAGTACCCAGGCCTGTCCTGGATCCCAGCCCCTGCAGGTCTCTTGTCCCCAGTTTCATGCTCAGTCAGAGCCTGAAGGCCAGTCCTGATTGGACCCGAGGGTGGGCCACCTAGGGCTCTGCCTTCGCCAGATCTGCCATTGCTCAGCTCTGATAGTGGGCGTTGGCCCTGGGTCCTGTGTATTACCTGAGCCCTGCCACACACCTTTCTCTCCCCTTCCCCATTCCCCCCTGGAGTGTGAAGGTAGCAAAGCCTGTCCCTGAGCTCAAACCCAGGGAACCTCCTGTGGAAGAATGCCGCTCCCACCGCCCAGACTGCTCCTTTACCTGGGCTCTGCTTGTCCACAGCGCATGCTGAGCTGGCCTTCCCTCCACCTCAGAAGCTGGGGAGCTGCTCTGCGCATTTTCCTTCTCTCAGGTGTGGCTCTTCCCAGGGTGCCTCTCCTGTGGTGTTCCCACCACTGTGCCTGGCCCTGAGCTGGGCTATAGCTGAGAAACATCAGAAGAAAAGGCTAAACTAAACCAACCTACCGAGTAAAGCAGACATTCTGGAGCTTCTATGGTGGTGGAAGAAGAGGTTGAAACTATTGTTTAAAATGAGAATCTGGGATTGTCTGTGGATATAATCTGTAAAGTGATGGCTAATCAAGTTGGCAAAGCTGTTTTTGCTTTATCCCCTAGTTACAAATTCTTCGGACTCTGAAAAGTTTCCCAAAGTTTTAAAGATTAGTGTATCAGGTTCTAATTCATAGGCTTTCTGTTCTGTGGAAACAGTGGAGGTTCATTTTCTTACTGCTTTTCTTGGAGGACTTTGGTGTTGAATCGCTGGTACACAGATATTCCAGGTGCATTTGGAGTCTGTCAATGGCACTGACTATTGTTTGGTATAGCTTATGTCACGTTTGACACACAGTTTGAGGTTGGACCTACCTATCTACAATACTTTAAAAGTTTCTGCTAAAGTAAGGCCAACACTGCCATACTCTTGGTTTACTAGAATTTTCAAACTACTTTAGGTATTTGGCATTCAATAAAACCCAGCACATTTCAATGATACCTTTTCAATTCATTTTTAAAGCCACATGCTATTTTGAGCAAATGTAATCCATCAGTTCATCTAAACGTTGGTTAAGGATTTGAACTCTTTGATATCCCAGAAGCATTTAGATTCCTTCCTTAAAAAGAAAAGGTTATAATGATTCTCCACTTCCCAGAAAGGAGAAATAATATTTTAAGACTGAGGAGGGCGCCCAGCCATCATGGCTCAGTGATTCAGCATCAACCTATGAACCAGGAGGTCACGGTTCAATTCCGGTCAGGGCACATGGCCGAGTTGGGGGCTTGATCCCCAATGGGGGGAGTGCAGGAGGCAGCCGGTCAATGATTCTCTCTCATCATTGATGTTTCTATCTCTTTCTCCCTTTCCCTTCCTCTCTGAAATCAATAACAATCTATTTCAAAAAAAGACTAAGGAAAGCACTTGAATTGTAAATGCGCCTGGATTCTGATATGTGGAGTCCGACTGGTTGGAGCAGCAGTGTGGCATCCTCCTGGTTCCTCCATGCAGAGGCCAGACTCTCAGGGTGGCACAACTAGGTCTGCTTTCTGACTCTCCCGTGGCGTGGATCTAACCTGTCAGAGACATTTGGGGCTTTCTTAAGTCTGAAAGGTGTTATGAAAGGAGATTTTGCAGTCTTTTAAAAATAATGCAACAGACCAACTTATGGTTTTATTAATTTGGATTTAGGTAAAGAATTTATCTTTTGTAATAAAACCAGTTTATCTTCTTTTGGTTTTGTGATAATAAGAGTTATTTTTCCTTTAATCTTTCTGTCTATTCCCATAGAAAACTTAGAGCTTAAACAAAATATACCAGAAATCAGCAAAGACTTAAAAAATACATTAAAAATTAAATTAAATTTTTTTTATTGTTTACACTATTACAGATGTCTCCTCTATGCCCTCCTCCCTTTGCCCACCTTCATGCAGCCCCCGCCACCACTCTGTTGTCTCTGTCCATGGGCTGCGTATATGTGTACTTTGGCTACTCTCTTCACCTTCTTTTAATTTTTGAAGGAAATTCTATACTGTTTTCCACAGTGCCCACACCAGTCTGCATTCCCACCAGCAGTGTACTAGGGTTTGGGTTAGGACAAGATGCCCCCAGCTCATGCCCTCTTTTACGACCTTCCCAAAAGCCTCTAGCAAACTTCCCTTATGTTCATTGGCCAGAATTGTATTGCATACTTTTGCCTCAGTCTCAGTACCTGGCAACATATATGGTGTGCACACACCATGATGGTTTAAAGTGGGGCGGGGGAGGGGGGATGCGAAGAACCTGGCTGGTCGAAGGATGCTACATTCTATAGTTCTGCTAACAAGGGAGAAGGTGGGGTGGACTTGGTGGGCAGGACAGGGGAGGGTCTCCCACTGCGGTGTCAGCAGTGGTACCTCTCAGAGCAGCATCATAGTTCACGAAATGCAGTAGGTGTGCTGATTTTCTGTTGTATATAGAGTCATGTTCTTCCTTGCCTTAATAAACAGAGTTGAGTTTTTCTGTTTTTGTATGAGCTCTTGATTGCAAACATTAAGCACACATAAGAGTATAAATTCCATTTTTAGGTACAGTGTGGAGAATCCCAAGAATGAGGAAAAGATGGCAGCTGCAAAGTAGCCAAGATGGGAAGTGATGAAACAGTGGTTGCAAGTGTTCATGGAGGGTTAAGCATATCCCATATTATCCATATTAGCACAGGTAGAGCAGTTACTATGTGGAAGGTAGCATCCGGCTGTTGAGGTTCTTAGTCTATACAAGTTGGCTTATGTCAATAAAAGGTTTATGTTGTAATGGGGAAGATCTGCCTTGAGCACCCACCCATAGGGAAAGGAAGTGGAAGAGAGGACCAGAGGCCTATGCATGTGTGTGACATTTTAATGCCCAGTGACTCTTCCTGCTAGGAAACTGGGCCCCAGCAACGGCCCGGAATTCCGGTCAGTCAGAGTCCTTCCTCTGGCGGAGAAGCGGGGGGAGAAGCAAGGGAAGGAGGTGGGGAGAGATTTTTCTTCCCTATGCACACTTTTAGCCCAAATAGGAGGCAGCTATAGGACGGTCCAGCTTTAAGCATCCTGACTTCATTCAGATGGTTTCTGCTTAGAGATGGAGTAGGTGGAGAAAAAGGCCTCCTTTCTTTTCTCCAGGAAGCTGTCTGCCTGCTCTGCATCTATGAGTCTGTCTCTATTTTGCTTGGTATTTCAGTTTGTTCATTAAATTTCACAAATGAGTGAAATCATATGGTACTTGTCTTTCTCTGTCTTATTTCACTTAGTATAATGATCTCCAGGTCCATCCATGCTGTTGCAAAGGGTAAAATTTTCTTCCTTTTTATGGCAGAGTAGTATTCCACTGTGTAAATGTACTGCAGCTTTTTTATCCACTTATCTACTGATGGACACTTGGGCTGCTTCCCAGTTTTTGATGACATTCTTTTTGCAAGTTGTTCCAGTCATCTTGAATAAGATGCCAGGCCAGTCTCACTTTGAACTCTCTAAGGCAGTGGTTCTCAACCTTCTGGCCCTTTAAATACAGTTCCTCATGTTGTGACCCAACTATAAAATTATTTTCGTTGCTACTTCATAACTGTAATGTTGCTACTGTTATGAATCGTAATGTAAATATCTGATATGCAGGATGGTCTTGGGCGACCCCTGTGAAAGGGTCGTTCGACCCGCCAAAGGGGTCGCGACCCACAGGTTGAGAACCGCTGCCTAAGGTGTTTCCTGATTGGCTTGCCCTTGGGGCCCAGTTCCAAGCACACTTGGTTTTCAGATCACTCACATCTCTCTCTGGTGGCAACAGTCAATGTTATCATCATACTGTACCACACTAGTGTTTCCTCAGACCCAACCTCCTTGTTTTAACTGTGTTTCGGCTGATATATAAGCAAACAACTTCCAACACGTTTTCAGCATTTTCTTTCATTCCTGCATCCTGGTCTGTCTCTGGTGTGGCATTTTATCCCTTAAAATTCAGACAGACCTTTCGAGATGGTCAGAGGCAGATGCTGAGCAGTGCTGGAGTCCCATCCCCTGTCCCCCAGCCCCCCTCACTCTATTCTCTGGCTATTCCCAGGCAGATGGGTGCTGGAGTTGGTTCTAGAGCAGCCGTGGGCAAACTACGGCCCGGGGACATGATCCCGCTCGTTTGAAATGAATAAAACTATTGAAAAAAAAGACCGTACCCTTTTATGTAATGATGTTTACTTTGAATTTATATTAGTTCACACAAACACTCCATCCATGCTTTTGTTCCGGCCCTCCGGTCCAGTTTAAGAACCCATTGTGGCCCTCGAGTCAAAAAGTTTGCCCACCCCTGTTCTAGAGACTAGCATCTGTGTGTGCTGCTCAGCCATCTGGATTGTTTTGTTTTAGATTTGTGTCAAACCATTGGAGTGTCCTTAAGTTCACTTGGTCGGGGTCCTCACAGGTTCAGGGGTATTTCTGAATTTACAGGAGTGGAGTGGGAAGGCCTCTGGCATAGATGGTCTACAAGTAATTGATTGAACCTGAAATATAGACATTTATCTTGCCGGTCTGACCCTTTTAGTGGCTGTGGAGGCATTTTCTATTCATGATTTGTCAAACTCACTCTTTATGTATTAGTCCAGAAATGTTCTCAGTCTTGATTTAATAATTGAAAATCATGCAATTTATTTGTCAGCCTGTGAGCTCCATATTTATGTTAATTCTCATCATGAAATTGCATGGTTCAAGCACTCTACCACCATAAATGCAGCAGTGACGCAGGGGCGGGGGGTTGCCAATCCAGGGTTTATTTCCTTACCAGGTTGCTGACATTAATTCAGTCAGTTAATCATCAGTTTAAAAGTCAGCTGCTGTCACCAAAATGTAGGTACCTTGTGCATGGATGCGGAAGAGGTTCCATCTTTTTTAAAAAAAAATTTTTATTACTTACACACACACACACACACACACACACACGAGGCCAGGTGCACGAATTCGTGCACCAGTGGGGTCCCTCGGCCTGGCCTGCGGGATCAGGCCAAAACTGGCTCTTTGACATCCCCTGAGGGATCCCGGATTGTGAGAGGGCACAGGCCAGGCCCAGGGACCCCACTGGTACACGATCGGGGCTGGGGATGGACACGGGAGGTTGGCCAGCTGGGGACGGACTGCAGGCGTGCTCCGGGCATGTCCGGCCCATCTCACTCAGTCCTGATCAGCAAGACCCCAGCAGCAAGCTAACCTACTGGTCAGAGCGTCTGCCTCCTGGTGGTCAGTGCATGTCATAGCAAGCGGTTGAGTGACCTTAGCATATCGTTAGCATATTACGCTTTGATTGGTTGAATGGATGACTGAACAACTGGACACTTAGCATATTAGGCTTTTATTATATAGGATATATATATTTATTTTTTAATTTTTTTATTGTTTAAAGTATTACATATGTCTCCTTTTCCCCCAATTGACCTCCCCCCCTTGCCACTCCCACCCCCAAGGGCAAGCCCCCACCACCCCAGTGTCTATTGGTTATACTAATATGCATGCATATAAGTCCTTTAGTTGATCTCTAACCCCCCCCCCCACCCATTTGTCTCTGGATCTATTTTGTTCATCAATTTATGTTGATCATTATATCCCACATATGAGTGAGATCATGTGATATTTATCTTTCTCCGACTGGCTTATTTCGCTTAGAATAATGCTTTCCAGTTCCATCCATGCTTTTGTAAATGGTAAAAGTTCCTTCTTTTTTATAGCAGCATAGTATTCCATTGTGTAGATGTACCACAGTTTTTTAATCCACTCATCCACTGATGGCCCTTAGGCTGTTTCCAAATCTTAGCTATTGTAAATTGTGCTGCTATGAACATAGGGGTGCATATATCCTTTCTGATTGGTGTTTCTGATTTCTTGGGATATAGTCCTAGAAGTGGGATTACTGGGTCAAATGGGAGTTTCATTTTTAACTTTTTGAGGAAACTCCATACTGTTTTCCATAGTGGCTGCACCAATCTGCATTCCCACCAGCAGTGCCCGAGGGTTCCTTTTTCTCTACATCCTTGCCAGCACTTGTCATTTGTTAATTTGTTGATGCTAGCCATTCTGACAGGTGTGAGATGGTACCTCATTGTTGTTTTGATTTGCATCTCTTGGATGATTAATGACTTTGAGCATGTTTTCATGTCTCTCGGCCTTCTGTATGTAAGAGGTTCCATCTTGGAGATGTTTCAAAGGTAGGTGTGTTGGAATGACTGGGAACTCTGCTCTTTGTTGTCAGGAAGTTAGGCTCAGTACAATCACTCCTTTGACCACCGAGAAGATCCAGGTTTAGTTTCGGGGGCTTTTCCATCTTCTCTTTCTTCCTCCTGTCCTCTTTCATGGGGGAACAGATGACCTTCCAGGTGGTAACTAACGCCATTTGTAGAACTTTTGCTCCCAGTACAGACAAAGGAGATGGGAACAAAATGTTTTCCTGAGATGTTAATTGCAGTGGGGGCCAGAAGGGACTTGAAATTGACTTCGTCTTTCCCAGAAAAGGAAATGAAATGCTGGAGACCGAGGCTGAAGAGTGACCATCTTTGCATTTCTGGTGGCCTTGGCCATCCGGTGAGGATAGCGTGTGGACTCCTGTGTGCTGGGACCTGTGGTGGTGGTAATGAGCAGAGTGATGGTGTGGCCCTTCACAGGTGTGTTGTGGCAAGGTGCAGTATAGGGCCCAGGACTCGTGTATGTAGTCCTGGTCAGAGCCTGAGGTAGAAGCTCCTAACAGTGAGTTCTGGAGCTACATGCCAGACTGTGGATGCTCGCTGAGCTCCTGGGGTATGGGTGCAGCTGAAATTGCATTGAGACCCTGGAAAGAGGAGCCCTCAGCTCAATTCTGAGAGAAAACCAGGATGCTGGAGATGAAACTTTGAAGATGATGAGGATGGAGTGACAGGAGAGTCCAAGCTTGAATGTAGACCTGGGCAGGAACAGGATGGTGGAGTGGGGTGGGCATAGTCTGGAATTCCTATAGCACAAGAGGCAAGGTGAGGGTAGGTGGGAAATAAAACCAGTGAAACAGTCTGAGGCCAGTTCATGGAGACTTTTCTTTAACAGGCAGAGGAGCGTTGGCTTGGTCCCCTAGGAAATGGGAAGCTCTTGAAGAGTTCTAAATGGGGAGTGACTTTATTTTTTAAACAGTTTCATTGAGATGTCATTCACATACCATACACTTTATCCACCTACAGTGTACAACTCAGTGACTTATAGTGTATTCTGAGTTGTGCAGCCATCACCACAGTGGATTTTAGAACACCTCCAGCACTGCAGAAAGAAGCCCTTCACCCTTATCTATCACTCCACATTCCCACATGTTCCCCAGCTTCAGGCAACAGCTGATCTCTTTTCCATCTCAATACATTTGCCTGTTTTGGACATTTCAGACAGATGGAATCATGCGGTATGTGATCTTTTGTGTCTGGCTTCTTTCACCTAGCATAATGTCTTCAGTGTTCATCCACATCGTAGGATGTGTTAGTATTTCACTGTTTTCTTTTCCAAATACTATTCCATTATATGGCTATACCACATTAAATTTATTCATCAGTTGATGGAAATTTGTGTTTCCACTTTTTGCTTATTATGAATAGTGCTGCTAAGGAGTGATGTTTATAGGCCATTAAATGGCATTTTGACTACATCACTTGGGCTAAGTACAGGATAGATTGAAGGGTACAAGAAGGGGCCAGGAGTATGTTGGGTAGTTACAATAATTTCTGTAAATTTTTTTTCAGACTTCTTAAGGTGTAGAATCTTGTGTTTTAGCCAAAATCCCATGCAGAGCCCTGATAAAATGGAACTAACCTTGACAGTAGTGTGAAGGGCCTAGAATCTCCTTTCCATGAAGGTTTTTCTTTTTTGAAAATGGCCAGAAGCTAGCCATAGTGGTCAA
The DNA here is from genome assembly GCF_963259705.1 of Myotis daubentonii. Lineage (NCBI taxonomy): Eukaryota > Metazoa > Chordata > Mammalia > Chiroptera > Vespertilionidae > Myotis > Myotis daubentonii. Next base: position 18,451,998 of record NC_081847.1, on the reverse strand, counting down.
AGAGAGGTTTCCCATGCGCAGTGTGGCTGGCTGGAGGAGGAGGAGGCCAGGACTGAGTGAGCGATGAAATGGAGAGCTTGAGAGAACCAAAGAGTGGGAGCTGATGGCTAAGAGAGTGGAATATTGGGTTCTAACTTTTCTGATGGTGAGCACTTCTGAGTGGTGGGGATGGTGCTGAAGTGAGGAGGCCCATGAACTTTGCGGGATGGGACCTGATTGGAAATGGTGTTGCTCAGGGTGACAGCAAGGCCTGGGACAGAGACTGTGATAGGGGCTCCGTGGTAGCCAGAGAAGGGGGATAGAAGGTTGTGTGGACCCAGGTTATGAATGCCAAAAAAGACTCTCCTCATTGGGGGTGATATGGCTTGGAACAGCGGAGGGAGGGGAATAGGAGGAGGCAGGCTCATTTTGGATGGTGGGCAGGAGGGCATGGTGGAGTGAAAGTCCTGCACTGGGGCCGCCGGGGCAGCAGTGTCCATATGGGAGAGGTGGCCTAAGGTAGGGCAGGGGGCAGGTTAATGTAGAAGAGGGGTGTTTACTGAAAGGGAACTATAGGAAAGAGAGCAAGAGTTTGGACGTGTGTGTGTGTGTGTGTGTGTGTGTGTGTGTGTGTTGGGAGACCATGGGTAGAGGCCCAGCCAGAGGAGTTTGTATTTGGCCCTTCCTTGACTTGGAGTCTGACAACTCTCTCTTCGTCCCTCAGCCTCCCTGTCTGGCTTAGACCACTTGCTGGACTGTAGAAACCCATCAGGGCACCAGGAGGGCCCTGAGGCCAGGCTGGTAGGATGAGCTGGCTAAAGGTTCCACTGGAAGACAATCACAATGAGTTGGCTTTTTGGTCTGTGACAGCAGCATGGCATGGCTGGGGGATGGGAGTTCCTCTCCCAACAACCCTTCATCAGCCCCTCGCTGCAGTGTAATTGAGAACCGTGCTCCCTCTGTGTCCTCAGTTTACAGTGAGCCCTCTAGTCCAGTATTTCTCAAAGGTTAAGGTGCACATGAACCCCTTGAGTGGGAGGGTAGGGGGGTTGTTTCAGCAAAGATTCTGATCCTGCAGGTCCAGTTGGCCTGAGATTCTGCCTTTCCAACCAGCTCCCAGGACATGCTTGGAGCATCTTAGAATAGCTAGAGACCAGCCCCATTTCCAAACAAGTTGTTGCTGCTCAGCCCCTCTGTGTTGGTGTCTGGATGTGGGAATCTGGACAGTAGAGGGAACCAGAATATCCAAGTGATTTGGCCTTATAATGTCAACTATTTTGGGGGCCTTATTTGCATAAGAAACTTGATAGCAGACCTGCTTAGGATGTGACAGGTTTTTCTCATAGCTCAGAGCAGGGCTGACGTGTTAGGAAAAGCACCTGAACTGTACCCCCAGGTACAGTTGAAGCAGGAGAATCAAAATAGTAAGATGGCTGTGAGCATTGCATCTATCCTTGAGTTTCACTGTGAGCGAACCTTGTGTCAGGAGGTGATAGTTCCTGATGGCATTCTGAAAATGAGTTGGGCTGATGATGAAGATATCTTGGAGTTGGTTAGAGCAGCTTTTGTTTGTACCAAAAAGCTGATGTTTTTATGAATACATTTTCTCCCACAGAAATGGAATCCGTGAGAGTTTTGTGGTGGTGTGCTAACATTTCTTTTTAGAAATAAGTGGCAATGATAACTAACATTAGATTTCTAATAAAGTTGCCTGCTACATCTCTGGCTCCCAGTGGGGTATGTACATATGGATCCTGAGATTAAACAAGGGCACTCAGAACTGAGGTTTCTATGAAATTCACACACATGTCATAACACTATTGAAGAGTACTTTCTCTTCTCTGACAGGCTGCCTACTTGAGAACTGTAAGTTTGTAATCAATAGTAGACTTGTTCTCTTCAGATTTCTGTTTGGAGGCAAGTCAGATTGTTGGAGCTGTTTGGGCAAAGGTATGACTGAAAATGAAGTGTCATCACTCACGTGTTTTAAGAATATTTTATTGTGTAATATTTGATAGCTGAAGAATTCTGCAGCACACATCCTATATAATAAAAGGCTAATATGCAAATAGACCAAACGGTGGAACAACCAGAACAACTGAACAATCAAACAATCAATTGCTATGACGTGCACTGACCACCAGGGGAGTGTGTGTGTGGCACATGGTGGGTGTTGGCTCCGGTGGGATGGTGGAGCAGGTGAGTGGGGCACCAGACCAACGCAGGGCTCCGGTCACTGTCATCAGGGTGAGCCTCTGGTGGTTACTGAAAATTCTTTGCTCCTGCGCACCGCAGTCCCGCCCAGCACTTGCACCTGCTGTCAGTGCCAGCCCTGCTCACACCCGCAGCCAGCACCAGAGCTGCTGTTCGCACCCGCTGCCGGTGCCTGGCGCCGGTCCTGATTTCTTGGAACCATCAGCAGGTGCGAGCGGCAGCTGCTGGCCCTGATCGCCCCTGAGGGCTTCTCCACCTCCCCCTGCTCCTGAGGGGTGATCAGGGCAGCAGCTGCTGCTTGCACCCACTGATGGTGCAGGTCCCCCTCGCATCCGCTGCTAGCGCTGGCCCCAATTGATCCATGCTATTAGCAAGTGTGAGCGGGGCTGGTGCTGTCAGGTTGTGGGAGCGGTGGTGGCGGGAGGAGGGCTGCTGGCAGATAGGGGACTGGAGGCGCAGTGGGAGGGGCCAGCAGGGTCGCGGAGGATGGGTTGAGACCTGCCCCTGTGCCTACAGCAGCCTTGCGGCCCACAGTTCCTTTCAAGGTGCACGAATTTGTGCACTGGGCCCCTAGTCCTGTATAATAAAATCCTAATATGCAAATTGACTGAACGACTGGTCACTATGATGCACACTGACCACTGGGGGCAAATGCTTAACGCAAGAGCTGCCCCCTGGTGGTCAGTGCACTCCCACAGGGGGAGCGCTGCTCAGCCAGAAGCCAGGCTCACGGCTGGTGAGCGCAGTGGTAATGGGAGTCTCTCCCGTTTCTGTGGCAGGTGGACACCCCCCAAGGGGTCCCAGACTGTGAGAGGGCGCAGGCAGGGCTGAGGGATACCCCTCCCCCCAAGTGCATGAATGTTGTGCACTGGGCCTCTAATCTATATATATAAAAGCCTAATATGCTAAGTGTCTGACTGATCGGTCCACCATTTGGTTGACCGCTCGAACAGTCGCTATGATGCGCATTGACCACCAGAGGGCAGATGCCCTGACCAGTAGGTTAGCCTGCTGCTGGGGTCTGGCTGATCGGGACTGGGCGAGATGGGCCGGACACGCCCTGTAGCCCTCCCACGGTTTCTTCCTGCTGGCTGGCCTCCATCAGCCCTGATCGGCCCGATCGCCAGCCAGGCCGAGGGACCCCACCTGTGCACGAATTCATGCACCGCACCTCTAGTCTATAATAATAAGAATGTAATATGCTAATTAGGCCAGACGTCCTTCCAGACATCCTTCCAGATGAAGCTGGGGCTGCGAGGGAAGCCTGGGTCTCGGGTGCCTGCCAGCAGCCAGAGGGAAGCCCGGGTGCTAGAGGGAAGCTTGTGCTGGTGCTGGCAGCTGGGGGAAGGAAGGCCTACTCTTGCATGAATTTTGTTTATTGGGCCTCTAGTATATATATATATATAAAGCATAACGATAAGATGAATGCCCAGGGGTTTGCCTCTCAATTTAGATTAGAGCATCAGCTGTCCCAGAGGCTTCCTGTTTCCTGTCTTCACAAGTGTCTCCTGCCCCACCAGCCCAGAGACCACCATTGTCCTGCCTTCTGTGTTGATCATCCCGTTCCTCTCTCTCAGAGTGGCTCCTAGCTCATGTGTGTCACCAAGCAGCAGTGTCTGGCTTCCTTGTTCAAGGGCCTTGTCAAATGGTATCTTTCTGCACCTCACTTAAAAAAAAATCTTTATTAATTTCAGAGAGGAAGGAAAAATGAGAGATATAAACATTAACAATGAGAGAGAATCATTGATCTGCTGTCTCCTGCATGCCCCACACTGGGGATTGAGCCCACAACCCAGGCATGTGCCCCAATGAGGAATCGAACCGTGACCTCCTGGTTCATAGTTGACACTCAACCACTGAGCCATGCTGGCTGGGCTGCACTTCACTTCTTTCTGTTAGGCTTGGCCTTGCTGTGTGTGCTGTGATGTTTCAGCAACCTCCACCACCAGACAGGCCCTCAGAGCTGAATTTATACTGTTTCCCCAAATTTCCTCTTTTTTCCCTCCTAGTGCAAGAGAATGTTCATTTAGCAAGCAAAGTGAATAGAAGAATCAAGCAGGCTGCTCAGAGAGCTGCCTTGGTCTTTTAGAAAAGCACAGAGATGGAAGTAGTGAGACAGCAGGTCTGTGTGGGCTCAGGAAACAAGTAACAGAGGCAGGAGAAGGGCCCTTGGAGGCAAGTTCAGGGGTTTGCTTGCTGCTCTCCTGTTTTCAAGTCTCGTGAGGAACCTTAGAGCTTAGGAGGAAAAAGCAAAGATGCACACCTGAAGGAAGAAGCCGCGGGTGTGCTCTAGAGCATCGGTCGCCGACCTTTCAGACCTCACGGACCACCAGTGGCAACCGCTGCTCTAGAGAGAGAGAGCGCGCGCGCCTTCTCTTTTTTTAATGATGAAGAAATGGGAATTCTAGTTTTTGATTACTGCAATCATAAATTTTCCATAGCAACACCTCAAATGATAAATCAATCTGTCGAGAATGTCTCATAAAGAAATCCCTTTTTATGTACAGTTAGATTGCTGCACAGTTTTTACTATTGTACAAACCAATGCTATGAATGTTGTTTGCATGTATCCTTGTGCACGAAGCCATTTATTTTCCACAAGATCAATTCCAAAAGGTAAAATTGGGGATGTAATGTATATATGCTTAGTGCTTTGAAATGTGCATTGCCTAATTGTGTCCCCGAAGTCCAAATTTACTAGGTACACTATTACCAACATATAATGATTCTTTCCTCAAACCCTTGCAAAACTATTATCATTGTTTAATCCATGTTCAACTTGATGAATTATGAATTATATCATTATTTATGTTTGCATCAATTTAATTGCTAATGAAGTTGAACTCTTCTTTCATTAGCTTATTAGGCATTTGCATCTCTTCACATTGTGAATCTGGATTTGAGATCTCAATAATTTTGTTTAATAATCTTGTTTGCATTTTATATTTTCTTACTCACCAATTAGTTTTGGAACTTGTATCACTCGTTTTATTGCTTACGTTACTTAGCATAATTTCCTTTATTATTCTCTCAAGAGGCTAGAGTTCTGTGAGTAATTTATTTACACATTTATTTTTAAGGATGGGAATGGCCACAGTACTTTCTGAATACTTGCATTTTTGAGAATGTCCTGGTTGATATGGACTATTGGGGTCTCTATCTTTTACTCTCAGATGGCATTATCGTCCTGGTGGTTGGTTGGCTTTCTTCCTTCCTTCCTCTGTCTGCCCTTCTGTCTGTTGTCACTCATTCATTCATCCAACACACAGCTGGGTAGCATTTGACTGTGTCCTTGTTCTCTGCTGGCATTTAGTGGTATGGAAGAGAAGGTGGGTGCCCTCTGTGTGGATTTCTTTTCCTAAATTTTCCTGGTGGTTGGCCCTTCCAGGATATCCTTGAGACTTTGGTTGTCCATGGGATGTCCTCCTGAATGACGTCTTTGCTTATTGCCTTTTCTGTATCTGCTTTGATTTTTTTGTGTGTGTGGCAATTCCTGTTCTACAGGTGACTTCTAAGTCTCTGCTCTTTTTACGTATTGTCTTTTACTTCAAGTATTGGAAGAATTGCATGAGCTGATTTTTCTGAATCATTAATTTTTTTCTATAGTATTGGACCTGTTACTAACTACATTTACTATATGGTTTCTTTCTTAAAACAAATGTTAGATTATTTATTAAATAATGACACAATTAAAGTTATATAATATTTAAAGGCTTGTCATGTGAAAGAACTCCTTCACCTGTTTTCCCCCATTCCTGTCCTCTCCCCCACAAACAAGCACCTTTGACATTTTTTAAGCTATTTCTTTGTGTATTTTCTTTTCTACGCCTAAATAATAAATGTTTACTATTTCTTGATGTATTCAATTCTGACAGTATTTATTTCATGTTACTATAGATGGAGTCTTAGCACTATTCACTCCCTACCCCCTTCGTGTTTCCAGTATTATGATATCATTATTTTAATTGAATCAATAAAAATTATTTATATTGTTGTGATTCTATAGCTGTTAGTTACCACTAAGTCAAGTTGTATCCTATGATTTTTTGTTTTGTTTTTGTTGTTCAGCCTTTTGCTTTCCTGGGAGTGTGTACTTGTCTTTCTTTTCTTCTTGAAATCTTGCTGAAAGTATTGTATTTATACCCCTTGCTCCCAAACCTGTGTGTCCCAGGCATTCTTTCTAGAGGCCTTTTTGTGGGAGCTCAGCCTCTCGCAGCGGTTCTCAACCTGTGGGTCATGAACAATGAAAATACATCCTGCATATCAGATATTTACATTATGATTCATAACAGTAGCAAAATTACAGTTATGAAGTAGCAATGAAAATAATTTTATGATTGGGGGTCACCACAACATGAGGAACTGTATTAAAGGGTCGCGGCATTAGGAAGGTTGAGAACCACTGCCTAGGGTCTCACCATGCCCCTCTGGGGAATGGTTGCTCCCCTGGCTGCCAAGCATCTTGCCTACGGCTAGCCTTGATTTCTCTTCCGGGTCATGTCCACTGTTTTTCTGAGTCCTAGATCTTCCTTTTTTCTGGATTATCGTTGTTTTGCACAATAATTCTTCAGTGTTCAAATGTGCTTGTTGGCACTTGTACAGCATATAGACCAAGGGGGGCAGAGAAAAGAACCCCACCCCTCCGTTTTAAGACTTGCAAATTGAAGGAGCATTTTGAATCATTTAAAGAACACTATTAGTTTAAAATGCCCATGAACAGTTTTCTGTTACCAATTATGCATTGGAATACCAAAACTGAAATGTTTTAGTCTCTCCTTAAACTTTGCTACAGTTCATAATTATTAACCAGACATGTGCCAGCAGTGTGATAGATGTTGACTTAAGTCTAACATAGCTGTTGACTAGATAGTTGCTTGTTATTTCTGTCGTCAGATAGCTTATGGTCTATGGAGCAATAAATGCACACAGGAGAGGAGAAGCCGTTTACTTGACGTGTGGAGTGGAAGAAGGCTAGTCTCTGGCCTTTCAAATGCCATGGTCCATTGCTTCTCTGTTAGTGGAGGGGAAATGGTTACTTCTCTCCTGTAACTTTTGAAATTTTGGAATTAGCCCCCATCAGAGAAAAAGCCCAGGCCACAGGTGTGATGAAAATTGGGAAATATAAGACATTCAGTCAATACCTTGCTTTCCAATAGGGTTAGAAAATGGAGTGCAATAAAAATTCTGGCTGCTAGAATAGTAGTTTGCCATGGATAGGGGTGACCAGTTTTCACAGAATCTATATATATAAAAGGCTAATATGCTAAGTGTCCATCCGACCAGTAGCTATGACACGCACTGACCACCAAGGGGCAGATGCTCAACGCAGGAGCTGCCGAGTTGCAGTGACTTGGTAGTGGCAGTTCTCAGGTGACACACCCGGAAACCAGAGAGGAGGGAGCCAGATTTCTTGCGGGGCCATGCGATTCCATCTTCGGCTGTGGGTTATGTTCTTGCTGGGGCACTATCTGGTTTACTGCACACTTGTGTTCCACACCCTGTATGACAGCAACTTTGCAGAGTGCCCTCTTGCACTCCAGGACCCCTTGGGGGATGTCGGAGAGCCAGTTTCAACCCAATCCCCGCAGGCCAGGCCGAGGGACCCCACCTGCAGGAGGGACCCTGCTCACTCCACAGACGCCCTTTGAGCCATGGCGCCACTGTGGCTGGCAGGAAAGGGACCACGGGAGGTTGGCTCCAGGGTGTGCCCGGCCCGTCTCGGCCAGTCTCGCCCAATCCCACCCCGCTGGCCACCTTCTAATTAATTTCCTTTCAATGTGCACGGATCTGTGCAGTGGGTCACTAGTTAGCATATATAATAAGATGTCACAGGATTATGCTCAAACTTGCTCATTTGTCTCCTTGTGTTGCAGCATCTTTCAATGCCTATAGTGGGGGTAGTCCTGACCATCGCCATTGCCCTCCAGTGTCTAGGAATGTAAATCAGTATAGAATTCTGGTTAAGAAAGGACCAGTTATCAATCAAGTAATGCATAATGAATAATCACATTAAAATGTAGCTTACTTCAGCCCAGCCAGTGTGGCTCAGTGGTTGAGCTTCAAACTATGAACCAAGACGTCATGGTTCGATTCCCAGTTGGGGCATATGCCTGGGTTGCAGGCTCAATCCCTAGTGTGGGGCGTGCAGGAGGCAGCTGATCAATGATTTTCTCTCATCATTGATGTTTCAATCTCTCTCCCTCTCCCGTCCTCTCTGAAATCAATAAAAAATATTTTTAAAAAACATGGCTTAACAAACGACAAGTGCTGGCGAGGATGTGGAGAAAAAGGAACACTCGTGCACTGCTGGTGGGAAGGCAGACTGGTGCAGCCACTGTGGAAAACAGTATGGAGTTTCCTCAAAAAGTTAAAAATGGAACTCCCATTTGACCCAGTAAACCCACTTCTAGGAATATATCCCAAGAAATCAGAAACACCAGTCAGAAAGGATATATGCACCCCTATGTTCATAGCAACACAATTTGCAATAGCTAAGATTTGGAAACAGCCTAAGTGCCCATCAGCAGATGAGTGGATTAAAAAAATGTGGTACAACTACACAATGGAATACTATGCTGCTATAAAAAAGAAGGAACTTTTACCATTTGCAGCATCATGGATGGATCTGGAGAGCATTATGCTAAGTGAAATAAGCCAGTCGGAAAAAAACAAATATCCCATGGTCTCACTCATTTGGGGAAAATAATGAACAACATAAACTGGTGAACAAAAATAGATCCAGAGACAGAGAAGCACTGAACAGACTGTCAAACCTCAGAGGGAAGGCAGGGGAGGATGGGGTAGGGGGGTAAGAGATCAACCAAAGGACTTGTATGCATGCATCTATATATATAAAAGCCTAAGTGACTGGCTGACCGGCCTACCGGCCGACCTGCTGACCGTTGGTAGCTATGACATGCACTGACCACCAGGGGGCAGACGGTCAATGCAGGAGCTGCCGAGTGACAGCAACTTTGCAGAGTGCCCTCTTGCACTCCGGGACCCCTTGGGGGATGTTGGACTTCTGGTTTTGGCCCGATCCCCACAGGCCAGGCTAAGGGACCCCACCGGTGCACGAATCCGTGCACCAGGCCTCTAGTATTAGCATAACCAATGGACACAGACACTGGGGCAGTGGAGGCTTGTCCTGGGGGGTGGGAGTGGCCAGGGAGGGTTAATGGGGGAAAAAGGAGACATATGTAATACTTTAAACAATAAAAAACAGAAAACAAAAAATAAACAAAAAACATGGCTTACTTCAAATCATTAAAATGTTTCTGGTTTGGGCTCCCTCAAAGTAACATAATTTAGCTGTAGGTAGTTATTTTAGGAGGTCTTCTCAGGAAGCACAGTGAGGGGTAGAGGTAAGACAGGGAGGGCAAAAGCCTGCAAAGCGTGGGTGGATGATTCCTGGGGACCCTCTGGGGGACTGTATAGCACATGTCCCAGATGTGGCCCAATGAAGATGAGGAGGCTGGGAGCTTGAACCCCAGAACTGTCATTTTTCAGTGACTGAAATCACTTCTAGAGGCAGTAACTTCCTGGTAACTTCTGGCCGGCCCTGCCTCAGGCCCAGCACCCTCCTGGAGCCTGGTGGGATTTTCAGGCAGAGACACAGCTGCTCCAGCTCAGAAGTCTTGGTCTTGCCGGCTGTTGTCCACTGACACTGCAGGTGACTTTTGGGCTGGGGGACACATCAGGCTCTGACAGCATCTGCTGCAGGGGGCTAACCTGGGAGATTTTAGGGCAGCTGCACCGACAGATAAACACACATGTGAGCTGACCTCAGACACCTTAGCATGACCGTCAATGGCCTAAAACAAACTCCCTCTGGGGCCTGAAGGCTGGAGCTGTTCCAGCATGTGCTGTGCAGTGTGTAGGCCAAAGGAGACGTAGCTAAGTAAGAAAAATGGGAAAGGCAACTGAACACCCCACTCCCACCCCTGTTATTTTTGCACGCCTAAGAGGGTTTTCATAAACAATGGGGAATTAGAAAATAAAATTAGCTTGCATGATTTCAGATGGGAACAGATGCCTGCTTGCTTGATTTTTAAAAAAATTCCCACAAAAACCTCAAGCAGAGTTAATAATGTATGAAAATTAGGTACCATGTGTGCACTTTGCTTCATAATGTTCTTATTAAGCAGCGAGTTGATTTAAAAATAACACAATGTGACAATTGACATAATGGCAGACTCTGTGGTGTGTACGGAAACATTCTCTTCGAATGTTCTATCAGGTTTTCCATTACACAAGAACATTTATAAAAAGCTTTCAGAATTATCATACACTATGAAATTATATCAATTTACAATTCAATGACACGAACTGCCCCAATACAGATTACAATTGCTTTTTAAAATATGGCTTAGCCAGCCCTGGCCAGTGTGTTTGGAGCGTCATCCTGTACACTGAAAGGTCTCAGGCTTGTTTCTCGGTCAGGACACATACCCCGATTGCGGGTTTGGTCCCTGGTTGGGGCACGTACAAGAGGTAAGCAATCGATGTTTCTCTCTCACATTGATGTTTCTCTCTCTCTCTCTTCCTCTCTCTCTAAAATCAAAAAACATCCTCAACTGAAGAATAAAAAAAAAAAATAGCCAAATAGAGATAACTATAGAAGTAGTTTTCTACGGAGTGTCTAAAACTCCACAGTAGATTCACATTTCTGTTGTCTCAAATTTTTGCCAATAGCATTTGCTGATTGGAATTTGCCTTCTCTTCTTTCCCCTTTACACCCTCTGCCACTCTGGCTTGTAAGTAGCAGAAAGACACGGGGAGAAACAAAGGGTCATCGACCCACAGGTTTCCAATAGCTCAAGGGATGTCCTGGTTCTGAAGGCAACATGAGTCTCTACGAAGTTGACACATGGGCATTGGACCAGCAGGTGGAAGTGTCCTCTTCTAGAGTTTGAGTGTAAGCCTCTGTCATTCCCTAAAGAAACCACTCACAGTGGTGTCCCAGTCCATGATGGAAGGGCAGCTGGCTGCTCTAGGTGCTGTGCTGGTGCCTTTGGGTGTATTATCTGCAGGATAGTGCTGACGGTTACCTCCCGTTGATGGGGCCTAGCAGAGTGCACCATCGAGGCACAGGCAAGTCCAGTAATCAGGAGGTTCAATGCTGATCAAATATGTATGTACTAGAGGCCCCATGCACTAAATTCGTGCAAGTGCCTTGGCTCTGGTCCCCCGCCTGCCGCCACCACCACGCCGGGGGACCTCTGCTGCCTCTGCTGCCTCTGCTGCAGCCCCCACCCTCTGCGGCTTTGTCTGGAAGGACATCCGGTCTAATTAGCATATTACGCTTTTATTATTATAGATGTATTCTACAGCAAGCTTTACATTGCCTTGAAATGTTTAGTTATTCAACAAGACAAATATCAGCTCATTTCAGATCTCAAATAGCTGCAGGGTGAGAGAATGATCCCACAGGGCAGTTTAAGTGAATTGACAAAGTCCGGACATTTTGTACTGGTGGTGGGAGTTGACAGGAAAGACAGTGAGCACTGAGGGAAGTTTGAAAGCTATTGACATGAGTTAACGGGCTAATGGGTTTGGGGCATTTTGTGGAAGGGAGCCGGGTTGGCATGTCCTTTCTTGGCAGCTTCCTGTGATTGTCCAGTTGTGCCTCCTGACATCACCAGGGCTGCAGGTGTGGTCCAGCACCCTCAGAGTCATAGCACCTTGCAGCATTTTAAAGTGTAATTGCAGAGGAGACATTTGATCTTTATGACTCGCACCATGAGGCTTTCTTGGAATCTTTGCAAGGGGTTGGTTGGAACAGAACTTTTCCATCTACACTATGGTCTATAAAAATCATAGCAACTGACTTCATGAGGTTGGAGTTTTTCTTTTGTTATTTTCTTCACTCTCTAATTAGGTTTTGCTCATATGCAGGACAGAACAATCTGGCAGGAAGCATTCAGTATTAAACTTACTCAAAGGCAGGGCTGTGCCTGGCATGGTCCTAGCAAGAATAGAGAGAGGGTTTGCTGCCCTGGACCCGTTGCCAACCCCAGAAGCCCCTGTCCAGGTGAGCATTGGCTCCGAAAGGAGGCCAGGTCAGCCGGGCACTTGGCAAGGAGTTCAGAGACCTGGCACTCTTCCCAGCCTGGCTGCTGCTGGATGTGGCCTCGGGCGTGCTCTCTCTCAACTGACTGCACCTCCACTGCACTCAGAAGCAATCGGAGGAGGATAACAAGAGTATCTGCCCTTGACTTCTTGGAATGCCAAAGGTGACAAATTGTCAGAATCTAAGGGGCCATTTATTTCCCAAGTGTGAAGACAGGCTTTAAAGAGCTAAGATGAACATTTCAGGGTATGTCCATGGGCCTTTGAGGAAGGAGGTGCTCTTTTGTGTGTGTGTGTGTGAACAGTAGGCTCAAAAAAGAGAAAGAGTGACATCTGCAATGGTGTTCCTGGGAGTTCTGAGGAAATATGAAGACATTAGTGAGAAGCTGTAACTTCTCACCGTCAGTTCCCCAAATCCTGCTGGAAGCAATTTTCAGGCACCGTCTCATTCTGCGGGCCCCTTCTATCAGGAGTCCTGGGCACCTGTTTTGCAAAGAAATCGGTTTTCTAGAACCCCTTCAAGACTGTATCTAGTGCCTAACAGCCTGGTAGGATGATGTTACTGGGAGCCAGGCAGGGGTGTTGGCGAGAGCAGACGCAGGTTGTCTCTGCAGCTCTGTGTAAACCCTCCCAGCCTGGATGGGTGTCACCAGCTGCAGGGCAGCCCATCTGCCTGAGCTTCTCCTGGAGCGAGCGGCATCTTTGGGAGGCCTGGAGTCTGCAGTCTATGAGCACTGAGTGCTCACATTTATTTGTCAAGGTGTTCCTTGCAGTTCATTAGTGTCCACGGAAGCCTGAAGTTACTCACTTTGTTTGATGTCCTTGTCACACTGGCCATCCCGCAGTGTGAAAAATGCTTCAGAGGTGCTGTTTTGGGTGTGAAAGAACAGGACAGGTAAGAACGATTCCCTGTTTACTTGGTATTTCACACCTCTCAGAGCATGGGCACATGCTGCAGTCTGTTTGCAGTGCCCTGGGCAGTCAGCCCGGGAGGTGGCAGCCTGTCATTTATTGAAGAGAGGTGGAGGCAGGGCGGAGGAAAGGCCTGCCCAGGAGTCTCTGCTTTTCTCTCTCCTGAGAGAATGGACTCACCTGTGGTGCACACTGCTGTGTGGGCCCCGTGCTGTCTCCTCCTCTCAAATGCTGGTGAAGTGCTGTTTAGTCCCATAGCTGACATAAGCAAAATGTGGTACTTCCCTTCCTTCCAGGGCCATCACCTGGTCATTCTTTAAACAAATCAGTTCCTATTCATTCATTTCTGCACTCATTCATCCAGTGCTCTGTGTGTGCTACACTGTGCAAGCCACACCACTGTGTTCTCTTACTAATGGGGAACTTGTGAAAAGTGTGTTCCCAGGGCTCCCCAGCCTTCTGTGCTGCGTTGCCTTGTCTGGTCTGTCCTCCAAGTGTTTGGTGACAGTTACCAGCAGTAGTACATTGTCTCACCGGCCACCCCAGTATGGGGCCACTCCAGTTACTGCCGATGGTGCACCCTAACCATAATTTACCTTTGCTCTTTCTGGCTTTTCCTCAGAGTCCCACCCTCACCTCGGCCTTTGCTCTTCAGGCTCCTTGTGCAGCCCTTGACTTTTCTGTCTTCAGTCATTTGTCTGTCAGTTTCTGATCAGATGGCCCGCACTTCCTTATACTCCTGCCTTCATGTGTTGACAGTGAAGAGAGGATACACAGAGGATGATGCTGATCTTTGGAATTTGAATGCCTCCTTAGCCCTCCGTCAGCCTTGACCCCACCCCCTCCTCAGCTCCAACATCCATTGGCCCTCCCTCCCCTGCCCGTACCTCAGCCTCCCTGACCTTGGGGCTCACCCCCTTCTTGAGGCCCACCACCCTCTGGCCATCCTGCGCTCCTCGCCGCAGTGCTCTGGTGCTGATTGCTTTCTTTGGCTGCCGCCTGCTCTGTGGCTGGGCTCTGGGAGTCCCTGCCCTGTCTGCTGGGATGCACTTGCTCCTGATGCTAGCAGTTGGGCTATGCCCTGTTCCATGACTGCCCCGAATCAGTGGTGGAGCTTGGGGCCAGCCTTGTCTCCCTTACTTTGGTATGCCCCTTCCACTGCCATTCACAGGCCACACAGGACAAGTGCCAGGCATACTAGAAAGCCGTCTCTAGGCCCATGTTTCTTTTGTGGCTTCCTTACCGCACTTCCTTATGTAGCTTTGTTCCCAGTTGAGTAAAGTCAAATGATTGTTGTATTTGATCCATGCCACTTCTTCAGCGATCAGGGCAAAACAGATAGGTGAACTGAGGTCCTGCAGAAGCTTGTTAAATGGACTGTGCTAGGGCCGGTTTTTCTTTAAATTAGACAAATGGAGATGGCCTTGAGGTCCCTCCCTGCACATTTTCTACCAATAGAGACAGGTGCCAAAAAGAATGACAGCTTGGCCGACTGTAAGCTGCAGGTAGACTGGCGGGGTTGCCGGCACCCCCCAGCTTTCTCCACTTTAAAATGGGATTAAAATAGTGCCTTCAGACCTGCCAGGCACTTAGAACAGGGCCTGGCTCATAAGTGGGGACCCCAGTTATTCACCTGGTAGACAGTCAGCTCCAGGAAGCCAGGCCTCTGCCTGGGCCCCTCTGCGTCCCTAGAATAGGGCATGCCTTGTAGCTGGTGCTCAATAAATATCTGTTAAGTGAAGTTCCTAGATTAAACAAGAGAGGGCCTGTGGCTCCTTGGGAAGAATATGGAGTTTGGTATCTAGAGGCCTGGAGTTTGGTCCCATCTCAGCCACTCATATGCTGAAAAACCTTAAATAAGCCCTATAACCTACTGAACATCCTTTTTCTCATTCATTTCAGTGGGCACGTTATATTTTGATTTGGGCAAACCTACCTGAGTGTGGCTTACACAGTACGGAGCTTGGTGTAACCTCCCCGGTAGGACGACGGATTCCTTCACTGTGGTCCTGGACGTCTGTGTACCCCGGACGTCCCCACGTCGTTCAGACAGCGTGGCCTGCCATCATTCCAAAGCTCCGTTTTCTCCTGTCTCCTTGCCCCTGTATTTATGAGGGAGGACGCCTTTCTCTGAAGCCTCCCTGCAGCCCCTCAGGCCCTGTGGGCTGTGACTTCTCTCACGTGCCCGGGCGGTAGCAGGACCAGGCACTGCCATGTCTAAAGTAGGCCTCCGTGCTGGCAGAGAGGGAGGAAGGAGCGTGGAGTACTGTATGTGTGGTGCAGGCAGCTGATGGTGGCTTCTCCAGGGGACGCTGGTAATAATATACCAGATATTGGGTTGTTAAGAGCAAGCAGGATCACACGGTGGAACTGCAGCATGCGGGCCCATAACAGGTGACCCATATCTATCCCATGGACATTACATTTGACACATGTTTAAACATAAATTGTGAATGCCCTGAGGTGGAGCCTATTCTCTCCTATGTGGCCACAGTCTCCACTTATACTTAGTTACTTTACTCATTTTGCTACCTGCTTGGTTCTTCCAGGCTTGTAGGCCCTGTGGTAAAATATTGTAATATCCATGTTCAACTAGTTTATTCTTTCTTATTTTTGTCTCTTAAAGCTTTTATCTAAAGTTTGTACTAACATTCTCAGTGGGTGTTGTTTAAGTGATCAACTCAAACCCAAAAAATTAAGCTCCAAAGTGTTAAGCTGGCTAAAGTCATTTAAAACAAATAATAGGGAAGTATTTGGGGCTTTGTTTTTGTTTTGCACTGTACATCTCAAAGTGCAAAGATTGAAACTCCAAACCCTGTAATCAACTAGTTTATCCTTATGTTATACAATTAGAGCAGGAATATCTTAATTACAGTGAAAATCCCGTCTTTTCTCAGTGGATTTAATCACGAGCTGGGACAGTTTGGCTCTAGATATCTCAGTCTCCTCTGCTTTGGTCCCCCTTTTCTGAGATCCACCATGAGAGGTACAGGCTGGCCATAGGATGGTTACCTGTTCGTGGCAGGTTCTGAGTGCCCAGAGCTGCCTTGAAAGGTTGAATTTCTCTCTGAGGCACTAGAGCCAGTATGGTTTGGAGACTCTCATCATCTCATAAAAAAACAAGCAAACAAGAAACCAAAGGTATTCCATTTCAGTGCCTGTAGACCACGCGTTCTCAGGGCCTGCTGTGGTTTCTGTTCTCCTTGACATGCATCTAGCTGAAAGCTGCTGACATTATACATGAGTCTATATGCAGTACCAATTTCTCTCCTTCCTCTTATTCTTTCTTTTCTATTTTTTTCTCCAAAAAAAAAATCAACTGCTTTCTTGCCTTGAGATGTAAATTCTACATTGTGGCGCATTGGAGTTCAGTTTTCTGAGAAAAAGCTTAAGTTTATTAGGTGGGGTCACAGTGTTCTCATAGAAAACTTTACTCTGAGGCATGGAGCCATATGTGGTTAGGATTGTTTTAAGATAAAGAATGTAAGAGGATCAACATTATACTGTTTACAGAAATGTGGGCTGTGCCCATTGCTTAAATAATTATCGCACCTGATTTACAAGCATGGTCCAGGATGGGGTGGAAGGTCCAACTGGCTTTCCTGGCGCCTCTGAGTCAGTGCCGAATCAGAGGGGCGCTGGGGGTGCTGAGGAACCAGCTATGATTGGGAAGTGTTCCCCATCACCCTTCCAGGATCTGGCTTCTCAACAACATTAAAGAGTAGAAAGTGACTAGCAGGTTGGATCACAAACAGATCTTTGCATGAGATTGACTCTTAGCAGTGAGGGGAGGCTTGGTTTGGTTATATCGCTGGTTATAGTCACATTTTCTGTATTTACTCTAAAGAGGGAAACAAAACTGATTTTGAAAATAAAAATCATGCTTTTTCAGTGTCTAACTTGGATACATTTATGAGTATATATATTGTGTATATATATGCAAAATCTGTAGCTACACACACACATAATGAACACATGTATAAACACGTATACAGACACTGATGTAAATGTAAACTGCTGGCGGCAGAAGGCAATGTATCACAGTTCACTGCAGAACACTGATTTCCAGATGTTTGGATTTCATGAACTAGGAATAAAAAAAAGAAAAAAAAAAGAAGAAATAGGCACATGCCCAGATTGCAGGCTCGATCCCTAGTAAAAAGCATGCAGGAGGCAGCCAATCAATGATTCTCTCTCATCGTTGATGTTTCTATCTCTCTCTCCCTTCCTCTTATTTTTTCTTTTTTATTTGTTTCTTAAAAAAAAAAATCAACTGCTTTCTTGCCAACTTCATGTTTTCCAAGATCATTAAAACATTTTTTTGGGGTGCTGGATGTTAACTAGACTTATTGTGGTGATCATTTCACAAAACAGTTGACCCCTGAACAACACAGGTTTGAACTGCAGTGGTCAAACATATGTAGATTTTTTTCAATACATACTATAAATGTATTTTCTCTTCTTTATGATTTTTTTCATAACATTTTCTTTTCTCTGGCTTACTTTATTATAAGAATATAGTATATAATACACATTACATACAAAATATGTGTTAATTGATGGTTTATATTATCAGTAAGGCTATTAGTAATTAAATTTTGGAGAGTCAAGTTATACATGGATTTTTGATTGCACAGTGAGGGTGTATATGTGTGTGTCAGGGCCCCTAATCCCTGCATTGTTCAAAAGCCAACTGTGATACAGATACTGAATCATTATTTTGTGTACCTGAAACTAATGTTATATGTCAATTATATCTTAATCAAATATTTAATTTAATTAATTAATTTATTTAAAGAGAATGCATTTTTTAAAATATAGTATATTTCTTTATTGACTTCAGAGAGGAAGAGAGAAGGAGAGAGAGATAGAAACATCAATGATGAGAGAGAATCATTGATCGGCTGCCTCCTGCATGCCCCCTACTGGGGATTGAGCCTCCAACCCCAGGCATATGCCCTTGGCTGGAATCGAACCTGGGACCCTTTAGTCCAAAGGCTGACGCTCTATCCACTGAGCTAAGCCAGCTAGGGCTTAATCAAATTTTTTACATGAAATTTGTATTTTATGTAAAAAGCACATAACATTAAATTTATCATCCTAATAACCATTTATTTATTTATTTTAAAAATATATTTTTTATTGATTTCAGAGAGGGAGAGATAGAAACATCAACGCTGAGAGAGAATCATTGATTGGCTGCCTCCTGCATGCTTTTTACTGGGGATTGAGCCTGCAATCTGGGCATCTAACCCAGACTGGAATCTAACCGTGACCTCCTGATTCATAGGTCAACGCTCACCACTGAACAACACTGGCCAGGCCCTAATAACCATTTTTAAGTTTTACAGTTGAACAATGTTAAGTACATTCACATTGTGCAGACCAGGATCATTTTGGAAGAGAGAAAGAGAGACTCCCATCTACTATCCTCATCCTATATAATAAAAGCCTAATATGCAAATTGACCAAATGGCAGAATGACCGGTCTCTATGATGCACACTGACCACCAGGGGCAGACACTCAATGCAGGAGCTGCCCCCAGCCCTCAAGCCCCAGGCCAGCCTAGGTGGGTGCCAGCGAGGGACCCCCCTAATCGCCTAGCCGGTCGCCCCACAGATCAACCCTAATCACTGGCCAGGCTTAGGGACCCTACCCATGCACGAATTTTGTGCACTGGGCCTCTAGTCATTTCATAAAAGAAAGAGCAATTTAACATCAAAAGGGAAACAAGGAAGGCTGTCATCTTAGCTGCAAAGAGTTCTTCTCTAACCTGTGGTAGAATAGTACAGAGAATCATAATCATCCAGGGAAAAGAAATAGTACAGAGAACAACATAGCCAGGAATTCTGTACAACCATTACTCTGATTTTTAAAATGGCTAACCTTCTGTCGTCCTTGCTCCATGTCTTTCCTGCTTGAAATGACTGCATATGAACTGTTTGTTACCAGGCCATGGTGAGACAAGAGCTTTCACTAGAATGAAATGAGCCATACCACTAAGCACACAGTCCGGTAGCTGATACTTTTTCACAGCAAGTTTTTATTGAGGAAGGAAGCTGTGTGTTGGTTTACATCCTGGCATGAGTATCTTATCATCAGTGGTCCAAGTGCCATTAGCAAGCAGTTCATGTAGTGGCTCTGGTCAGCAGCCCTGTCCTAGATCTGGTTGTGTTTTTATAGAAGTGAAAGTTAACACTTGAAGCCCATATATATTCATTCCACTGTGATCCCATTCTCTTCTCTTTCTCTCCAAAGTTAACTAATGTACTGAAGTTGGTTTGTATTCCCCAGTCCATACTGGATCTGCATGAGCCCAGTAGAATACATAGTGTTGTTTTATGTAAATGGAATCCTGCTTTATACAGCTTTCTGAAATTTAATTTAGTTCACATAACATGATTTTAAAGACTTACCTATTCTGATACATGTAGAACTGCTTTACACTTTTGCTTCTTGTGACTATACCACATTGTATTTATTTATCCTCCTGTCAGTGGACATTTGTGTTATTTCTAGGTTTTTGCTAATACAGACAACACTGCAGTGCACATTCCTATAAGCCTTTCCTGCCCATGCGAGTGTGAATTTATCTAGGAGAGTTACCTGGAAGGAGAGTTGGTGGGTCAAAGGTGAAGTGATGTCTCCATTCACAAAATCTAGTTAGCGTGTTAACCAATCTAGTTGTTTAGTAACAAGCTTTCCAGATCAACAAGGAATGGGAAAGATAACATCCCACGTCAGCTATCCATAAAATTGGTTTTCTGGACCAAATTGAGAGCTTCTGATTGTTGATTTACCTAACGATCGAGCTCAAAGTCTTCTGTAATATAGAGATGATCTGGTGGCTTGGTCACAGTGACTTTTCTTTGTCTTTGGAGATGGAGCAGGAACCAGTTGAGAAAAGCCAGCCCTGTATTGTTTCCTCCTTTCCATGTGAACCAGAAAATGTTTGCAGTCGTGGTCTGGGAGGCAGATGGAACTGGGTGTTGCTGTCCCTTGGACTGTTACAGATGACTTTTTTGGTCCAAGAAAATTCCATGGGTCAAAACTTGGCCAGTCTTCTCGGCACGTGTCTCAGCAGGCCTTTCGGGAGTGGCTGTCCTGTTGCTCAGACTGTCAGATGATCTAAGTTTCTTTTGATCATCTAGTCTGTGGTTTCTTTGGACAGTTTGGGGAGATATCCAGGGGAGAAGTAGACTCAGGATCCTTTGGGGTTGGATGTTGCAGGCATGTTCCCAGATGGTCTGGAGGACATCTGAGAGGGTTCCCATGGACAGTGTCCCTGTGTAGCCACCACCAGCCTGGTAGGAGCACGTGGAATTTTGGCTGTGGATGAGTCAAGTGCAGTCTTAAAGAACAAAAATGATGTCTGAATAATGTACTTTATTCACAGCCTCTCTCTTATCTTTAGCATATAGTGGAGTGTTTTGATCACTCTTTAAAAAACAGTAAATGGGAAGACAACTTGGTAAGAAAAAAAACTATAGCGACATCAAAGAAAAAAATACGACTAAGAGCCTTTTCATTTGTAGGGCTCCTGTTGATTGACTTTTCTCAAATACCACATGACAAGTTGAGTTATGGGGGGAGTCTGAGAGGGATCACACGGATGGCTAATCTGTGTTAATGATGCAGGTACCTGACTGATAAACATTTTGTGTATAATTTGGCACATGGGAAACCACTGTGGTCACCAGGTTATCCGATAAAAGCTTTTTCAGTGGTTGCTTTTTGTGAAGTAATTGGTGTTTTGGATATTTAGGCACATGTTTATATCTGTAAAATAATTTTTTTTTTTTTTTACTTTTGATAATCAGCTGTCAAAGCTGGAAAAACAACAGCAGAGGAAAGAAAAGACCAGAGCCAAAGGGCCTTCTGAATCAAGCAAAGAACGAAACGCTCCTCGCAAAGAAGACCGCAGTGCCAGCAGTGGGGCCGAGGGAGACGTGTCGTCTGAGCGGGAACCATAGGCTGCCGGATGGAGCTCAGGTAGGAGGGCCTCCTCCCTGCAGGCCTCCATCCTACCACATTTTGGGCAAACAACAATGAATAGAGAACAGAATGACTCTTGAGGTCGAATTCATTTCACGGACATTTCACTAGAGCTCTCTTAAATCCACTGACTTCGAGGATGGAGAGAAAAGTTGAAATGCAGGAGAGTCAGGTACCCATGGCCTGGGGTGTTCACCTAGGAGGCTGTGTGTGTGTCACCTTCCTCAGTTGCCTATGACAGTTGACAACTGCTGCTGCTATTAGCATTTCTAGAATGTTCGCAGATCCAGCAGCTAGAGCTTCACACGAGCTCTCGACAGTGGCCCCTCCTTTCCATTCTTGCATTCGGCAGCTTCAGCAGAGACCGTTGTCATCTGCCGCAGCCTCCTCCTGTAATTTCCAGCCCAATGTTGCGCCATCCTCCACGCCATCCCGCATGGCATTGCTAGTTTACTTTTACTAAAACGGGTGTTTATTCTCATCACTTCCATGCCCAGGAATGTGTCTCAGTCCACGCAATGATTTGACATGAACTCCACTTCCCTGCTTGAAGATCAGAGGCCTCTAAAACTTGATCCAGCCATCTGCTGGCTCTTTGCTTAAATTCATTCCCTAGTGAACACTTTATCAAGAGCCTCTTTCTTGTCTGAGTTCTCAAGATCAGGGAGAAGCACAGAAGTAATTATGCTGCAGCATGGTGCATTGTGGTGGTGGTGGTGGTGGGATGTGGGGTGGGGTGGAGAGGAATCGGGAGGCTGCATGGAGGGGAGAACTCTGGAAATGGACATGTAGAAATGGGGAAATGAGGGACGAGGGCAGAGAGCTGCCTAAGCCAAGGGAAGTAGCAGGTGCAAATGTTGGGAGTCTAGGTAATGAAGAATGGCTGAAGTGTTTGGTACAAGTGGTGGGGGTTGTCTAGGGAGCATCTCTGAAGTTAGAGAAGCAGGGTTCTGGGTCATAGAGCTCTGGTGTGCAACTCGGAAATTTGGATTTCATCCTGTGGTGCGAAGGTTTGACGGTACAGGTGACATATGCAGATACCAAGTTTTGAAAGGTCACTCTAAGCCTTGGGGAGTGAGGCTGGAGGCAGATAGGCCAGTGTGGAGGCAGTTGCAGAAACCAAGAGGGGATCAAGGTCTGGACATACATTTTGGAGCCTTCAGCTTATAGGCTGTGCCTCAAACCAAGTCAGCATACAGGTTTGTCCTGAAGATGCCAAATTGTGAGAGAGAACATTCGTGAGGTGTTTTTCTGCCTTCTCTTTCCCTTATGAAGGGGAGAAGCTATGAAATGTCCTTCAGGACACACACCACCAGATATTTAGGTATATTACAGAGCCCATAGTGATAATTGGGTACAATAGAACCGGCTTGCAAACATAAACGACCAAAGGAACAGAATGGAGAGCTCAGAAAGAATGGGTTGACAGTTCATGGATAGTCCAGCAGGCTCGGGTGGGAGGGGCAGGGTCGGAGGGGAGTTTTTCTGGAGCTGCTTCTCACACTTCCCCTGGGGAACATGCTGGAGAGAACAACCAGCACCCGCTTCTGCTCCCCGAGCGAAGGATAAAGGACTGGCTAATATGATTCCAGGGGAGCTATACCTTAGGCCAGATTTTCATAGTGGGTAGTTCCTTGGTTTAGGAGAAAACTCCCTTCCGATTGCCCTCCTTGGGCTGAGGCCAGCTGCCCTGCCTTCATGCTTTTTTACTCTTTTGGCCCCACCTGGGCACAGCACCAGGTCTTTCACCTTCAGCGTAAAGATCATAAATTATAGCCCCTTCCCTAGTGAGCTGGGACCTTACAACAAGTTAAAAAAATTCAAATTTTAGACTCTCATGATGAACTCAAAGAATTAATAAACATATACTCATCTTCTAATAACCAAACCCAGCTTATCTACACACACACACACACACACACACACACACACACACACACACACATACACACACGAGGAGAGACACACACAGATTCAAATGTTCCTTGGAGCTTTGTATTTTTAAAATGGCTTTAAAAATTCAAATGCCACCTAGTTGATTCCTTTATTTTTTTAATTTAAAAAATGTTTTAATTGATTTCAGAGAGGAAGAGAGAGGGAGTGAGAGACAGAAACATCAATGATGAGAGAGAATCATAGATTGGCTTCTCTTGCATGCCCCCCACTGGGGATCGAGCCTGCAACCTGGGCATGTGCCCTGACCTGGAATCAAACCTGGGACCTCCTGGTTCATAGGTCAATGCTCAACCACTGAACTATGCTGGCCAGGCTGATTCCTTTACTTTAAAAAATATTTGATTTTATATAGCTTATATTTTTATTTGTTATTTTAAATTTATTGATTTAAAAATTATAGTTGACATCAGTATTATATTAGTTTCAGGTGTACAGCATAGTGATTTGACATTTATATGCCTTACAAAGTGATCACCACAATAAATCTAGTAACCATCTGTCACCATACAAAATTATTACAATATTACTGACTATATTCCCTATGCTGTACATTACATTCCTGTGATTTATTTATTTTATAATTGGAAATTTCTACCTCTTAATTCCCTTCATCCTTTTTGCCCATTCACTTCATCTACACCTCTCTGGAAACCATCAGTTTGTTCCCTGTATCCATGAGTCCATTTCTGCTTTATTCATTTGTTTGTTTTTTTTAGATTCCACATATAAGTAAACGCATATGGTATTTGTCTTTCTCTATCCAACTTGTTTCACTTAGCTTAATATTCTCTGGACCCATCCATGTTGTTGCAAATGGCAAGATTTTATTCTTTTTGTGGCTGAGTAATATTCCATTGTATACACGTACCACATCTTCTTTATCTATTGATGGACACCTAGTTCTATTTTTTATTTTTTTTGAGGAATCTTCATCCTGTTTCCATAGTGACAGCACCAATTTACAATCCTGCCAACAGTGCATGAAGGTTCTCCTTTTCTCCATATCCTCGCCAACACTTATTATTTGTTGACTTTTTGATAATAGCCATTCTTACAGGTATGAGGTGATATCTCATTGTGGTTTTGATTTGCATTTCCCTGATGATTAATGATGTTGTGAATCTTTTCATGTGTCTATTGGCCATCTGTATGTCCATGTTGGAGAAGTGTCTAGTCAGTCCTCTATCCATTTTTTAACTGGATTGCTTATTTTTGATATTGAGTTATATAAGTCCTTTATTTATTTTGGTTATTAGCTCCTTATTGGATATATCATTTGCAAATATGTCCTCCCATTTAGTAGGTTGCCTTTTTTGTCTTGTTGATTGTTTTCTCTGCTGTGCAAAAGCTTTTTAGTTTGATGTAGTCCATTTGTTTATTTTGGTTATTGTTACCTTTGCTTGAGGAGACATATCCAAGAAAATATTGCTAAGACCACCCAGCTGGCATGGCTCAGTGGTTGATTGTCAACCTATGATCCAGGAGGTCCCAGTCAGGGCACATGCCAGGATTGTGGGCTCTGCCCCTGGTGAGGGTGTGCAGGAGGCAGCTGGTCAATGATTCTCTCTCTTCATTTATGTTTTTTTTCTCTCTCTCTCCTGTTGCCTTCCTCTCTGAAACAAAGAAAAGTATATTTAAAAAATATTGCTAAGACTAATGTCGAAAAGGTTACTGCCTGTGTTTTCTTCCATGAGTTTTATGGTTTCAGGTCTTACATTTAAGTGTTTAATTCATTTTGAGTTTATTTTTACATATGGTGTAAGAAAGTGGTCTAGTTTCATTTTGTTTGTATGTGTCTGTCTAGTTTTAGTTGATTTCTTTTTTGATTGTGTTTATCAACTTGCTAATATATTTTATAAATTTAATGTGTTGAGTTTTTGCTTTAACTACATATGATCAATAATTTAAAAAATCTTTTATCTATTTATTGAGGAGTATAGAATTTTTTAAAAATTAGTGCAACACATAGCTTTCCATATGCATAAGAATTTGGCCTCAGAATAATTCCAATAGAGAGTATACCATAGACATCAGTATCCTGTGGCCACTGGGCAGCCTGGAAGTCGCTTAGCTATTTCTATGGGCATGAAAAACATGTGAGGGCTCCATGCGTTGAAGATGTACAGTAACTGTGTGTCACAGAACTTCCCAGAAGACACATTTGCAGTAAGAAAACCGAGCACACAGAAAGAAGGGCAAGAGGTGAAAGTGGACATTTCTTTCTAACATCTCCCAAGTTTAAGAGGCAAAATTTCTCATAAACTTGTAGATATCTATTTTTAGCTTCTTTAAAGTTTTTGAAAAAATTTTAAATCTTTAATTGTATTTATTCTGAAAATAGTAAAGATTGGGTAGCAGAGAACCTGGGGTAAATTGTACTATTGTACCATCAAAACACCCAAAAAGAACTAGCCAGAGAGAAGCAAACTCATTGGGAGAAGCAAACTCAAGGGATACAGTGTTTTGAAAAGAGTAGACAGATGTGTTTTCCTTCCTTTTCCCTGTAAATCAAGTTCACTGCAGCCATATATATCATCATTATGGCCCTGGGGAAGATGTGGGGAGAAGATGAGTCAAGAGGAATGATGTAGGGAGAAGCCCTTGCCGGCAAGGAGGGAGGTGAAGGAAAGCCCTCAGGTTAAAAGAGTAGGTGGGAGAGAGAAGGGGGCAGATGGAGGGACAGCAGAGGCCATACTTGATGTTCTGGGTTCCCTGCTGCAAGCCATAATTCTTGGGGTGGGAGTTAAGATGATATGAAAACGGAAGCCATGCGGGCTTGTGTTCTGGTCTTTGGTGGGAATTCTGGAAGGAGTCTGCTATGCAGAATGGCTCCAGGTCAACATGCTGCAGCGGAGTAGATGGGCCAACCAGACATTTAAGCATCAGGACATGGAAGGAGTTAATGTAAGGTGTCACCTACCATGGGAAGGGTGAAGAAGAGAGCTGTGTGGGTGTCCATTGGGCTGACCATGGGTCTTGGTGGAAGAGGTATAAGGGAACTGCTTCAACCAGAAGGGCAGAGGGGTCATGACCTCATTTCTTAATAGTACAAACAGTCCCTGCAGATCTTAGAAATCACCTCCTTCTGGCTTCCTAGGTGAGACATGAGAGTTCCGTAGTGCTACTGAGAGCTGAGGAATGGCCAAGTCAGCCAGGGAGGGCCTTTGGCCGCTGAGCAACAGAGTGCTCTCACTGGTGTGCACCAGGGCCCAGGTGCTCATTCACACCAGCCACCTGTCCTCAGAGGCCACTGAGGCCTCAGCTGTTTTAACACCAACATAAGACAGTGTGACTGTGCATTCAAGATTTACCCAGCTGCTACTCAGCAGATGGAGGCTTGTGAGGAAGTTTGAATGGGCCCATGGAAATGCAGGAGCCACATTTTTTTTTGTACAGTTATGTAGTACAGTTTGGGTTTTTGACTAATTGCAGGAGGAAAACCATTCATTTATTGACAGGTGTTCACTTGCAATTATTCAAGCCAGAGATTGGGCAGCAATTGGTGGCTGGTGCTAACATCCAGGCGTGGATAGATGTAAGCAAAGAGTCTTCTGAGCCTTCATGCTGGCTGCCGCTGAGACACCTACAGCCAGTTGAGGACCAGTGGGGAGCTGTGCTACCTCCACTTCAGGGATTTTAGCTATCTTCCCAGATTGTAGACCCTGCAGGTGGTTAAACTGAAGGACAGCTTTTACTCCAATTATATAATTGGGGGTTTTGTTGCCCATGGGTTTTGGTTGCCCCTTCTGATAAAATTTGTCATCCCAGTAAACCCACAAAATCACTCAATGTTGATTTCTCTAAGAGCTGAATTAAATATGTAGTGACAAACAGAAAGTGACCTTGGTATTTGCTGTTCCACAGAAAAACAGTAGCGCCCCCCTCCCCCCACTCCCCACCACCTCAAAGAAGGGAGCTGTAGTTTTCATTTGCTTCTCTTTAAAAACAGAGCCCTAGGGGGAAGCCTCACAGGTCCTTAGGGGAGCAGCTCTGAGTTTCCAAGGCATGAAAGAGAAAGAAAAGGCAAAAGAAAATGCAATGAGAAGCTTAATGATCTTGGGCATGTTTTTCTTGAAAATGAGTCAAAAAGCTGAATGGTTCAGAGGACATACCCATGGTGTCGACAGTTCTCTGTCACACTACAAATGTTGGTTCTTATTTATTAAATGGACATGGAACTGCTAAAATTAACCTCTACTTTTGTCCTCTGTCTCATTCTTTTCATGCTCCCTCACATCACTGGGAGGATTCAAGGTTTTCTATGAGGCTGCAACTCAGTTTTTCCCCTTTCTGGCCCACAGCTAAAGGTACTGGGCAACTTTTCACTGAAAGAATGTGGTTTCTACTTTTGATTGCAGGTAATGCTTATTTTGAGTATTTACTTAACTGCTGTCATTAGGGTATGAGAGGCCCATACTCCTGAACAGCGCTTCACATTTCTGTCCTCAAATGTCAACACACTTGAGAACAAACAAGGAAATTGTTTTGGAAGCTGCCATCTGTTTGCTTTTTCAACTTGACCTTTATCTGAATAGTAAGACATGTCTTAGCTGAGCACATTTCTTTTTAATAAGCTAGAGCAGTTTGTGTGTGTGTGTGTGTGTGTGTGTGTGTGTGTGTTGTGTGTGTTGTGTGTTCTATTAAAAGGAAATTCCATCACTTTTTACTTTCCCACCCTGTAGAAGGTAGAATCTCATTCCCAGAGCTTCACTTTGCCTCCCTGTGTTAACTTTCATACCTGTGCCCCACCCATGTGTGGGTATTTCATGGTATAAAACTAGCTGTGCCTCTGAGGTGTTGTTTTTGTTGTTGTTTTTTTTTACTCAAAACAATTTTGTTAGTGATTGCCATAAAGTTGGCAATATGCATTTTAAACTAACCCAAGTCCACCTTCAAATAACACTGTACCACTTCACATGTATTATAGGTACCTAATATAAGCATTTCCCATGTCCTGCCTCTCATCCCTTGACACCATTGTCATTCACTTCACTTTCCATATGCTATATAAACCAATACATTGATACTATTATTATTTTATTAATATTCTTAGATGAATTAAGAATAAAAGTAGATCATATTTTATTTTAATTTCTTCTCTAATGCTCTTTCTTTCATTATGTGAATCCAAGTTTCTGACCTATATTGTGTTCCTTCTGCCTGAAGGACTTCTTTTAGCATTTCTCGTGGTACAGATCTAAGAAAGTCTTTATTTTTCCTCCCCCTTTTTTTTCCTTTCACTTTTGAAAGATAAATTTGATGGTATAGAATTCTAGATCATTGTTTTTTTTTCTTTCAGAATTTTAAATATTTTATTCTATTATCTTGCTTGCATAGTTTATTCTGAGAAATCCTCTGTAATTCTGATCCTTGATCCTCTGTAGGTAAGGTAGGATAGGTTCATGGCTGTCCCATGTGAACACCTTCCTGCCTTCCCCCTCTCAGGCCAACCCCAGGCTTCTTTCAAGATTTCTTCCTCCTCCTCCTCTTCCTCTTCCTCCTCCCCCTCCTCCTCTTCCTCTTCCTCTTCTTTGTTTTTTTGTAGCTTATATATGATTTACCTAGGTATGGTTCCTGCTTAGTGTTCTCTAAGCTTCCTTGATGTCTTCTGTTATTAATTTTAGCATGTTCTTGGCCATTATTACTTGAAATATTTCTTCTGTGTTCTCTTCCTTCTCTTTCTGATATTCTAGTTATGTGTATATTAAACCGGTTGCAGTTGCCCTACAGGTCTTGGATGATCTGTTCCTTCCCCCCCGCCCCCCATTCTTTTCCCGAATTGGAGAGAATGCAGGCTGGGCTGAGGGGATCCCCCCTGTACATGAATTTTGTGCACTGGGCCTCTAATTATTAACATAATGCCTTTATAACGTTTTCTCTAAGCAGCTAATTCTATTATCTCTTTCTAAAGTTAGAGGCATACTGTTTAATGTTACCTGCTTTTACAATTTAATGGAATATCATGAACATTTTTAGATCATTTATTCTCCTATAATAAAACCTTATTTTTTCCACCTGCACATCAAATACTTAAAGCATACATTGATTATCCCAAAGCATTAAGACATGTAGAATATTTAATCTAAGCAGGATACCAAAGCTCATTTTGATTTAAAAAACACAAGTTCTAATTTATACTAGGAGGATGGAGTTCTCCAAAGGTCAGTGTCAGAGTCGATTTCAGGATTTCAGTTATTAGTATTGCAGGTGAGGAGAGAGGAGAGAGGGAATAATATAGGCCTCAGGTTCTTAGGTTTGTGTTTGCATCTTGATTAAAATATAGGAAAAAGTGGTTTGCTTTTCTTGACTTAAAAATGGACATAAGATGGTTTCCAGGAATTACGTTGCATCTTTTCTAACGCCCGGGTGGTCTTTCAGATATCTCTTAGGAAGTAATGGAGGACTTTGAAGGGTGAGTTTCAGAGTGTGAGAGCAGGCCTTGGGGGAAATTTCAGTCCCTTGTGTGGGTCCAGATAGAACTAAAGAATATGGACTAGCTGCAGTCGCAGTCAGCCTCTCTTGTGTGCCCATGGACCTCAGTATCAGGCTGGACTCAGACTAGAAGGCGATTGATTCCATTGAGGCATCTGCTCATAATTAGTTTCTTAAGAATGTGGCCTGTGTTGGGTGCAGCCGGAAGCATTTTCACAGACATGGCCCCATCACTTGCAACCCCATTATCAGAATCTTTTGCTTTTACTGAAGTACATTCAATTAGAATTTATTATTTTTTTTGACAGGATGATCTACTTTTTATTTATTTTTAAATTTATCTTTTTGGTTTTATTTCTTATTTTTAAATTTTTATTTTATTGTTTAAAGTATTACAGATAGTAGTACATATGTCTCCTTTTATTTCCCCATTGACCTTCCCCGGCCTCCCCTACCCCCCGGCACATGTCCTCACCCCCCCCACCCCCACCCCCAGTGTCTTGTGTCCATTGGTTATGCTTATATGCATGCATACAAGTTCTTCGGTTGATCTCTTATCTCCTCCCCACCCCCAACCCCCACCGCCAACACTCCCCGGCCTTCCCACTGTAATTTGACAGTCTGTTCAATGCTTCTCTGCCTCTGTATCTATCTTTTTGTTCATCAGGTTATAATGTTCTTTATTATCCAAAAATGAGTGAGATCATGTGTTTTTCTTTCACTTCCTGGCTAATTTCACTGAGCATAATGCTCTCCAGTTTTATTGTTGAAAGTATTACAGATGTCCCCCCTTTTGTTCCCATTGACCCTTTCCACCCTGCCCCCTGCCCCTTTCAGGCCTTCACCACACTATTATCTGTGTCTATGGGTTATGCACATATGCATATAAGTTCCTCAGTTAATCACTCCCCACCCACCCCTGCCTTCTAAGATTCATCAGTCTGTTCCATGCTTCTATATGTCTGGATCTATTTTGTTCATCAGTTTATTTTGTTCTTTAGATACTACCGATGAGTGAGATCATGTGATACTTGTCTTTCTCTGACTGGCTTATTTTGCTTAGCATAATACTCTCTAGGTCCCTCCATGCCATCTCAAAGGGTAAGAGATCCTTCTTTTTTTTTTTTTACTGCTGCATAGTATTCCATGGTGTAGATGTACCACAGCTTTTTTACCCACTCATCTACTGATGGGCACTTGTGCTGTTTACAGATCTTAGCTATTGTAAATTGCACTGCTTTGAGCATAGGGGTGCAGACATTCTTTCTTATTGGTGTTTCAGGTTTCTTAGGATTTAGGATTTAGATCTGAGGGCATAGAAACTGCTCTGTTAGGTTTGGGATTTAGTTGAACTCTTGGGTGACAAACACCTTCCTCACAAATCTTGGCAAGACCAGCTGGTTTTTGTTGCAACCTCAGAATTGCAGAGGGAAACTCAGGACACTTGGATATTTTATACCAAAGAACCTTCCATACCTCAGGCATGGAAGTATTGAAAATATCCCAAGAACAAGTGATTAGTTTATTCCCCGTCCCCATGCTTTAGTCTGGCACCTTTCTGCCTCCCTAATTGTTAAAAGGATTTGGAAATGAGGCTTTGCATTTTTTTTTCAAGGAATTTGTTCATTTTATGTATGTTTTCTAATTTGTGGGCATAAAGTTGTTTGAGATACATCTTTTTTATCCTTTAGACATCTATAAAATCTTTACTAATGTTGCCTCTTTGATTCCTGAACTTTGTAACTTGTGTCTTCTTTTTTCTTGGTTAGTCTGGCAAGAGGTTGTTCGATTTTATTGATCTTTTTATTTTCTCTTTTGTTTTTATGTTTGAAATTTCATTTGCTTTTGTTGTCTTTATTATTCCCCTACTTCTGCTTGTTCTCAGTTTACTTTGCTTTTATTCTTTTAGTTCCTTAAGGTAAAAACTCGGGTTATTGGCTTGACAGCTTTCTTCTTTCCTAATGCAGTCAAACCTCATTTCTCCCATCTCCAACAATTCGGTTCTCCACCAAGTTGTTCACAGAAAACATGTCTGGGTTGTCGAACCAAACAGCAGTCTTTCAGGCAACAAACAAAAGAGAGAATGCTTTTGTTGCTGGCGAAATCAACCATTAGTTCAATTTTAAAACATAAAGAGGCCATCAAGGTTCTAATGTTGCTAAGGGTGTGAAAGAAATAATGATCACAGCCTAATGAAGAGGTAGAAAAATTGTTATTGATTTGGATAAACAAAAAGCAGTCTGCCAGTGACAGCATTTCGGTGGCAATGATGTATGAACAAGTGAAGATGCTGCATATTGACCTGAAAGACACCCCTGGACTGAGTACTAAAAGTGATTGGTGTAAGGCTAGTAGGGGGTGGTTTGATAAATTTAAGAAAAGAAGTGTTTATTTATAGACTAGAGGCCTGGTGCACAAAATTTGTGCACGAGGGGGGGGGTGTCCCTCAGCCAGGCCTGCACCCTCTCCAGTCCGGGACCGCTGGCTTCTAACTGCTCACCTGCCTGCCTGCCTGATCGCCCCTAACCACTGTGCCTGCCTTTCTGATTGCCCCTAACCACTCTGCCTTCCTGCCTGATCATTCCTAACCCCTCTGCCTGCCTGCATCCCTGATCTCCCCTAACTTCCTCTGCCTGCCGGCCTGATGGCCCCTAACCGCTCTGCCTGCCTGCCTGCCTGATCACCCCTAACTGCCTCTGCCTTGGCCCCTGCCACCGTGGCTTTGTCCAGAAGGATGACTGGAAGACAACTGGTCTAATTGGTCTAATTAGCATATTATCCTTTTATTAGTATAGATTAAACAGTATATTAGACATGTACTGTCTACAAGAAAGGTTAAAACAGGGAATCATTTGGGGATCTAGTATGGATTAATTCAATTTACATTATTTCTAATGGGGAAAAATGAATCGATTTTTGAACAAATTGCTTCTTGAACAGCCTTCCGGAATGAATTAAGTTTGAGAACTGAGGTATAAACATTTAATGCTATGAATTTCCCTCCAAGCACTGCCTTAGGTGAGTATCTCAATTTTGCCATGTTATATTTTTGTTTTCTTTCATGTTCATTCACTTTAAAATGTTTTCTAATTTGCCTTGTGACTTCTCTTTGCTATAGAGGCCTCTTAGAAGTGTGTTGTTTAATTCCCAGATATTTGGGTTGGTATCTCTTTGAACTCTAAGAATGAAGTTCTAATAAGTTGAAACTCTGGTGAGAAGGCATTTGAATTTACACATGACAACATGGCAGATTTTTCACAGTAAAGTGAAACCCTGTCATGCTATTTTCATTGTATGAACTTGAGAAAAGGGTATCTTCAGCTATTTTATTATGCTTAGTAGTACTTTTAATAGGATTTGAAGGCAAGTATTGGGACCTTTCTGAGTTATGTGTCTTATCTTTGTTCTTTTTAGTGCGTTATCATTGGCAGAACTGGATCCTGAAAAATTCATGAAAGATGCTAAGCACCTACACTACTTTAAGAATCTGGAACTGAATCGTGAAAAGGCAGACAGAAGTAAGAAATTGGGAACCTGAAGAGCCCTGCAGAAGAAACACACACCAAAGGAACATTACTGCTTTCTGTTGTTGCTGTGGTCCAAGGGAGGAGATGCGTGCTGCCAGGCAGGGATTGTGCCCTGCAGGGCAGACACCTGCACCTCCCTCACAAGAAGGTTTTGTTAGTTCCTATGATGTCTTGGCTTACTTTTGGAACAAGTGGGCTCAACATCAGTTGTCATCGAGTTCTCCTTTCACACTGTGGTTCATTTCTGCTTGTCCACGATGGGTCTCAGATGCATTCATGCTGTCCATGTTCTTCCCAGCACTGGCCAAGCCAGGGCCTGTGTGTTAAGGTGTAAAGAGAACTGTCACCTATGATAACGTATTGTGTGAGACCTTTGCGTCTTGTAAATTTCCTCTTTTTTCTAAAAATAAATAATAAAATGATAAGCTGCAACAGGTTGTTTTTTCAAATAACCCTTTTATACAAGGCCTTCCCGTAGTGGCCTGCATAGGCCTCTCATTCCACAGTGGGAGCTTGTTGATGGCAATTTGTAGTTGATGACATTTTACTTGGACATGAGATGGCAGGAAAGGGGAGTGTATGTGGGAAAGAAATACAGTTTCAGAAAGGCAAGATGACTGAGGCCAAGCATGGCTGCCATATCTGGTTTATCCACGTTTGGGAGGCCAGAGGAAGGCCTCAGCATGTTAGACAGTACAGATGCCCTTTCCTGGACTTGCTTGGTTGTCCATATATCCAAGCCAATATCTCCACAGTTATATGAAGACAGACCACATTCTGCCAAGGAGTTTTTCAGTTCATTTTAATCTACGAGGGCCACGGTTATAGTGGTCATTTTCAGACATTATTTGATGTCAATAGTAATATCTATTTATAATATATTAATGATTATATTAAACAGAGTTACCCTTTCTTGAAATACTCCTTGCCTGACTATAGAAGAGACCTTCCTGACAGTATTATAATGCGGAAACTCTGTAACCTTTATAATAAATCTGAGTCCCTCTAGACTGATCCAATTGTTTACTTCAAATAAAAACACAGAAAATGTGGGAAAAAGATAAACTCAAATCACATCTCTGATGAACATTCAAGTACTTAGAATATGGAGTTGGAAAGGGGTTTGGCAGATTACTTTATTCTGAATTGATACAGATGGTCCAGGATAATTCATGATAGTTTAAACCTGGATTTGAAGTCATTACATCCCAGATGCAAACCCCTGGCCAGCTCCTCCAGCTCTATGGACAGCTCTTCTGTTTCAGTTATTGTGGTTTTTACGGAGTGAATTCACCTTCAAGTTACTTGAATCTACAGTTTTGAAAAAACTCAGCTGTAAGGTTGTAGAATTGCTGAACAGGTTTGTCATACATTTCCCTGCCATTTCACTTTATCCACACCAGTTAATGCTGTCCACAGCTGCAGCCTGTCCTGGTGGTAATGGGTAATGAAGATGGCATTGAGAGCAGAGCTGATGTGCTTGACGTTTGGATGGAGGTAATAGGATAAAGTCCCTTGGATCCCACAATCTAGTTTCTGGATTTCATTTCAAAGGGGCTCAGACAAATTGTAGTGTGAGTAGTGCAACATGTCAACTTGGGGAAGGATCTGAAAACCAGGAAGGAAGAAGAGCTGAAGGGGGAAAACACCAAACTCTGAAAATTTGAAAGACACGGACAAGACACTGAGTCAGGAACAAAACTAGGAGCGATATGTATCCGTTGATTAATATAGATGTTGGCTTGATCAGCATAAGTCCAAAATCAGGGTAAGTCCAAAATCAAGGTGTCGCAGGGCTGTGCTCCCTACCAAGGCTCCAGGGAGGATCCTTCCTTGCCTCTCCCAGCTTCCAGTGGCTCCTGGTGTTCCTTGGCTTGTGACCCCATCACTTCAATCTCTGCCTCCATCTTCACATGGCCTCCCCTGTGTCTGTTGCAAATCTCCCTCTGTCTTTTCTTATGACACCTGTCATTGCATATAGGGCCCACCCTAAATACAGAATGATTGCATCTTGAGATTCTTAACTTGATTACGTCTGCAAAGACCCCTTTTTCAAATGAGGCCACACTCACAGGTTCCGCCTAGCATTGGGGGCAGTGTCCTCTCCCCTTTGGGGCTGTCCCACCTCCTGAGCTATCTTCTCAGCTTTTCTCACTGTTTTGAGGCCCTGTCTGTCACTGACTTAGTGCCTTGGGTGCTCTTGGAGTCCCCGGGCAGGAGCCGAAGGCCCCAGTATCTTGATAAAGCTCTTGCTGGTACAAGAAGAAAACAGAGTGATGGTCTCTGCCTTCTGCTGAATTATGGCTGAGTTCCCATTCCTGCTGGCCTGCTGCTTCCTCCACCCTCTTAAGCTCCTGTAGTCCTCCTTCCTGCTCAGCTAAGGGTCAGATAGTCAACAGGAAGGACAAGACAATGTGTATTCTTAAAGAAGACAGCACTGATGAGAGGGCAAGTCCACCCTTGAAACTCCAGATGGATAACTGCTGCTGGTTGAAAAACTGACAATCACTGATAATAAAATTAATTTCAACCCCTACCTCCCCCCCCCCCCCCAACAACAACACAGATGCCGGCTTGATAGAAGGTAAAGCTTTCTAACAACACCATTCAGAAGCGGATGGTGATGTTGGGAGGTATTAGTGTTTGAGCAGAAGTTCTGAGCCTTCTTATGTGTGGGGAGATTTTTTAAAATTTTAATTAATTAAAAAAATTTCCTCCCTCACAGCATGCAGGGAACATGATAAATGTTGGAAAATGTTTGCTACTTTCATAACATTGGATTGAAGGAAGGTTTTCTATCATCCTGAAGGTCACTTTCAACACCTAGGAACAGAGAAGCAGCAGTGTGCACGCTAATGATTGCCTCAAGAGGGTCAGATCTAACCACTGGGCAAGGTAATAAAAAAATGAAAGTTTCAGGCGATAGCCCATGACATCCACAGCTGCATCACACAGACAGCTAATTTCTTCCCTCCCCCACGCCCCCTCACTAGCTTTCTGAAGGTCATTTCTAACTCTTCCTGTGGGACCAATGGCTAAATTGGATTTAAGATGTAGTTTTACTTGCAGAGTATAAAACTCTCAGTCTTTACACCCCTCCAAATATCTCCAACTCCTCTTTCTGCTTGTTTATAAAGCTTTCTGTGTATTGTTCATTAAAATATTGTTTGAACGACGGTGGGAGACAAGAAGCGTACCATGCACAGCTTTTCTTGGCAGACTGCAGGCCGGTACTTTAAACAGGACATTGTCTGATAACACTGGGTACCAGGCTACGTTTAATCTTGCCTTTCGTGGTTTACTTTACAGGAGACCAAGCTCTTCTGGCGACGCAAAACATGGGCCAAATAAAGACACCTTCTGGGGTGGACACTGCATAGATTGCTACATGGTTGGTGATCCTCGGAAGGCTCTCCATCAAGCTGCATCCTCACTGGATGGGCGCCAACTGGTAGACAGAGAATGTGGTATTTCACTGATTTGATCATAAGGAACACAGTTCCACAAACTCACTGTCTCCTCAGTTAGTTTATTGCTCTTTTCTGCAAGTTATTGTCCTGATTTTATTTTTGTTGAATAATAATGTCCTTTCTTGTTACATTTTAATCCTTCAGTACAGGACTCCGTCTAAGAGCAGGCTGCCTTCCTGTAGCTTCTTTTTTCTCCAGAACAGCCCGTTAGCAAACACTTCCCCATCATGGGCCAGTTTCCTCATCTGTAAGATGTGGGGGTCAGAGTGGCTGACATCTGAGTTCTGTGATTATCTGATGGCCCAGGGAGCCCAGCAAAGTGCTTTACATCCTACGTGCTCTCAAGATGTTTAAGGCATGCTTTTCAGAGGATTAGGAATAATTTGCTATTTGAGGGAGCTTACATCTCACCATCCTCTCTAAAATAGGACTTCTGGCATTGGAAGCAAATCTAAAGACTGTCCAGTCTCTTAAGGGATAATAATGGTAATAATAGTAACCATGCATTTGGTGATTGTAGCACATGGATAAGTGAAATGAATGTCAGTAATTCATAAGGCTTGGGAGGGAGGAATTGAAAATATTTTGTTGTATATTACCTTCACTACATGTGAAGTGGTATAGTGTTATTTGAAGGTGGACTTAAGATTAGTTTAAAAATCTAGGGAAATTACTATATGTTTTCTATAAGAAATCCACTTTAAATATAAATACTCTGAAGAGTTAAAAGTAAAGGGATGGAGAAAGATGAACCATGCTTACATTAATCCAAAGAAAGCTGAAGTAGCTATATTAATTTCAAACAAAGCAGACATCTGAACAAGGAGAATTATATGGATAAAGAGGGCCACTGTATAATGATAAATGTGTCAGTTCTCTAAGAATACATAACATTAGATGCATGTAACAACAGATCATCAAAATGAGGCAAAACTGATAGAGCTAAAAAGAGAAATAGACAAATCCACTATAGTCACTGGAGACTTCAACATCTCCCAGTCAGTAATTGATAGGTCAAGCAGGCAGAAAATCAATAAGGATAAAGTTGACCTGAATAGCACTCTTAATCAACTTGATCTAATTGACATTTACTGAACACTCCATCTACCAAAACAGAATACACATTTTTCTCAAGCTCACATGGAACATTTACCAAGATAGACCACATCCTGGCTCATGAAACACACCTTAACAAATTTAAAAGACTAGCAATTTCAGACCACAGTGGAATTAAACTAGGAATCAATAATAACAAT
The DNA here is from genome assembly GCF_963259705.1 of Myotis daubentonii. Classification (NCBI taxonomy): domain Eukaryota; kingdom Metazoa; phylum Chordata; class Mammalia; order Chiroptera; family Vespertilionidae; genus Myotis; species Myotis daubentonii. The sequence continues at coordinate 18,414,185 of NC_081847.1, read as the reverse complement.
ACTTGGGAAATCTCTCAAGTAATTAGAGAATAAACAACATGCTTTAAAATAATTCATGGATCAACAAAGTCTTGATAGGAATTTTAAAATATCTTGAACTAAGTGAAAATAAACATGCAACTTATTAAAATTTATGGGAGGAAGTAAAAGCAGTGCTTAGAGGGAAATTTATAGCATTATGTGCATATATAAGAATAGGAGAAAGAGCTAAAATTAAAATATATATATTCATGTCCTCCCCCCCCCCTCCCCCGCCATACACACACACACAAAGTACAAGCAAGAGGTAGCTCCACTGCTTGGAGAGATAATTGCGAAATAATAGTAATAGTGACATCAACAACAATTTGGTGGTGGTGACGATAATGACTGACAGTGATGATGATGGTGATGATGATCACAATGGTGATGATGATGACGGGTGATGTCTCCATAGTGCTCTTTGTGTGCCAGACGCTGTAATAAGCAGTTCTCATGTACTCGGGCATTTAGTACTTAAAATAGCCCTTTGAGGAGAGTACTGTTAGAATCCCCACTTCACAGAGGAGCCACTGAGACACAGAGCCATTAGGTCTCTTGTCCAAGGGTACATAGCAACCAAGAGAAGGAACCAGGGTTTGAATGAGGCCATCTGGCTCCAGAAGAGGCAGAACCATTCAATTCCTGTTCTATCTGCCTTCTCCAGAAGAACAGTGGCTAGAAAAATGTATGTAGACCAGGAATATGAAAGGATAGAAGGGGGAACCTAAGATGCAATTACAGGGTATGCAAGAAATAAAGATGCTTTTTTTGACCTTTGAGCTGTTGTTAAAGTTTGAGAAATTATAGAGGATAGGCCTGCTGCCAGGAGGTTTGTGGGAGATAAATTCTGCACAGGAATTTGCTAGGGGAATGCCACGGGTCTGTGCTCCAGACAGCTCATTCATCAATGTCTTGGATAAAGTCACGCTGATCAAGTGGACTGATTTGTAAAGTGGAAAGGCAAGAGAGCCCTGAGCAATGCCAGAATCTGGAGACCACTTCTAATCTAATCCAATGATTATTTGGGTAAAACAAAACTTGCAAAATTTAAGCAAGACGGAACCTAGGTAAAGAGGAGTTTCTTCGAAAATGAACTTGGGGTTTAGCACACCTCAAGCTGCAAATGAGCTGCAAATGTGATACAGCTGCCGAAACATCTGGTCTGTACCCAGCCTCACTGAAAGGGATCTGTGAGCTAGAGGTGCTCGAGCTGGACACCACATCAGAACACTTTGAAAATTTTAGATGCTTGTACCCTACATCGTGTTGGGGTAGGGCAGAAAGAAAAGCTGAGAAGGAAGGACAAGGATGTGAATATGGTATGGCCATTTGCTAGTTCTTAAAGGAGATCGGGCTCCCATCAGGTTAATGAAACCATGAGGCCAGGAGCAGGAAAAGACAATATTCAAAGGAGGCTGAAGAGATCTTAGAATGGATTGAAAAAGAAAATATCTGTCAATAGCTAACAAGAGGTCATAGAGGGGTGGAGAGAGAGAGAGGGATTAACATAACAGAGGCCACAGCTAGCAATTAAGTGAAGAGATTTTGTGACCTTTAGTAATATCTCATGAACAATGGACTACAGCATTGCTCCTGGTTTTAGGAAGCAAAATAGGAAGAAATTTCAAGGTTGACTGTGAGACCAATATGGACATTAAACAATTTTCAGACATTGGCAGGGAAGAGTCTGGTTATAAATATATATCAACAATGTCATGATTTTGCCATGGATCATCTCCAAGAAACGGAATCGGCCTCCCACACATCAACAGAAGACCGCTAATGGTGTGGTTGGCTATTGTCCCTATGGTGACTAACACTCTAAGAATTAATTAGGACCCAGTGGTTTCTGGATGTTGCATGCCTAGCTGGCTGGAGCAAGTGGGCCCTTAAGTTTATTTAGAGCTTGTGCACTATCTCATTCACACTCACAAACTTGTGAAGTAGGCAGACAGTATATTATGCACATTTTGTGGACGAGGAAACTGGAATTGGGGAGGTTAAGTGGCTTCTCCAACCCAGGCAGCTGCAGAGACAGAACTGGAATTCAAGTCTCATGCTTCCTGGTATCACCAAGGCCTCTGGTTTCTGCTCTGCTGCCTCCCAGGCCAAGGCAGGCGCCCAGAGGTGCTCCTATTTCAGTGGCAGATGCCAGAAGGAAGTGCAGCTGGAGTCCACTTCATCTTGAGTCTTCCTTTCCACACACACTCCCATGCCCAGCCGCACATGATGTTGCTGTTATCGTGTCAGAGCTTCAGTGGTTGCAGGGTCCTGTCCTCCCTTATTGATCAGTTGTCGATTGTGTTGGAAAAAACCCACTGAAAACCTAGAGGCTCATTCTCCCTGGCAGACCCTGAGGACGTGAGGGTTTCTTCCCAGCTCTGCTGCCTCCCTTGACTTCAGAGGCCTCTTCAACACCTTCCCCCGGCGTCCCACAGAGTTTGTACTGGCCACTTCCAAGCAGCAACAGTGGTCAAATGGTGGACCCGCTGGAGAAAGTGGAGCTGCAGATCGGAGACCCAGCACTTTCATTAACCAAATTTCTTGAAGCTACACCTGCAGTATCAGCTTAAGAAGAAGAGTTTGCCTTTATAAGTACAGAAAATGCGTGTTTTCTGAAAACATGGTGGGGCCTCCTGAAAGAAGGCTATGATTCTTTGAAGCCCGACTACAGATTTAGCTGTGGAATAACTCATACTTCTTCACTTTCGATATTTGCACATGTGCCTTCTGTATTGGATAATCTCCAGTAGTTCTGTGTACTCAAAATGATAGTTTTCTTGTTTTTATCTTTCATTTTTGTGAAAGCAGAATACTGTTATTTTTTTTTAAACGTTTTTCTTTTCTATTGATTTCAGAGAGAAAGGGAGAGGGGGAGATAGAAACATCAATGATGAGAGAGAATCGTCCATTGGCTGCTTCCTGCATGCCCCCCACTGGGGATGAGCTCACAACCCAGGCATGTGCCCTGACCAGAGAATTGAATCCTGACCTCCTGGTTCATAGGTGATGCTCAATCACTGAGCCACACGGGCCAGGCCTGATGTTATTTTTGATGCTGGCCAGTATTTGTTTATCTTACATACTTCCTATCTAAACTTTCATAGAATCTTTTATGGAAGTTAATTTTATCAGTAGATAATAATATCACAGAGTTACCAGTAGCAAACTAGGTAGAACATCATTCTATTTGATTTGCAAAAAGATGCCAAGCATGGAAGAGTTTGAAGTTGAGCTTCATTTTATGGACCACGGAAAATAACTTGCAGGTTAGCAATGTTAGATCATGTTCCATTGGGCTAAGTTCCCTAAAACCAACCAACCATTATATCTATCTACTTCCATATTCCCAGCACCTTGCACAATCACTAAAAGTTTGTTAGATAAAATAGTTGACAACATAATTTAAATCTATTTTTTCTTCCTGTTTTTAGCGTGAAGGTTAAAATTGTTTCTCTAGAAAATATTTGAGTCAACCTCATTGAGTTGAAGGAAAACATTCTTATTTTTAAAATGGAGATTTGAACTTTAACTGATGAAAGCTTTTTAAAACAGATGATAAATATGTTTTGCCTTTCTATGGCACTTTTTAAAAAGGCTTTTCAGAAAATGAAAGCATGCCTGGGAAGAATGCATATTTTTTCCCTATTTGTTTAGAAGGTTGACTGGTTCTACAGAAAATACTTCTTGCATTAGATGTTGTTGTATATTTGACTGCTCTCTTTGAAGTGCCTTATCACAGGTATGGCTCTGCACTACTACTTTTGGAGCTTTGTAAGTAACAATTCTAAATTCTACATATAATAATTCTAAAGAAGTTACTTTGTTTTTAATGTATCAAATTTAAATGATGTAATTGTTTTCATATTATTTTACCTTACTGATACTATTCTTTTTTTCCTTGTCTTGCATCTTATGTTTCTCTCTCCCTCTACCCACAACCTCTCTCTGGTTTGTGTCAAGCCAACTAACTTTCTACTATATAACTCTGGACATCTTTGATATGGCATCTTAATTCTTTGTAGATATGGAGATGTGTACAGAACTATATTCAAAAGCTCTACTCTGGGCCTATGAAAGGGGACAAATGAATAGTCAAAGAATAGTTTTGTTTAGCACATTTGGTCATAGTTCTTGATTAATTATTTTAAGTTAAAGATAATACATATGGTATGTTTCTGTACCAAAGAAATGTGTATTTTGATATTAGAAAAATATTTTTCTTATGTCACAAAAACTGCAATTTAAAAATGTACAAAAATAAACTATTCTTTAAAAGCATAAAACCCCATACAAAGCCTTAATGGCTTAAAATAATAATCACTTATTATTTCTCACAATTCTATGGGTCAGAAATCTGGGTAGTTTTTTTGGGAGTCTTGCTTGGGTTCATGCATGTGGTGGTGATCAGCTGATGACTAACTAGCCTGGGGCTGAAGAACCCAAGATGCCCGAACTCTCATGTCTGGATGTTGACGAGACACCTTGGTTCTTCTCCAGTGGCCGCTAACCCTCCTGTAGGCCAGACCAGGCCTTCTCACCGCATGGCAGTCTCAGGGTCCAAGAAGGTGAAGGGGGGAGCTGCAAGCCTAAACTCATGAAACCACACAGCCTCACATTCACCATATTCGATTGGTCAAAATAAGTCAGAAAGCCAGCCCGGATCTCAGGGAAATGCAGAATAGACTCCATGGATGGAGCTTTGAGGCAGGGACAGCAATATCCCATTGCAAAGGGGAATGTGCTCACTGGGGCCATTATTATAATGATCTACCATACGCCATGATCTGGTAAACAAGGATTGACCAAACCATACCCTTAATAGGACAAAGTAAGCCTCTCTGTGACAGCACTTGCATATCAGCTAGTGATCTTCGGTGGCAAACAACAGAAACAGACTCCAGTTAACTTAAACAGAACAGTTGTATATTTAGAAGGGCAACAAAAAGCTCAGACTTGATGGAAGCATTTTACAATGAAACCTCAAAAGTGATAGAAAGAGGGCAGCTCTAGGCATCTTTGAAGCAGGAATTGTTGGACACCCTTTGTAAGGAACTAACCACTGGAATGACTCTGTTCCAGCTGATGCATGCACGCCCTCCTGTGTGTGTGTGTGTGTGTGATGATTCAGTTTCCTGGGGAGCTGATTTGGAGCATGTTACCAGTGCCCAAGTGGGTAGTGGGGCACCTTGATGGATTGGGCCACGTGGAGTGGGGATGGAATAGTATTCCAGAAGAAACGTGCAGAAAGAGGGAGAGGTTCTAGGTAGGCAAAAATGTCAGTTGTCTACTGATTTCTAACCACTTCCTGTGGGAACTTCTTTGAAATGGGGGGGCACCTGATAATGACTTACGTATGAACAAATCATTCTATCTCAATGCCTCTGCTCCCCCCCCATAATTAAAACAATCATTAAAAACCCCTTTCCCTCTCATTCATGAAAATGTATTCTTAGATGAACTTTTGTCCCACTGGACCTAACTTCTTTTTTTAAAAAAATATTTTATAGACTTTTTACAGAGAGAAAGGGAGAGGGATAGAGAGTTAGAAACATCGATGAGAGAGAAACATCGATCAGCTGCCTCCTGCACACCTCCCAACTGAGGATGTGCCCGCAACCAAGGTATATGCCCTTGACCGGAATCGAACCCGGGACCCCCCCAGTCCTCAGGCCGACGCTCTGTCCACTGAGCCAAACCAGTTAGGGCTGGACCTAACTTAAACGCAAGTGTTCCCAAAGAGTCTGTCATTTACTGTTTTATACTCAACATCGTATCTGAGGCATGTTGTCCCCTATGCTGAAAGCAGTCCTCACTTCCCTGCAGGTGACTCCTTTGTCTCAGGCTCTGGTATTGACCATTTCCAATATCCTGCGGGGATTCTTCACCCAAATCCAATGGACTCAACCTGCTCTCACTCCCAAAATATACTATGGTAGCTACCATATAGGGGCTCACTCAGCACAAATTTCCGTCGAGTCTGGAAAGACAAAAGTAACATTTTAAAACCCCTGTGCAGCCTGGGAGCCACACTGGATTGACATCCACCAGGCAGACCCCCCACGTGAGGCAGGAGGGGCAGAAGTGAACCAGGTAAGATGATGGGGCTCTATGGGAATTGTGTGGGTGGCCATGTGGTACTTGCTTTTTCTGGGGCAGCATGGGACCTTCTACTGTCCCATCTTCTGAAGTCATCGGCTGTGGGTGGTGGCCGCAGTGGGGTTCTGATAGAGCATTCCTGTAAGGAAGTTGGACATATCTCCTGGCTGCATTGCTTCTGGCCATGTACCATCCCCCAGGCTTGGTTCCTGTAACTGGGAATTTTGTGAGATACCTAGTGGAATGAACCTTTTCTATTTAAACTAGTTAGAGTGGATTCTGTTGTCTGCAGCTCAGAACCCTGCCTGATAGAAACACGAGCTTCCCAGTGCTGTAGTGTAAATCATGAGCCATACTCTCTTTGTCCCCCACAAAACATGAGCCCTGAATCATTTTGCACTTCCATGGGTAGTATGAGGCATCCAACTGCTTTGTCTTCTTGCAGGCACCTGGTTTTATAAGCACTTTATGGATGCTGCTGAAAGAAACAATGCAATTTTAAATAATATTTCAGTATCAAAATATGACTTTGGATAGAGGACAAGATATTAACACGTTATATACATCTAAAAACCTTTTATTACAGAAAAGAAGTGAAAGTTTTTTATTAACCCTGGCTAGGTCTTTTGAGTTCAACTCCTCACTTTTGTTGACCTATATAGACACAGATGAAAAATTTAGGGACGTCTTTAAGGTATTGTTTGATTTAAACTAGAAAAATCTCTCCAAATTTATAGATGTAGCTTCCCTAATTATTCGGTCTTTTCTTCGTGTGGGTGAATGGACTGTGGACAGAGCGGTCTCATCATTGGTCCAGGACAAGTTTCTTCACATCCCTCAATGCCCTATGAATGGGAGAGGCGACTATGAATAAAATGGTCCAAGTATGGAAGTTCAGTTCCAGGACCAGTAATTTAGTCATCATTTTCATGTTGAATTAGGAGGCACATTCAAAGACAAGAAGCATATGGTTAGCAGCTAATTAATGGCCTTAATGAAATTCTTATCAATTCAGGAGATGGCACTGATTTGAAATCATTGCCAGCTCCCTCTGGTAATAAGTTGTGCTGTGTTGTCCCCACCCATTCCTCAAACTTCCTCCCCAACTCCCCATCTGTTGCAGAACTAGATGAGGCTTTCCACCTACACACCAGCCAAAACGCAAATCTTGTTTGGGTTGGAATCTGACTTCAGGACCCCGACTTCAGTTTTTCATCTACAGGAAATTTTATTGTTTCCTTTTCCAAGACAATGTTCTCAGCACATGATCTTGGACATCCAGAGAACCCTTGACTATCATTATCAGGGTCTTTTGCAAAGAGACTAGGGCCAATGTTGTGTTATGTTCTCTGGTTGGTGCGTGTGTGTGGTAGGGCCGGGGAGAGGCAGAGAGTAAGATAGGTTGGGACGCAGAGGGTGGTGAGTTCATTCATCCCAAAGAACCAAATAAATTACTCCTGGACAGTCCACAATTTCAACATTTTTCTGGTGCCTTTTCTTCCCTCCTTAGTTCTGATGATGGGTTCTGGTGGCGGGAGCAGGGCAGCCCTTGCCGAACTTCTCTTGTGGAAGCGTCTCATGCTCTCTGCCTCTTACACAAGAATTGCATTCGTTATCTTGTGCTGTACTTTTGAGGCTTCTAGAAATAGGATATTTGCTGTAAAGTCTCAGTAGAGGGAATCTCTTCTCCTACTAACAAGAAACCATCAAAAACAGCACCCCATGGGGCTGCACAGTGTCCTTATTGTAAAATGTTAGACTCAGCCTGTGTCCTGGTTTTAACTAACATGCCAGACTATGGGTATGGCTGCAACTCACTCTTCCATGACTGCTACTTGGTCTGGCTTCTCATTTGTGTATGATTCTTAGGTGACAGATTTGATTCCTTTTTGATTCCTCTTCCCATCCAAGGTTTGACCCAGTGTATGTAACACGCCACTCCAAAATGTAGTGGCTTAAATAATACATATTACTTTTAATAGCCTTTATTTTTTAGAGCAGTTTTAGGTTTACAGTAAAATTGAGGTACAGAGATTTTCCATATACCCCTGCTCCCCACACATGCACAGCCTCCCCCAGTATCAACATTCCACACCAAAGTAATACATTTGTTATAATTGATAAACCCACATTGACGTATCATTATCATCCAAAGTCCATAGGTTCACTCTTTGTGTTGTACCTGAGGGTTTGGACAAATGTATAGTGACATGTATCTACCACTATCGTGTCACACAGAGTTGTTTTTCTTCTCTAAAATTCCCCTGTGCTCTGCCTGTTCATTCCTTCCTTCTCCTAAACCCTGGCTCCCACTGATCTTTTCACTGTCCCTGTAGTTCTGTCTTTTCCAGAATGCCATAAAGTTGGAATCATATAGCATGTAGCCTTTTCAGACTGGCCTCTTTCACTTAACAATATGCATTTGAGTTTCCTTCATGTCTTTGCATGGCTTCATAGTTCATTTCCTTTTAGCACTGAATAATATTCCATTGTTTGAATGTACTACAGTTTATTCATCACCTACTGATATATGTGTGTGTGTGTGTGTGTGTGTGTGTGTGTGTGTGTGTGTGTAGAGGATCAGAGGCCACGTGGTGGCTTCCAAATTTTGGCAATTATGAATAAAGCTTTGTACATTTCTGTGCAAGTTTTCATTTGAACATAAGATTTTAATTCATGTGGGTAAATACTAAAGAGCTGATTTCTAGATCATACTGTTAGGTGGTCATCTGTTTAGTTTTGTAAGAAATTGCCAAACTGTCTTCCAGAGTAACTGCACTTGCCCAACTGGTGTGACTCAGTGGTTGAGCGTCGACCCATGAACTAAGAGGTCACTGATTTGATTCCCAGTCAGGGTACATGCCTGGGTTGCAGGCTTAATCCCCAATAAGGGGCTGCAGGAGGCAGCCGTTTGATGTTTTTCTCTTATCGCTGTTTCTTTCTCATTGATATGTCTATCTATCCCTCTCCCGTACTCTCTATAAAAAACACAATAAAAACATTAAACGTTATTTTTTAATTTTAAAAAAGTAACTGTACTGTTATATATACCTACCAACACTGAATGAGAATTCCTGTTGTTCTACAGACTTGCCAGTATTTGGTGTTGTCAGTTTTGGATTTTGGCTATTCTAATAGGTGTGTGGAGGTAGCATATTTTTAATTTCTCAAGATTCTTTGACTTGTCTAGGTAGCTCTTCTGACAGGTGACATGTATCCACCACTATGGTCCCGGAGGATCTCACTTCTATTTCTGGTGCCTTGGCTGGGATGGCTGGAATGGCTGGGATGGCTGGAGCCTTTCTCCATGTGGTTGCTTATCCTCCAGTGAGCTAGCCAAGGCTTCTTTACATGCTGGTAGAGGGATTCCAATAGCAATAGAGGGCATTCCAGCACTTTTCAAGCTTATCTTAAGTTTGGTACAACCCATTGTCTAAAGCAAGTCACATGGCCAGGCCCAAATTAAAGAGATGGAGGAGTTGCAAAATATTGTACCATATTTTCCCCATCGATAGCAATTGGAGACTATGATGTCTAACTCAGCAAGGGAATAATCTCTGACATCACATCAAACCACTCTAAATCCCCACCCCAGGTCACATACAGAGAGCAGTGTCTTCAGTTAGTTCAGGGAAATATTATAGAAAGGGGATTAGATAATTTCATTCTTCCTTTCTGATTACCTGGTTGGTATTATTCCAAAGGGGCAGTCATTTCCTCAGACCTCCCAACCTCTAATGTGCCATAAAAGAAAAGCATTACATTTAGTCTTGTCTTCATTTCTTTATTTAAAAAAAGATTTTTTTAAAAATTGATTTTAGAGAGGAAGGGAGAGGGAGAGACAGAAACATCAATGATGAGAGAGAATCATTGATTGGCTAACTCCTGCATGCCCCCTACTGGGGATCGAGCCTGCAACCCCAGGTATATGCCCTGACTGGGAATTGAACTGAGACCTCCTGGTTCATAGGTCGACGCTCAACCCCTGAGCCACACTGACTGGGCTTGTCTTCATTTCTTAACTGCTGAGAAAGACGTTATTAAGGTTAACAGGTAATAAGTAATCATTCCTTTCCCTTCCATCTTTGGAATCAGTTGAAAAAAACTAGAGATCAAAGTAGTACCTCTGTTGCTGGCTGCTATCAGGCTTCCTGCTTCCTGCTTCCTGCTTCTTCCCCTCAACACAGACTTGGGATGCCCATGGGAAGGGAGGTTGGGTGTGTAGAGCAGGTCCACTCCCCTGGCCAGACAAAAGGAGCATTGTTCTTCTCACCTTTCAGGTCATGGCGGTCAAGACAGAAGGATCAGGGCAGGGATGACACAGGGGAGGGGGCCACCCAGGCTATGGTAGTTGTGGCTCCTTCTCCCTCCAAACCCACCGTCAGCGAGGAGTGAGTGGATGGAAGGTTGCGTGGAAGTTCTCCTCCAGCACTTTCTACTTTGACTTTTGTGTATGTAATTTTTTAATATGCATGTATTTTAAAAACTTTTTGTTGAAGCATAATATAAATATAGAGAACACACGACATGAGAGTATGGCTTAGTACGTTTTCACAAATAACGCTCATGTAACCAGAACCGTGATCAAGAATCAGAAAATTATCAGCTCCCTAGAAGTCATATGGACTCTGTTTTTGTGAGGGGGCCTGACTTCTTTTGCTCAAAATTATGATTGTGAGCTTCACCATGTTGTGTGTATATGTCGATTGTTAATTCTCATTGCTGTTAGTATCCTCCTCTGTAAATACTCTGTACTTTATGGATCCATTCTACCCTTTGATGGTTGTGTGTGTAGTTGCCAAATCTGGCTCGTTAAAATCACTGTAATATGAAAAATAATTTTAAAAAATTCTAATATGTGTCTTTTGTGCAAATATGCAGGTATTTCTGGTTGATATGTCCCTAGAAATATCCCCTGGGGCCCAGTGATTGCACTTCTAGAGACACATCTAATAAAAATGCCTAGCAATTTTCGATACCGAAAACTATTTTCCAAAGTGGAACTGTTTGGTACGCTCACTGGCAGTATTATGAGGATTTTAGTTGCCACCTCCTTGCCTCTTACTACTTTGGAAAAGGCAAAATTCTATAATCTGTTCTATAGGTGAGGGTGAAATACCAAGACAGGCAGAAAATGAGTCCCCCTATCACTGAAATGGGAAGAGTTTTTAAAAATGCATCAATTCATCTTATTTTTGATGCATTTTAAAGTTGCAAACAATTAACAGGTGGGATCTTTATAGGTGCAACAGCGTCCTACGATTAGGAGAGTGATCTATGATCGATCCGACTTTAGAAACTCAAGTCTCACCCAACTCAGTGGAAGAAGGGTTCTGTGGACAAAACATTCCCTCCATGGAAATTGTGACAAAGTACCAATTAGTGACTGTATAAACAAAGTGGGAGTGTTTAACTTTTCAGGAGTGCCGACAATGTGCTCCTTAATTTGAAAATAGGGTACAAAGTGTTAGCAACTGAAGAATAGTAATCAGTCATCACTCACCTTGACATCCCTCCTCTGCATCAGAGGCAAGAGAAGGGATCCTCTCGGCCGCACTTATTCCGGCTTTGGTCTAACTGCTCTGAGAAAGGACAGATGCTCTAATGAGGGGTAGCAGACACTGAAAATATCTGGAGGCCAGGGGAAAACATGCTGACAGCTTTCCCAGCAAGAAGCCTACCTTCCCTCTGAGCTCCTCAGAGCACTTTACGTGCAGAACCCAGCGAGTCTTATTTCCCTTTTGCAAATGGCGGGCAGTGGTGCAGGCAGGCTAAAAAGGCTCACTCGAGACTACATGGGAAACCAAATGTTCATCTCAAAATAGAAACCAAGAGCCCTGGGAAAGGCGGACAGCTTGAGGAGGTCTGTTAATCTCCGAAGCCTTCTGTGTCTTTTCAGACGATAAGCTTTTCCCTCCCCACTACCGACAGGCTGCCACCTCTAACCTCCAGGATATTGTAAAAAGGTGACATTTAACAGTGGAAAATGAAACTCTAATTGACTTCTCCTAAAGCAGAAAAACAAGTGCCCTGGATTCCTTCTCTTGGCCAGGTGTTTGCAATTGTCCTCTCGGGCTTCTACCTCGAGGGAAGCTGCAGAGGCAATGTGGGGCAGTGCACTTGCATTGGTGTAGGAGCATGCTCAAGATTTGTCGTCGCTGCACAGTGGTAGACACGGAGAGGCCCTCCAAGCAGACAGAGGCTTTGGGAAGAGGGTTCTTTCTGGCTCATGTCACTAGCCCCTGGGACCAAAGCAGCCCCCAAATCTCCTCAAGTGATAAAAAGCTGGAGATGATCCCTCCATTTCCTGATCTGGGTGTGTGGAGGCTTGTGATTATTTGGATTAGCTGTGTTACTTGCTTTGTTGTTGTTGTTGTTATTACTACTACTATTATTATTACTTTTAATCCTCACCTGAGGATATTTTTCCATTGATTTTTTAGGGAATAGAAGGGAGAGGGAAAGTCAGAAAGAAATATCGATGTAAGAGAAACACATAAATTGGTTGCCTACATACGCCCCGACCAGGGCCCGGGCTGGGGAGGAGCCTGCAACCAAGGCACGTGACCTTGACCGGAATCGAACCTGGGACCCTTTGGTCCTCAGGCGGACGCTCTATGCACTGAGCCAAACCGGCTAGGGCTGTGTTACTTGCTTTGGCTAATGGATTTTTATCAGAGACAAAGTGAGCAGTCTTGAAACGTAATTGTGCAGGAGGTCTTGCCTTCTTGTGCTGTGGTCATCCTCCTGAGAAGAGCATGCCCCACGGAGCCTGCTGATCAAGGAGGATGAGAGACACGTGGAACCTGGAGGCTAGCTCAGTCTAGATTGCCAATCCCTAGCTTCTCTGCAAACATGTAAGCAAGAAATTCTTACTTATTGTTGTGAGCTACTGAGTTTTGTGGTGGTTTGTTATGAAGTGCATTATGTTATAGCTGACTGATACAGGGCCATTGGAAGAGTTGGTAGAGAGCTTCTTAGTGTGCTGTAGACAAAATTTGCAAAACTGCTCAGCTTGTTGTATAGCAAGTACCTAGTAACTGTGAGAGGAGCTGAGTTTAACGGGGTGATTGCATTTAATATATTTAAAAAAAGAATAGAGTGAACCACATTATGTGTTCTGCATGTCTGGCTTGCCTGTTGATATCTTCCTCTTGTCCTTGTAAGAACATCCAAACCTGTAGAGTTTTTATAAGTGTTTATTTGAGCCCAAATTGATGACAGTTGCCAGGAAGCAAGATCTCAAATGCTAAGGAAAATGACAGTTTGCAGTTTCTTTTATGCATTTGGAATTAAGGGGGGAACTCAGGAAAATTGCATGAGAGTGGGAAAAAGCAAGGAGGGGGATTGGATTTCAGGAATGTTAACAACATTATATGCTCTCCTGGGGGTGGTTATGCCTTTGAGGGGTATGGAAAAGAGGGTCACTTCTGACATTTCAAAGGCATGTTAACCTAGATACACAAGAACAATGGACAGGGCTGGTTTAAAAAGCTTTCACTAAAGGAGTCGTAGGCCTGGGGCATGACTAGTCACCATGACTACTCAGTTAGGAATGTGTGATCAGATCACCCTGTGAGGTTACTTTCTCTTATGTTTATTACAGCACCCCTTTTTTCATCCCCACTCTTAATTGACTATAACTTTTATGAACCCTTTCCTAATGGTTTCTTTGCCAGATTTTCCTTAGTCAGTATGTTGACATCTGTCCATGACTCAGTCCTGGGCTGAACCATGAACACCCATACACCTCCTCCTCCCCTGCCAACCTGGATTCTTCAATGAATATTTAGCTATATTTGTTTTGTTACATGCCTATCCATCCTTCTAGCCATCTTATTTTTTGAAGCATTTCAAAATATGTCTCAGATATTAGTATACTTCACCCCTTTGGTGAATTTTGACAAATGCATATACCCATCACCCCTGAAAGTTTCTTCATGCCTCTTTCCAGTTAATCCATCCCTACACCCCAGGGTAAAGAATATTTTGATTTTTTTCATTATCGATTAGTTTTGCCAGTTTTAGAACTTTATATAAATGGAGTTAGTAATCTTTTGTGTTTTGCTTCTATTTGGCATAATATTTTTGATATTCACCCACAGTGTTGTGTCTATCAGTAAGGATCCTCATTTAAAAAAAATCTTTATTGTTGAAAGTATTACAGATGTCCTCTTTTCCCCCCATTGACCTCTCCCCCCTTACTCTCTCACCTGCCTTCAGCACACTATTGTCTGTGTCTATGGGTTATGCATATACATATATAAGTTCAATGGTTGATCTCTTCCCTCCCCTCTCCTTGCCTCCCCTGCCTTCCCTCAGAGGTTTGACAGTCTGTTGGATATTTCTATGTCTCTGGGTCTACTTTTGTTAATCAGTTTATGTTGTTCATTAGATTCCACATATGAATGAGATCATGTGATACTTACCTTTCTGTGATTGGCTTATTTTGCTTAGCATAATGCTCTCTAGGTCCATCCATGCTGTTGCAAATGGTAAGAATTCTTTATTTTTTACAGCTGCATAGTATTCCATTGTATAGATGTACCACAGTTTTCTAATCCACTCATCTGCTGATGGGCACTTAGGTTGTTTCCAAATCTTAGCTATTGTAAATTGCACTGCTATGAACATAGGGATGCATATATTCTTTCTGATGAATGTTTCTGATTTCTTGGGATATATTCCTAGAAGTGGACTCATTGGGTCAAATCACAGTTCTATTTTTAATTTTTTGAGCCTCCAAACTGAGGCTGCACCAGTCTGCAGTCTCACCAGCAGTGTATGAGAGTTCCCTTATCTCTACATCCTTGCCAGCACTTGTTGTTTGTTGATTTGTTGATGATAACCATTTTAATAGGTGTGAGGTGGTACATCATTGTCATTTTGATTTGCATCTCTCAGATGATTAGTGACTTTGAGCATTTTTTGATATGCCTTTTGGCCTTCTGTATGTCCACTTTGGAGAAGTGTCTATTTAGGTCCTTTGTCCATTTAAAAAAATTGGATTGTTTATCTCCCTTTTGTGAAGTTGTGTGAGTTCCCTATAAATTTTGGAGGTTAACCCCTTATTGGATGTATCATTGACAAATATATTCTCCCATGCAGTGGGCTCTCTTGTTATTTTGTTGATGATTTCTTTTGCTGTGCAGAAGCTTTTTATTTTGATGTAGTCCCATTTGTTTATTTTCTCCATAGTTTCCTTTGCTCTAGGAGATATATCCATAAACATATTGCTATGAGAAATGCCTGAGATTTTACTGTCTATGGTTTCTTCTAGGATTTTTATGGTTTTACATCTTATATTGAAGTCTTTTATCCATTTTGAGTTTATTCTTGTATATGGTGTAAGTTGGTGGTCTAGTTTCATTTTTTCACATATATCTGTCCAATTTTCCCAACACCATTTATTGAAGAAACTATCTTGACTCCATTGTATGCTCTTGCCTCCTTTGTCAAATATTAATTGAGCATAATGGCTTGGGTCAATTTCTGGGCTCTCTGCTCTGTTTCATTGGTCTATATGCCTGTTCTTGTGCCAGTACCATGCTGTTTGGAATGCAGTGGCTTTGTAGTATAACTTGAAATCTGATATTGTGATCTCTCCAACTTTTCTTCTTTTTTCTCAAGATTGTTATGGCTATTTGGGGTCTTTTTTGATTCCATATAAATTTTTGGAATATTTGTCCTAGGTCTGTAAAATATGCCATTGGTATTTTAATGAGAATTGCATTGAATCTATAGATTGCTTTGGGTAGTATGGCCATTTTAATGATGTTAATTCTACCAATCCATGGACATGGTATAGTCTTCCACTTGTGTATATCTTCCTCGATCTCTTTTTTTCAATATCCTGTAGTTTTCCGACTGCAGGTTTTTTTATTTTTACCAAGAATTGTAATTTTTAATTGAATAATTAGACAAGATCTTTTCAGATTCTCTTTACCTCAAAATGTGGGGTTTCTATAATGTGTATACTGTTACAGTAAGTAACCACTGTGAAATAATGTATCTGAACAAACATCTGTCTGAAACAGGCATCTCTCCTGCACATCTATCAGAGATTTTGCCCTTTGGTTGTCACCCTGCCTCCCCCTCCCCACCCCCATGTCTTTTAGAATTGATAAATTTTTCAGAACTGCTGAGAGAATTTACCCAGATTGGCCCTATGGGCACAGGACTTTTGATTTACTGATTTCAGTAAAATGTAGAGGCTGACTGAGCTCTTAAGATAAACTGCTTCTGACTTTTCCCCAAGAGGTCATCTGCAGTGTCTCCTTCACAGACCTCACAACAGTGTGTCCAAACTCAGTTTTGGGAGTGATGGAAAGACTTGGGAAGTTGTCCTTACCTCACTTTGGTTGGGCGACTAGAGTTCATAGCAGTGAGTGGGGGAAAAATGAAAGAAAATAAGAATAAAAATAAGAATAAAGCTACATTTTCCTCCACAATCGCTAAATGCCATTGGATCACTTTAGCCATTAGACTTAGCTTGAGGTTTTAGATTCTTTCTTAAAATCAAAGCCACACTCATTGTGGCTCCTGGCTTTGCTACAAATCAAGTTAGCTAAGCTAGCTCTACATTTCCCAGAATTCCCTTCCCTGCAGCCTTCCACCCAGCAGTGACACAACTCTAGTCTTTCTACCCTGGGAAGGTCTGTGCTGGGAACTGTTACAGCTCCTGGGATAGTCCCTGATCTGCTGGCTCACCTTGTGGGCGTTGGGCAGCATGCAGCTCTTCCTCTAGCCTTTCTGACTCCGGGGCAGGGCTGAGGGCCTACAGGAAGGTCTGCCACATCCCACCACTGTCAGCTTTCCTGACTTCTGGGCCAGGCTGCCCATCCTGCTAGACCAGCACTGGAGCTGTGTAACCAGCTACCATCCACAAATGTACCATATAAGGTCACATCACTATAACAAATGCCATATTCAATGTCATTTTATGTATGTATGTATGTGTGTATGTATGTATGTATGTATTTGAGATAGAAAGAGAGGGAGGTAGACAGAGAAACACTGATTTGTTGTTCCACTTATTTATGCATTGACTGGTTGATTCTTGTATGTGCCCTGACTGGTGATCGAACCTGCAACCTTGGCATATCAGGACAACACTCTAACCAACTGAGCTACACAGCTAGGGCTTCGATGTCCTTCTTAATGCTGTCTCTGTGACTGAATCCAAGTGGGTTCACTCAGTGATAAACATTCTCCTCTACAGAGGATGTGCAGTGTTCCCTGCCGGTTCTTCTCTTTTCCTCCCTAACATCCTTACTTGGTTCCCGGATCCACCCTCCTCAAGCAGCCAGGAGATTCAGGAAAAGCTTGCTGAGCCCAGTAGGAAAGGTGACTCGATGAACCTAAGCCCACCCTGGTGAGGATAATGGGCCCAGTCCTTTCCAAATGAGACGGGGAGGGGTCACTGAAGGGCTTCCAGAGAATAGGCCCTTCGGATAAAGAGATGAGCATGGGAGAAAATGGCTTTATTTTTTTTAAAATTAAATCTTTATTGTTGAAAGTATTACATATGTGAGAAAGTAGCTCTTTTTGTTGCTCTATTGGATGTTGCTCCAAACTACTGCTGCCACAGGGGCCCTGGTCGTGGAAGAACATGTCGCAGGAAGATAAAAGGAAGGGACCTTGGATCATTGAAAACTCATTGAGCTACTCAAGGAAACAAATAGCAGCCAATTTGTCCCTGTTTGCCTGGAACTTTCCACGGTGTTAGCCCCGAAGGTCCTGTGTCTGGGGAAACCCCTTAGTCCTGAGCATGCCCTGTGGTTGGTCACTCTAGCCCTGCCTCAGGACTTTGATGGGAGGTCATTCTCTTGTTTAAGCTGGATGAGTTTTGCCTGTTTTGGGTGCTCATAGCTGAAAGTATTCTCAATGGTATGGGGCAGTTAAAAATGTGCCTTTTGTTTCTGCCAACAGTTATAAAAGAGAGATTCTATCAATTGTTTTGAGTAATGTTAACATCATTTTCATCATAGGCAAGAATAACATACATTTTACCTAATTAAAAAAAGTTAATACTTGGGCATGTGTGTAAGGAAAGATAAATATAGCTGTTCTGTTTTAGGTATTTGCATGTCTTTGTGCCTTTATTTAGCTTTGTCTTAAAATAAGTGCCCTTACATGGGCCAATGATGCCTTTGGAGCCAAGGGAAGGAGAATCTCTGTTTTACATACTTAAAAGTCTCCAGTAAGTTACTGGGATTTTCATATATGTTTGTACATGAGTTTGGTGTGGTTCAGTAACTTTTCCAGAAACAAAGGCTTTCTGGACTTAACACAGTCTTCCTGTGAGTATAGTAGATAATTACACTATTGACCTTTGCCCTTTCCTGTATCTACACTTGTCTTTGCTTGGGCTACTATAACAAAAATGCCAAAAACTGGATGGCTTACTAGTATAAACAACAGAAACTTACTTCTCAGTTTTGGAGGCTGGAAGTCCAAGATCAGGGTGGCAGCATGTTCAGGTTTTGGTGAGAGTCCTATTCCAGGTTTCAGGCTTTGAGTTCTCCTTGTATCCTCACATGGCAGAGATCCAAGAGGCAAAGCAGGCTCTCTCATGAATCTTATAGGGCATTCATGAGGGCTCCACCCTCATGACCTCATATAATCCTAATTACCTCCCAAAGGTCCCGCTTCCTAACACCATCACACGGGGAGGTGGTAGGGTTTCAACATATGAATTTGGTGATTATATTCAATCCATTCTGCCCCTGACTCCCCCAAATTCATATCCTCATATGCAAAGTACATTCATTCCATCCCCAAACCCCCAAATCTTGTTCCAGCATCAACTCTAAAGTTTGAAATCCAAAGTCTTATCTAAATACTAGAGGCCCAGTGCATGAATTCGTGCACAGGTGGGGTCCCTTGTCCTGGCTGTCAGTCGGGAGCATCTTGCCCAGTCCCAATCAGGGCTGATAGGGGCTAGCCAGCTGGGGGGAGGGACCGTGGGAGGTTGGCTGTGGGAGCCCACTGACCACCAGGGGGAAGCTCCTGAGTCAAGCGCCTGCCCCCTAGTGGTCAGTGTGCATCATAGCAACCAGTCAATCAATTCAGTCCACCTGTCATAATGGTCACTTAGGCTTTTATATAAATAGATCATCTAAATCAGATGTGGGTGAGACTCAAGGTATGATTGAGTTATGCTAAGTCAGCTGTGAACCCATGGAGCCCAAACAAGTTATGTACTTTCAAAATACAGTGCCAGGATGGGCATAGGATAAACACTTTCATTGCAAAAAGGAGAAACGGGGAAGAAGGAATGGGGCATGGGTCCCAAGCAAATGTAAAACAGCAAGGCCAACTTTATGAGATGTCAGGCTTGAGCTTCATGTTCTTTGGTGTCATGCTCTGCTCTTCAGCCCCCCTCAGGGGTGGCAGTCCCATCTTCTAGACCTGTTGGGACAGAGGTGCTGGATCTCTAACAGGCAGGATCTTGCCTCAGGGCTGCTCAGTGGCCCCACCCCACAGCTTTGGGCAGATGCCACCTGGCGGGTTGAAGGCAAGGCAGTTGTACTTTTGAACCTAAGGAGGCAGTCTTGGTGACCTCTGAATTACCTTCAGGTTATTCTTTTTTTTTTTTTTTATTGCTTAAAGTATTACAAAGGGTATTACATATGTATCCATTTTATCCCCCCGCCCTAGACAGTCCCCTAGCCTCCCCTATCACCCAGTGTCTTATGTCCATTGGTTATGCTTATATGCATGCATACAAGTCCTTTAGTTGATCTCTTACCCCACTACCTCCTGCCCCCCAACCCTCCCCGGCCTTCCCGCTGCAGTTTGACAATCTGTTTGAGGCAGCTCTGCCTCTGTATCTATTATTGTTCAAAAGTTTATAATGGTCTCTATTGTCCACGAATGAGTGAGATCATGTGGTATTTTTCCTTTATTGACTGGCTTATTTCACTTAGCATAATGCTCTCCAGTTCCATCCATGACGTTGCAAATGGTAAGAGTTCCTTCCTTTTTACAGCAGCATAGTATTCCATCGTGTAGATGTACCACAGTTTTCTAATCCATTCATCTACTGATGGGCACTTAGGCTGTTTCCAGATCTTAGCTATGGTGAATTGTGCTGCTATGAACATAGGGGTGCATATATCCTTTCTGATTGGTGTTTCTGGTTTCTTGGGATATATTCCTAGAAGTGGGATCACAGGGTCAAATGGGAGTTCCATTTTCAGTTTTTTAAGGAAACTCCATACTGTCTTCCATAGTGGCTGCACCAGTCTGCATTCCCACCAGCAGTGCACAAGTGTTCCTTTTTCTCCACAACCTCTCCAGCACTTGTCGTTTGTTGATTTGTTGATGATAGCCAGTCTGACAGGTGTGAGATGGTACCTCATTGCTGTTTTGATTTGCATCTCTCGGATGATTAGTGACTTTGAGCATGTTTTCATATGTCTCTTGGCTTTCTGAATGTCCTCTTTTGAAAGGTGTCTATTTAGGTCCTTTGCCCATTTTTTGATTGGATTGTTTATCTTCCTTTTGTTAAGTTGTATGAGTTCCCTATAAATTTTGGAGATTAGGCCCTTATCAGATATGTCATTGGCAAATATGTTTTCCCACACAGTGGGTTTTCTCGTTGTTTTGTTGATGGTTTCTTTTGCTGTGCAGAAGCTTTTTATTTTGATGTAGTCCCATTTGTTCATTTTTTCTTTAGTTTCAAGTGCCCTAGGAGCTGTATCAGTGAAGAAATTGCTTCGGCATATGTCTGAGATTTTCTTGCCTTTGGATTCTTCTAGAATTTTTATGGTATCCTGTCGTACATTTAAGTCCTTTATCCATTTTGAGTTTATTTTTGTATATGGTGTAAGTTGGTGGTCTAGTTTCATTTTCTTGCATATATCTGTCCAATTTTCCCAACACCATTTATTGAAGAGACTATCTTGGCTCCATTGTATGTTCTTGCCTCCTTTGTCAAATATTAATTGAGCATATTGGTTCGGGCCGATTTCTTCAGGTTATTCTTGTCTTGTCTTGAAGAATGAGCATGTTCTCAGCCAAATAGCTCTATAGCTCAAAATCGCTCAACTAGCTTCTATAAAATCCAAGAAATCTGATGGCCTTCCTACATTCCTTCCTATCTTCTTCCTCTGCAGTTCAAATTGGCAGTTTTCCTTCTGGGGTGGCTAAGTCCATGCATGGTTCACACCCATACTAATTTCACTGTCAATGATAGCTTGCCCACACGTTTAGCGTACTTATTTTTTCAAGTGTGGATAGGCTAAAAAATTTCCAGATCTCTAAGGTCTGATTGCTTTTTACTTAACAATTCTGTCTTTAAGTCATTTATTTCTTCTGCAAATTTTACTATAAGCAGACAGGAAGAGCCAAGTTGCACTTTCAATATTTTGCTTAGAAATCACTTCAGCTAGATATCCAGTTTCATCAATTTAAAGTTCTGCCTTCCACAAAGCCCTAGGACATGAACACAATCTAGTCAAGTTCTTTGCCATTTTGTAATGAGGTTGGCCCTTCCTCCAGTTTCCAACGGCACAATCCTCATTTCTGTCTGAAACCTCATCAGAATGTTTATATTTTTATCAATGTTCTGTTCAGGCTTATTTAGGTTTTCTCTAAGAAGGTTGAAGCTTTCTCCATAGCTCTTTTCTTTCTGAGTTTCTACCAGATTAACCTTTAAAGTTCTGTTTATGGAAATGTAGTGGTTTTTTTTTTCTCTAGCATAAATCTCAAAATTTCTCTGGGTTCTATCCATTACCCAGTTCCTGAGCTGCTTCCACATTTTGTTTTTTATTTTAAAAATATATATT